>NC_037683.1:69032975-69632975 GCF_003255815.1 Theropithecus gelada | reverse complement strand
TAGTCTGTATTAGTAATAGTTGTATATACATATATTGACATTTTAGTAATAAAAATTTCAAATTTAGAAACTATAATTTTTTCTTTGGCATCACATGATAGCAATTTTTATTCTAACATTGATCAGATTAAGAAGGCTGCCAGTGAAATAGAACAGGCTCATCAGCAAGAAAACAATTCCTAATGACTTTCTAAAATAAAAACTTCCTTCACTAATATTTGTTGTTGTTTTGCTTTTCTGAAGGAATTAATGGATTATGTTCTGCTCCATTGAATTTTTAAACTTCCTAGTATTTTCTTTAAGCCACTGTCTGTAAAGGCCACCTTTAGAATTGTTGCATCAGCACAAATGAGTGAGTTTGAAAAACAAAATAATAAAGCAAAGCAAAACTGGTGACTTGAAAAATAAGATTTCAAAGAAAACAGAAAGGGAAATAATTTCAAGTTTGGACTTTCAGTGTTTTATATTTTATGTTCTTAAATAATATGTCAGGGCCCACTAAGATATTTCTTGGTACATAGAGGGAACTCATTAAATTTCTGAAATATTTTTATTTACTTCAGTTTTGTAAAGCAAGAAAAGATAATAGGATTTTTAACAAGTATTAAGTATTACTGTAAAATAGAGATGAGATGTAAATTCCTAAAATCCTGAGAATTGCTATGCGAACTATTTAAATAATGATTTGTCAGGTTTGTTACCCTCATACTAATTCAAATTGAATATGTAGCCTGATTGTTTCAATTCATATTCACCATTTCATCATAATATTAAACAAAAATTATAAAAAGCCCTTCACATTCACAAATATTTTGGTATTTCAACACATGTTGCGTAAATACTCTGCAGATACTGTAGGTTTCTTATGTAGTGATAACTATCCTCAAGATTTAATTCATTCTTTGGCTTTCATGGAGTATACTGTTCTGTTTTTCTTATTCGAATATACCTTCAACCTACATGCGGGGCAATGGGGTTTATGTCATATGGATGTTCCTTTGTAATTTCTAAGAAGTATGTTGATTTTCTAACATGTATAAGACATACTCTTAATATTTTTCAGGCCTCATTGCTTACCAGTAATGAGAACTGGAGATCACAATCTAATACAAGGAAGAGTGAGAAGACTAGTGATAACAAATTAAAATACCATGAGATATCTTCTGTGAAAAAAAAAAAATCACGAATTGTGTACATTTGTGAAACATAAAATAAATAAATACCAACATTGTAGGATCTTTAAAGGATCTAAACAATAACAACATTGAATAGTGAAACTGAACAAGAGGCTACTGAGGAAGAGAAAGTAAGGCTATTATTCCCATGTTAAAAACAAGTAAGCAGAGAAAAATGAAGAAAAAGAGAAAAGGAGTAAATGACTTTCATTGCTCAGAAAAGCAATTTAGTAACTGAGGCAATCATTTCACAATGGTACTAGCCCAAGAAGTTCAAAGCATCATTTTCTCTCTGTGCAAAATCCAAACTTTCTGACTTCTAAAGTGTAAACAACGTAGCAATAGTATAGTCAGCACAAGCTAATATAAAAGAGACTGAAAGGAGGACTAAGTATGTTCTGAGATAAGGGTAAGGAAAGGGGTCACTGTTGGAAATAAATGGCCCAGGAGTGATCTCACTCAGAAAAAGAAAACTATTGTGCTTAATTGTAGCTGTAGAAATTGCTGGAGTTGTTTTAGTTTTAGAGAGAAATCTACACAGACATATAAAGATCCTAACCCCCTCCTTGACTCTTTACCGGTGTGTCAGTCAGCACATGGTTTAGTAATCAAGATTGCTCAGTCTTTGCTTTTGCGATGAATCTGACCTAATCATAAAACCAGTGAGTAATTATAAGAGGGAGTTTGGGCATTGTTAGCAAATAATCTGAATTATTAACCACTCTCTTGAAATCAAGATAGAAACACAATTATTTCCGGAACCTAATTGAGAACATGAAAGAGCCAGCGACCAAGTGGGTTGGGATAGCTTGGTGTGAGGGCAAGATCCTGGATATATGAAGACTGATTAAGCATTTGATATATGGGAACATTGAATTAATACATGAAACTATAATTTTGATTCCCAGTGCAATGGTAAAAAAAAAAAAAATGTGTCTTTCAGTCTCTCTTGTATGCTCTAAACATGAATAATAAGGTCCTAATTATTCTTTGGTTATTTTCTTTTATTTAGACATATTAACTTAAAACTCATTACTTGTCTTTTTAAAGGTAAAGTTTTAAGCCAATTCTCCTCCAAACAATTGTTTTTGCTGAATGTGTGTATTTTGTGGTTGTCCACAGAGTGTGAGAGCAATCTCTACCTCATCCTAAATTAAACTTCATGTTAAGACTATGACATCATACATGCATCAATAAGGTGTGAAAGAATTTCTTACTCATGTATCGAGGATTTCTAAGGACAGGCAGGTAGTCACCCAAGCTGATCTGAAGTGGCCTGATTGAAGGGAGTGACAAGTGTCTGGTTCTAATTGTTAATGGGGGAGGGACAGAGTGAAGGTTCAGTAGGCCAAAGTTTGCATGGTTTGAACTTCCTCCCTAGCTCAAGGGAGGGAGGAAGAGGGCAAGCAGGCCTTCTTGTCTGTTTGTTCATATGCAGGGTAAGAGGACAAGAGGGAAGAGTGGGGCTGAAAAAGGGCCAGCATTCAAATTTCAAAAATTGAGTTAGCCTAAAAGGAAAAACAAAAGAGAATGTAATTTTATTTGGAGACAGAAACATCAGAAATTAAATAAAAAGTCAAACTCTATACTCCAGTTTTCTGTTTTAGTCATGAGGCCTAATAGAAACTTTCCTCTATGAAATGAGGCTTTTCTCATGATTCACTTGAGATATACCTACTCACCCTCAACATTCACTGCAAATGACAAAGGTATTCTATTCTTAGAAGACCTACCTTGAGTCTCCAGATGGAGTTAAATTTTTCTCCTCTGTGTTTCCCTAGGGATTTATTTATATTTCTATTATAACCTATCCCATTGTGTGTATTTATTGGTTACATTGTCAAAATGTGTTTCCCCTGCTTTCCAGAATTTTGGATGAAAGCCTGAAGCTTAGAAAAGTGTGTTCATAAGGACTCTGTGTTGGATGTCTCCCATCTGCTCCCCTTCTCCATCTTTCTTCATTCTCCTCTCTATTCCATGTGAAACATATTAGATTATCTTCCCCTCTGGCTCCTGTTTCATTTTAGCCAGTGGGGGACACTAACAGATTCAGAGGAAATAGAGTGAGGTTAGGTGATTTAGTCCTCTGGCTCCATCTCTACAGTTCACCTCGGAATGACTACAGCCTTCATGGGAAGTTCACAACCTTCCTCAAGGGAGCCACTCTATTCACTTTCTTTTCTAGTTTCTAACAGGGCCTCCTTCCTCTTGTTTGTCAGATTCCTCAGGTTCTGGTTGGTTTATGAGTCTAGGATCGTAAATTATCTTTTATGATTTTTGTCACCTTTGTCAGTAGTCTTATTATTAAACTCTTCCTGAATATCATGAGTGCCATTAACTTGTTGGAGATATGATTTATAGATACTTTAAGATTATTGAAAAGTCCTAGACATACTTATGCAGAAATTACCAGGGGATGAACTGAAACTGGAAACTTTATCTTTATCTTACCATCAAACTTCTTAAAAGGAAACCAGAAATTCAGGAAGTTCATTGACAATTTTTTTAAGCATAGAGAACACTTTGACTTATTCCTTCTCCTTCTGAAAAGGTAGATAAATAGGTTGTCAGTAGTAGGAAAAGCCTGGTAGTTTAGTGTCACGTTACAGAATTGTTGGGTTACAAATATTATAGAACTATCTCCACATAGTTTCTTCAATGAAGTGTGGCATATTTGTTGTCTATTGCTGTCATAACACATTGCCACAAACATAATTGCTTGAGGCAATATACATTTATTATTTTATAGTTTTGGAGGTGAGAAATCTGAATTGAGTCATATAGGGCTAAAATCATAGTGTCTTAGAGCTGCTTTTCTTCGGGATGCTCTAGGGAAGAATCTGTACCTTGTCTTTTTCTAAGAAAAGAGGCTGGAACATTCATTGGCTCATGTCCACATCACTCTGACTTTTGTTTCTAACTCCTTTTCCACTGACCCTTCTGCTTTCTTCTTTTAAGGACCCTGTGATAACATTGGACCTGCCAAGATAATCCACTCATTTCAAGATTATTAATTTAATCACATCTGCTAAGTCCCTTCTTCATATAAAGTAACACATTTACAGGGTCTGAGAATTAGGGCATGTATATCTCTGCAGAGGGTGTATTTTCAGTCTACCACATGTAATGAGAGACTTTTGGGGAAAGAGGGATATGTGTACCTTGGAAATTGAAACATTGTGAAAATAGACTCTAATTCATGATTACCAAGTGAAAAATTTGGAAACTAAAGAAAAAATGTTGCAGCTGGCAAAAATACAATAAAGAGATTAATTGTCATTTAAATATATTGCATTTTCATCGTTTGAGCAGAACTAGACTATGTGGTCTTCTCTGGAATAAGTGAACTCCTAGGAAGTAGATAGCTTGAGTCATTGTGGAGGGACTCAATTTAGAAAGGTCTCTCTAGGTGGAGAAACCTCAGCAGTAAGTAGTTGTGTGTGGCATACCACCAAGAGCATACTTTGAGACTAAGCGTGGTATCACAAGATCAGTAGGAGAGGATCATATCTCTTGTCAGAGAATAATGCAGTATGTCATTGCAGAGAGTCCCTAACGTAATCAACCACAAATGCAGTGGAGACAACATGTGAATGTCTACAATAGCAGGTATGATGACCCAGGAAATATCATACAAAGAGATCATTTAAGCAGCACCAAGTAAATAAGATGATCTTAGCACCTTCTGTCCTTTACCAACCATGACCCTTAAATAACAGGGACAGGAGAGGAGATAAAAAAGGAACATTAAATAATTGACCAAGCTTCTCTTTGCTGCACATGACTCCTGAATCACAGGAAATAACTAAGATGAGGAGGGGAGAAATCATTGGTATTATGTGATATTCTACTTTGTATTAGACTGGACTGCACTTTTACTAAGTAAACACAGATTTTTCTAACTATAGAAATTACCTAATATATGCTTAGGAAAGGGATTAAAAATCAGAGAGAATACATTTAAGGGCAGTGAATAATAAAATACATACCACATTTATTTTTAAACTTTCTAATCCAGTCCATTAAAAAAAAAAAAAAAAAAAAAAAAAAAACCTAGACAAGTTAGCAAGTCTTTCTCTTTTTCAACTTTTAGATTCTAAATCCAAAGAAAGCCGGATTTTTTTCCTACTCATCTGACATCTGATAAGGCTGGGCCTCCGAATCCCTCATTTCATCTTTCTACCCACGAAAGGAAGTCTTACAAATTAACGCATGAAGTTATGCTGGAATCCATGAATTATAAAGAAAAAAATATTTTCCTGTAAATACTCTTTTCTGACAAATGTGAAAAACTTTAAAAATCTCTAAAGGACTGAAAGAATATTCCTCATTATTCTCATGTGGAGCCTAGAAAATTGTTTTTGTGTTTGTAGGGCATCAAAGTGGAATAAAGTTAACAAAAGCAGCAACAAAAAAACAATAACACAAACACATGAAACAACAAACTCAGCAAATAAGCAAGAAATAAAACATTATTTAAAGTTGGTGAGAAGATAAAGGAATAAAAATATGAAAATAAAGGAAAACCAGAAGAATGTCCTTCATATTAACTCCTTAACCTTACAGTAGAAAAGAAAAACTACATTTTTCATCACTTTCTAGAAATCCAGTGTGTTTATTATCTGCAAATATAGTATAGTAGGCACTGAATAGACATTTTCAGAATGTATGGAAATTTTCATCACTAAGATAACATTTCATGAGTCTGTGTCTTGCATTCTATGGTTATCCACCACTTAATTTCCTAAAATATAATTGGTTTACTAGCATATTTACTTTGAAAAACTTTCAAAACAAAATTTAGATTTCTGTTTTGTTTTGTTTTGTTTGTTTTTTAGAGACAGAGTCTTGCACTGTCTCTCAGGCTGGAGTACAGTGGTGTGATCTTGGAACTGCAACCTCTGCCTCCCGGGTTCAAGCAATTATCCTGCCTCAGACTCCCAAGTCCCTGGAATTACAGGTATGCACCACCACACTCAGCTAATTTTTGTATTTTTAGTAGAGATGGGTTTTCTCCATGTTAGCCAGGCTGGTCTCGAACTCCTGACCTTGTGATTCACCAGCCTCAGCCTTCCAAAGTGCTGGGCTTACAGGTGTGAGCCATCGTGCCCTGCCCAAAATTTAGTTTCAATTAAACCAAGGCATATAGCCACCATATCGAATTCTACAAGAATGAAAAGAGAACTTTTTTCTTAATCTGTGTAAACATTATTAATAAATATATAACTACAGAATAATTTGAACTTATAATTATTTGGATTAATATATTTTTGAATTTATTTACAATTTTTTATGTTAGACTGCTTTTCCTATATAGGGTCCCCATACATGAGTATAATAATAAGATATAGGCAGTTATCATGAACCAGTAGCTACTATTTCTCCATTTATCCTCGGATGTTAAATAACATAAAATTATCATTATACATAGTTACTGGTTTTTATTAAATCGAATTGATACTTTTGTTTTGAAAAACCATGTCTATAATAGACCCCATATTCAGTGATGTGGATGTAATTATCCTAAGGTATTTTTGAAGGGCTACACCATTACTTTATGAAAAGATTATTTTAGATGTTTTTCAAATTAATGTTATGAATGGATTGTTTCAACTATAGAAAATATCTTTTTTATACTTCACCCTTAGTGTAGGAATTGTAGAAAATGAAATATGCAACTTTTTTATAGCCATCGATTTATAAATCTAGTCCACTTATTAGAGTCCTGATATTGCTGGAGGGCCTTTATAAAAGTTCCTGTGTATTAGGTCTGCATTAAATTGTGGAAGTTAATGTGTAATTACTTTAGGTTTTCTAATTCATTGGTTTAAGGTAGAAACTTCACAACAGTTGTGTAAACTTTTGGCAAACACAAGGGCAAGGGCCCATGATAGTAATAAACTTATTCATTTTGGAGATTTTGCTGACCGTGTCCTTGTTCACTTTGAATTTCCATTTCTGCTAGGATTCACAGATAGATTAAATATTTGAATGTGAAAGATTCATTTATCATTAAAACTACTTAACACATCTGTTGACAAAAAGAGTTAAACTCTGTAAAACATTTGAAGAGATTTATTCTAGGCCAACTATGAGTGACCATGGCCTGTGACCCAGCCCTCAGGAGGTCCTGAGAATGTGTGCCCAAGGTGGTTGGGGTACAACTTGGTTTTGTATATTTAAGGAAGTCACGAGACATCAATTACATACATTTAGGAAATACATTGGTTTGGTTTAGAAATGCGGGACAACTCAAAGCGGGGGCTTCCAGGTTATAGGTAAATTTAAACATTTTCTGGTTGACAATTGGTTGAGTTTGTCTAAAGACCTGGACTCGATAGAAAGGAATGTTCAGGCTAAAGCTAATGAATTGTGGAAACCAAGCTTTATTGTGCAGAGGAAGCTGTTAGCTGACTTTAGAGAGAGCACGTTGTAAATTGTTTTTTTATTGGACTTAAAAGGGTGCCTGGCTCTTAGTTGATTATCTCCTGGATCTGGGAAGGAAGGAAAGAAAACAAAGGGGAGAAGAGATTCTCTATAGAATGTGGATTTTTCCCACAAGAGACTTTGCAGAGCAGTTTCAAGGTATGGCAAGGAAATATATTTTGGGGTAAAACATTTTGATTTTCTTCCTTGTTATGGCAGAGTTAGATTGGAAAGTAAGTCACAATAGGGTTAAACAAAACCCATCTGATGAGAATTTGTAGGGCATGACTCCTCAGACCTCCTAGATAGGAATTTGGGCAAGACCAAAAATCAGAGCTTAGTCCCCACATTCATAAATTGTATTATTTCCTTCCCAATGTACCCACATCATAATTTTATAGAATTTAAAATTAAAAATAGAAAAGAATCCATTGGAAATTTATTGGAAAATCCTAAGGCTCATTAACAAATTGAAACCCCTATCTTTAATCTCAGGAATGAGGGGTGAAATAAAGCAGGAAATACACATGCCTCACCTGAAGTGATAGATTTTGGAGATAAATTACCTAATTTGGCCAAGTCTTTTAATTTTATGG
This sequence comes from Theropithecus gelada, assembly GCF_003255815.1. Lineage (NCBI taxonomy): Eukaryota > Metazoa > Chordata > Mammalia > Primates > Cercopithecidae > Theropithecus > Theropithecus gelada. The sequence continues at coordinate 69,624,778 of NC_037683.1, read as the reverse complement.
AAGAGATAAGTTACCTTGAAAAGTGCCTTGCCCTATTTCCAAAAGAAAGCACACTTTATTCTTCTAGTCATAACATAATGCTCACATCTGACAACAACTAAGGGAAATGGCAGAGCTTAGCCTCCTGAACTGTAGCAACCACAAGAGAGCAAAGAATTGGAGAAATAACTATGAAATGATTTAGTACAAATGAACCATTGTATGAAACAATTCAGATAAGTATTTCAAGTCCAGTATAAGAAATAATGTTTTCAGGGAACGTTACTTTGACTAGTAATTATGTAACTTGTAACTATGATGCCAACTGACTCTGACTTTTCAGATTTTGTGAGTAATTTTAACTTAGAAATATATTGTTGGGAAACCACACAGTTTTTAGTAAGTCAATTAGAAATAATCAGGAGGTTCTTCTAATAGAATTGCAACTTATCATGTATTTTCTCAGTATTTTTGATTCAAGTAACATCTGCTATAGGCTAGGCAAGCATTATCAGTGTAAATTTTTCTCAGCCCATTTTTTAACTCTAGAGAACTAATACTGCCAAAGATTTCTCAGAATATGTGTCTGCAATTCCCTTACATGACTCCTGGGTCACTGAGAAATTGCTAACATTTAGTGAACTTTACACAATTAGCTCTGTCCTTTGGGTTTTCAAACACATTTCCCTTATCCTTACACTGTGTATGGGAAAGGAAAATTTACAGTGGAGATGTAGTCTTACAGCCTTCTTCATTAAAGTCTCCCATGACACTTTACAATCATTAAAAGTTATAATTAGCACTGAAGTACATTCAACTCCTGAAAGGATCATTTTTTAAACTAATAACTTTTTTCAACATCTGTATTTTAAAATCTCAAAACAGTTTAAGTGCTCCCGACTTCAACATCTAATGACTTCCTAAGCATAGAGGAAAGAAACCAAAGTGTTTTTAAATGCTCTGAAACATATTTCCGGATACCCTCTAGACTTTGCTCATTGAAATCAGTCAACTATTTATCTAATTGAAATAGGGTTTCTTTAATTGTTTTTAAAAAGTGTTACGTAAAAAAATGAGTGAGGAGACAGTCATAAGAGTTATGAATTTTACTCCATATCTTAATCATGTTACTAATTAAAGTTAAGCCTTTATACTAATCTCCTCTGTTATGTATTTTAGGAGTTTAGCTTTAAATGGTAGACACTGTTGCTTGCGAAAATGAAGCATATACACAATATCTTCTCCCCAGTCATCTTCCAGCTGTGGGTATATATGTGGCACAACTCAAGCCAATGTCATTCTCTGGAACTCTGAAAGATCTAACATTTTACAGTAGTTGCAAGTCAACAAATGTGCCTGCAACAGTTTCATGAATGCTAGCAGAAGAGACATCAAACTGTTCTTTTCTGCGTCAAAGAACAGTTATTAGTCACAGCAACAGCAGTAGCCAGAGTATCATCATTTTCTTGTGCTGGTTCCTTGTCAAGGCAAAGCTGACAGGTTTGGCCAATAAAGACAGGACAAGACCTTTTTAAATTAACATTGCTTATTATGTAGGTAGATAGCGAAAAGCAAGAAAAACAAAGGTGCCTGCTCTCCATGTAATTTATCTTATAGAATGGCACAGAAACAAAAGGGGGCAGATGACATGACAATATAACATGAGTGTTGGGACTCTGTCACCGAAGAGATGAAGCCATGCTGTAGCTAAGCAATCTTAGAGCTTTCAGCTGTACCCTGAAGAGGTGAAGCCAACGGACTCATATATGTTCAGAAACCAGGGGACTGTGAAAAAATGCCTCATGACAATCTCCCAGGATAGTAGGAAGGCAGGTAGAAAACTTCTGTTGTAACTTCTATGCATAAGTTTTCCATGATCTCATGTTCCAGAAGAATCACAGGACATTCTGTTCAAGACCTACATCAGCCACAGTTAAGACTTGCCTATGTAGCGCATGCAGTGATGGTACAAGGTTACAAGGGTACCATAGTGGAGTCTATTATCCCAGATCTCCAAACTTCAATTTCCACAGGCAATACAGTGAGACCCAGATGAATCCTGCACAAACATTAGGTTGCATTACAGAAAAGGACCTTGAGTTAAGGAAACCTTTCTATGGTGTGCTCCAGCAAAGATGTCCACCCTTCATATGGTTTAGATGTTTGTCCCATCCAAATCTCATGTTGAAATGTGATTCCTGATGTTGGATATGGGAGGTATTGGATCATGGGGCCAGATCTTTCATGCATGGTTTAGTATTATTCCCTTGGTGATGAGTGCGTTATCAGTTAGTTTACGGGAGATCTGGTTGTTTAAAAGTCTGGGGCCGAGCCCCCTTCATTCTCTTGTTCACATTCTGACTATAGGACATGCTGTTTCCCTGTCACCTTCTGCCATGATTGTAAGCTTCCTGAGGCCTCACCGTGTATGCATGTGCACATGAATGAGCTTGAGAGAGAGACAGGGACTGAGACAGAAAAGGGAAAGGAGATAGTATTTGCTTAAGTAAAGATAAGCCAAATACTCTGTTGCTTGCATTTGAAAACATACCTAATCAAAACAACTTGAAATCAGAAAGAAATGTATATGTTGATTTCTTGATACTTCATACTTTCACAAATCTAACTTATTGAATGGAGCTGGGTTTCCTTTTGATGTTGTTAGTCCTAAATTAATATTACTGTCTCAGCCCTCCACTTAGTTGTGTGACTTTAGGAAATACATTTAAATTCTCACTAGGCTGTTTCTACTGCCATAGCATTTGGGATAACATTATCTCTTTGGCATAGTGGTAAGATTAAACTAAAACAAATATAACTATGTCTCCTGAGTACCATATACATGATTAATAAATTTCAGTTGGGCTTATAGCAAAATGCAATTGCGAATCTCCTGTGAAGATAATGGTGTTAAAAACTTCCTTTAGGACCAGGCATGTCATGCTTGTAATTCTAGCACTTTGGGAGGCCAAGGCAGGTGGATCACTTAAGGTCAGGAGTTTGAGACCAGCCTGGCCAACATGGTGAAACCCCATCTCTACTAAAAATACAAAAATTAGCTGGGTGTGGTGGTGCATGTCTATAATCCTAGCTCCTCTAGAGACTAAGGCACATAATTGCTTGAAGCTGGGAAGTGGGGGTTGCCGTGAGCCGAGATTGCACCACTGCACTCCAGCCTGGGTGACAAATGAGACTCTGTCTCAAAAGAAAAAAAACGAACAAAAAAATAAAGAAAAATTCCTTTATTCAGTATCTGCTTCAAAAAAGTTACTAATTTCTAAGCACACCATTAAAATTAGAAGTTTAACAATTTTTTCTATATTTTATGTTCCTGAATCGTATTTTGTAATAATGTATATTATGAATTTTTTTAAAATTGCTGAATTGTTATGGAGCCAAATAGAACAGCATTAATTTAGTTGCCTTTTATTTTAGCAGCACATAAATTTACTTAGTTAATTTGTTTACAGAGTCTCAGTGAAAATTCGATATTTTAACTTATTCACAAACTAAGTAATATTTGTTATTTTTTGTTTTATTTGTCATCTTTATTGTGTTTCTCATTCCACAGCATTATTTTACGTAAACATATGTTTACCTGCAGGGGGAAAAAAGCAGGAACTGCTTTTAAGATCAAGAGAAAATTTGGCCATTAGACGGAGTAACATATTTTTGAAATTTTGTCCACTTTTAGATTCAATTTGGTAATATTGTTGTGGATTTTCGAATCTATGTTCATTGAAGATACTCCTATGAAGATTTTCTTTTGTGTAATGTGTGTTTGGCTTTGTTCAGGGCAATACTGGCCTCATAGAATGAATTGGGAAGTATGCATTCTGTTTGTAATTTTTCAAAAAGATTGTGGAGAATTGATGTAATTTCTCCCTTAAATGATTGTTAGATATATCTTAAGAAATATTAAAAGCTATAGAAATATATTAAATCATTTGTGATAAGCATATAGAAAAAGTAGAGAAAAGATTAAGTCATTGTAGCCCTGAGTGGTTATGTTAATGAGCTATAAATAGGGTAAGCATGATTATGATAATATAATATTAATTATAATAAGATAGAAGATGCTATTATTCTAGTACACCAATCAGGAAGAACAAAATAAGAATTTTTCCACAAAGTACTGATGTGGAAATAAGAATTCTAAGTGTGAGGGAGAGAGCAAATGTTACCAGCAACTGGCCTGAGTTATAGCCAAATGGTAACATTGTGGCTTAAAGGAATTTGCACTTAGTGATTTTATATGTTTCTTCAACTGCAGCCCTAGTTATCACAATAGTCCTATCAAGTGGTAGAAAGGTAAGTCCCCATGTTTCACAGATGATAGTAAAGGTTCCTGACGAGGAAGAGAGCTAAGGAGTTTGAGTTTCTTTCCCTGCAGCCCCCTGCTGCTTTCATGACACCATGACATTTCCCTGGAGAGAGAACTCCCTAGAAAGGTATCAGGTGATAGCATTTAGGAACCTTCTGCTGACTTGTGATAAGCTTATTCCAGTGACTTAGCCTTAATACTAAGCTTATCCTAGTATTATTCATTAAAAGGTTGGATGAGGCCAGGCACGGTGACTCATGCCTATAATCCCAGCACTTTGGGAGGCCGAGGTGGGTGGATAAACTGAGGTTGGGAGTTCGAGACCAGCCTGACCAACGTGGAGAAACCCCATCTCTACAAAAAATACAAAATTAGCCGGGCATGGTGGCACATGCTTGTAATCCCAGCTACTCAGGGGGCTGAGGCAGGAGAATCGCTTGAACTTGAGACACAGATGGTGCAGTGAGCCAACATTATGCCATTGCACTCCAGCCTGGGCAACAAGAGTGAAACTCCATCTAAAAAAAAAAAAAAAAAAAAAAAAAAAAAAACAGTTGGATGAATGGATAAATAGATGGGCAGAATACTATCCCAAAAAGGAGGTTTTCAAGACTGTCAAAGAAAGTTGGATCTGTCTATCATTTTCTGTCATTGCTGTAGCCATTAAACTTGATCCTAAATATCTTAAGTTTGAGTCAGAGAGAAAGGTCAATCCAATTAAAGTCAGTTCTCTAAGATGCTGTGATCCTTCAGACTATGGCTTTGTATCTCCCTGTATAAATGAGGTTGCAGCTCGGGTTGGATGGAGGTATTCCTACTTCATAAGCATGAGAACCCTGCCAGTACTTACATGAGGGTGCCTGAACATTAATTTCTCAGGTTTGGGGAAGATGTATTACCTTCACTTCTGCCGTGCTTTAATGAAGGACCATTCAGAGCTATGTAGGTGGTGGTAATGGCGTTGGAAGGTGATTCACTGAAAAATGAAGTATGTATATATTGCGTCTGAAATACATGAAAAACAATAACTATTTTCTATAACTGGTTTGAGCTTCTGCAAGAGCCCCCACCATATTCTTAACATGTATCAGAAAAAAAATGGGAAAGCAATTGAAAAAGGCAAAAACGATTATGTCTGTTTGTATACCTGCAGGTTATCTCTGCCTTTTACTGCCTTTGGCCATTTTTAAGACTGTAAAAGTTGTAGAGTGCAGATGGTAGTGGAAATGTTTTGTGTTCATGAAAATACAAATAGTAAATTAGCCATGAGTAGTGACACCTGCCTGTAGTTCCAGTTACTTAGAAAGTTGAGGCAGGAGAATCACTTGCGCCCAGGAGCTTGAGACTACAGTGATTTATAACCACACCACTGCGCTCCAGCTTTGGTGGCACATGGAGATTTCAACTCAGTAAAATACATTAAAAAATATAAATTGTGTCTGGTAAAGATATATTTGAATATTATTCTGTGGATATAGACTAATGTTTTGTAAATTCATTTCATTCCTGACAGCATGTAAATGTGTATTTTAGAAAATTCTCTGAATTGGTTGTAACACCTTACTAGTGATGTCACTAATTGATAAATTGATACAATCTTGGAAAATGAGAAAAATATTTTGAGCAGTTAAAATCATTTAGGCCTCGTGCTTTCTTTCATGAAGCATTATCAGTTATTGATTTATCTTTTTTAATAAATATAGGCTGATTTAGAGTATTTATCCTTGTGTAATTCTGACAGTTCATATCTTTTAGTATATATATCCTTTTCACCTAAGTTATCAGATTTATGGGCATAGATTTGGCCATAGTGTTGCTTTATCCTTTAATACCTATGAGGCCATAATAATTACCCTTCCTTTTTTTCTGATATTGGTGATTTGTATCTTCCATTTTTTTCCTCACTTAGCCTGGCTAGAAGTTTATCAATTTTACCGATCTTTTCATAGATGAGATTGTGACTTCCATTTTTATGAAATTCTCAACTTTTTATTTTTTAAAATATTTTTTCTATTATTTCTATTGTTTTTCTCTATTGTTTTTCATGACATTGCTTTCTGCTCTGTTTCTCTTTTTCTTTTCTCTGATCTTATATTCTTATTTTTCTAGTTCCCTAATGGGGAAGCTTTGGTTTGTTTTATTTAGATCTTTCCTTTTTTCTTGTATATACATTTGATATGGTTTAGCTGTGTCCCCCACCAAATCTCATCTTGAATTGTAACTCCCAAAATCCCCATGTGTTATGGGAGGAACCCAAAGGGAAATGATTAAATCATGGGGGTGAGTCTTTCCCATGCTGTTTTCATGATAATAAATAAGCCTCATGAGACCTGATGGTTTTAAAAAGAGGGGTTTCCCTACACAAGTTCTCTCTTTTTGCCTGCCATCATCCACTTAAGATGTAACTTACTCCTCCTTGCCTTCTGCCATGATTGTGAGGCCTCCCCAGTCATGTGGAACTGTAAGTCCCATTAAACCTCTTTCTTTTGTAAATTTCCTAGTCTCCCGAGTAGCTGGGATTACAGGCCCACACCACCATGCCAAGCAAATTTTTGTATTTTTAGTAGAGATAGGGATTTGCTATATTGGTCAGGCTGGTCTCGAAGTCCTGACCTCAGGTGATCCACCCACCTTGGCCTCCCAAAGTGCTGGGATTGCAGGCGTGAGCCACCACGCCCGGCCAGATCTGATGGTTGTAAAAAGAGGAATTCCCCTGCATAGCTTCTCTCTTTTTGCCTTCCGCCATCCACTTAAGATATGATTAAGTGAGGCCATGATCGTGAGGCCACCATGATTATGAGGCCTCCCCAGCCATAAGGAACTGTAAGTCCTATTAAACTTCTTTCTTTTGTAAATTTCCCAGTTTCAGGTATGAATTTATCAGCAGCATGAAAACTAACTAATACAACCTTCAATATCATGAATATCTAGGAACTGTTTCGCCGTGTCTCACAAATTTTGGTCAGTTGCACCTTCATTTTCATTTAATTCCAGATATTTAAAAACAACTTCTTTTGAGACATTTTCTTTGGCCCAAGTATTATTTAGAAATGTGACTTCATTTTCTCCTCCAGCTATGACCATATTAGTGTCTTTCGTTTTCAGCAAAATTATTGAGTCATCTCTATTTGCTTCTTCTAAGTGTCCAATTTGTATTTTCTCCCAAATTAGTCAAACTGATAAATTATCTCTGTCACATTAGAGCCTTAATATAATGAGTTCCATGAAGGAATACAAAGAAAGCAGACACAGGCTTTAAACTAACTATTTTTTAGTTTTTTTTTTTTTCTTTCCGAGGCAGGTTCTCACACTGTAGTCTAGCCTGGAGTGGGGTAGCACAAACATGATTTGCTGCAACCTGGACCTCCCAGCCTCAAGTGATTTTCCTACCTCAGCATCCCAAAGAACTGGGACCACAGGCGTGAGCCACCATGCCTGGCTATTTTTTTTTTTTTATTTTTTGTAGAGACAGGGTCTCATCATGTTGCGCAGGCTGGTCTCAAACTGCTGGGCTGAAGTGATCTGCCCACCTTGGCCTCCTAAAGTGCTGGGATTATAGTCATGAGCCACTGCATCCAGTCTATTTTCAAAAATTAACAAAATACTGATTTTTGGCATAAAACTCTTAAGTATTTTTAAAACAAGTAAATGAAATTATACAGTTACAAGTTTATTAAAATTACAAAACTAGTGGGTTGCATTAATAGCAGATTAAATACCACTATATAAAATACTTAGTATATTTGAAAAATGGCTCTGAAGAAAAAAGTCCCCAATTACACATACAAAGAAAAATGGATACACATACACATACAAAGAAAAATATGGAAAAGAGCATCAAAGACCCATTGATAAAGTGGTAAGGTCTAACTGACATGTAGTTTGAGTTCCAGGTGGAGAAGAGAGAAAGAATAAAGCAGAAACCATATTCAAAGAGGATAATGGCTGAAAGTTTCCAAAAAGAGAAAAAACCTTTCAGACACAGAAACTAGAAACTCTAACAACCTCAAACAGGATGAATACAAATAAACTGCACCCAAGAATGTTATGTGACATTGCTGAAAACAAAACAAAAAGACAAAAATCTGAAAGAAAGGGATCCAGTGGGTGGGTGCTCTGGAGATACCTGCAAAGGAACATCAATAAATTGAGAATTGGCTTCTCAATGGAAATGATGGAAACCAGAGTATTATAAAATTATATTCAGAAGGTTTAAATAAAATAACTTTCAAGATAACATCAAGCCTGAAGAAAGTCATTTTCAGGCAAACAAAAATGGGGAAAATTCACATACCTGCTGTAAAAGTAAGGTAAAAGAATATTCTTCATTCATAAGGAAACATAACCTGGAAGGCAGTTTGAATACAAAAAGCCAATGAACAGTGAAGAGTTTTTATATAGTGGTAGGTTTAATAAAATATTGACTATATAAGGCAATAATGAAAGTCGCTATGAAGTTTCAAAACTACAGGTAATTACAATGCATAATAATCACATGTAAGTAAGATAAAAGAGTGCATGGTGTTTTAAAGTCTCCTAAGTTTCCTGGTTATTGGGGAGGCAGTAAAAAGCACTATTTTAAATTCAAATTTAATCGAAATTGGAGTAACCATTAAAAGAAGAGTGAAAGGTTACATAAATGAAAGCAAAGAAGGTAAGGGGAAGCAATAGTTAAAATAAAAAGAAGCTGAGTAAAGAAAGGTAAAAGTCACAAGGCAAGTTAAATACATAAAAATTTAATAGTAAGATAGCATATTTAAACTAATACCAAAATATATTGAGTAAAGCAACTAAAGGAATCAGAGCATATTATTTCAGGAGGCCTTCCTACTAAAGAAAAATATTCATTTAATCAAAAGATGAATGAGGAAATATCAATAAAAAGACAGTAAAAATTATATATAGTATACATATAATATTATATATGTAAACATATACTGTATATATATATATGTAATTTTAAGACTAAGCCAAAAGGGAGAAAGTAAATATGAATTATTTAGACTCTGACAAAGTAGTTATAACATCACAAAGAGGCAGAGAGAGAGAGAAGAAAAAGTAAATTAAGCTCCTTGGCGTCACTACAAAACGAAGAAACATTCAAAACTAAAAAATAGAAAAATCATAAACAAACAGTGGAAGCCTGTGTAAGGAAAAGTAGATTTAAGTATTAAACAACGTAAGTATAAAAGTAACCATTATGACAGAAATAGTAAACATTTCAAATACCAAAATACATTTACCATTTTTTTCTATTATTTTGTGAAAGGATTCAAGTTATATAGTAAAAAATCTATGGTAAATATAACATATAGTATTTCTTACATAAAATAGTATGAGCTAAAAATAAGCAACATTTTTATCAATAAATGTAAATTGGGTTAACTCATCTTTCAAAAGAAGAAAACATTTCAAAATGGCTCACAAAGCAACATACAATTCTACATTCAACATAAAAATATACTAAAACAAAATATTATAAATGGATACAAATTTTTAAATGGTCAAAATATATCAGACAAGTATTGAAAATGTCACAACTAATAAGGCGAGTTAACATTAAAGATAAAGTGGTATATTTTATAATGCTAATAACCACAATTCACAATGAAAATATTAACAGTTTTTGATAGATGTGCACTAAAAAATCCAGCAGACACCTTCAAAGAACAGACTACAGTATACTGTAGAAAGAAGAAAGATAAAAACTGCCCAGAAACTTTCTCTTCAGGACTCAAAGACTTTTCCCTCAGCTGCTGGAAGTGTTACCAGGTGCCAATTTCCAGCTGTTTCCTTCTCTTATATTGCCTTGGCTAAAAAGAGTTGACTCTCCCAAGGACAAGCCCCCTTTTTTGGTGACTATATCCACAGACCAATCAATGTGAAAGGATAACTGCCTGCCCTTCTCCATGTAACATGAAACCACGCTGTAGGGCCATCCCAGGTTTAATGTTCCCCTTAGGTGTGCTGGCTGAAGCCTTTGTGAAGACTACATCACCGCCCAGTTACTTCCTGTGGATGATTCTGACTCTTTCCATTTCTTCAATAGGTATTGATCCTGAGAGCACTTCTTGATAAACTGCCAGCACACTATTTTTGTTTCAGATCTAATGGATACAATATTGAATAAAGATGAAGAGCACCTAAGTAGTAATCAATAAGGGAAGCTTTTTTGATATATCCACTTTTGGACTCTGATACAAGAGAATACACCTACTTTTGACATGCTCATGAAAGAGTCTTTTATTTAAAATTCAGAAGTAATTTAAAAACTGCAATAATACATTCTGCAATCTAAAAATAAACATAAATATAAATAAAAACTGAAATGCAGAAAAGGCAATAGCCAAAATAAGGCCTGGAACGAAATGTTTTTCACTGATATCACAGAAAAAGCTTTAAAATCCTCACCATATAGAACACTCTGAAAAGTAGAGAGAGAGAAAAAACAGAATAAACTGACAACAAAAAAGGACAAAGTGCAGTGAATGGGGAAAAATGGAAAATAGTCCTCATGGAAATGAATTATGTGTAACTCAGCAACTATAAAATCAACACCTAAAACTACATAGTGATATCAAAGTATCTCTTATCAAATTGACAAACTCCAAAAGACTGACAATACACTCTGTTGGCTGGGTTGTAGAAAAACAGGAATTTACATATATTGTGAAGGCTTGCAAAATATTACCTCTATGGAATGGAATTTGATTCACTTCTATGAACACAAAACAATATAATGCACAAGTGTATGGTTGTGCATTCATACTACGATTCATAACAGCAATGATTGGAGACAGAGTCTCAATCTGTCGCCCAGGCTGAAGTGCAGTGATGCGATCTTGACTCACTACAACCTCCCCCTCCTGGGTTCAAGCAATTCTCCTGCCTCAGCCTCCTGAGTATCTGGGACTACAGGCGCACGCCACCATGCCTGGCTAATGTTTTGTATCTTAGTAGAGAACAGGGTTTCACCATGTTGCCCAGGCTGGTCTTCAACTTCTGAGTTCATGAAATCCACCTGCCTTGGCCTCCCAAAGAGCTAGGATTACAGGCGTGAGCCACCATGCCCAGCCTTCCTTCCTCTTTCTTCCTCCTCCTTTCTCTCTTTCTCTCTTTCTCTTTCTTTCTCTCTTTTCTTCTTTTCTTTCTTTCTTTTTCTTCATTTCCTTCCTTTCTCTCTTTCTTTCTTTCTCTCTCTCTGTCTCTCTCTTTCTTCTTTCTTTATTGTTTGAGACAGCATCTTACCCTGTCATGCAGGGCAGTGATGTGGTGGTGTGATCTCTCCTCATTGAAACCTCCATCTCTGAGGCTCAAGTGATTCTCCTGCCTCAACCTCAGTAGTAACTGGGACTACAGGCATGCACCACCATGACTGGCTATTTTTTTTTTTCTTTTTTCTGTAGAGACAGAGTTTTGCCATGTTGCCCAGGCTGGTCTCAAACCACCGGGTTCAAGTGATCCATCCGCTTTGGCCTCCTACAGTGCTGGAATTACAGGCATAAGCCATAGCGTTTGGCCTATAGATTTATTTCTAAGGTATATTGTGAAGTTAAAAAAGAAAGTTACAGAAGTATTTTTAGTTTACTACAATTGTGTGAAATAGAAGGGTCAATAAGAAAAATATGTATTCTCTCAGAAAATGGTTAAGGCAGAAAATATTGAAAATTATTTACTACATGAAAGACAAGCAGAAGAGTGGAAAGAAAATATAAGTGGAAGTAATATTTCTCCAAATATACCAATTGTATAAGGTTTTCATTTTTTAACATGTCAGTATTTTACATACAAAAAATAAAATGTAATTCTCAAGAAAAAAAGCAAACCTAAAATTTAATAAAATAATTTGGAAATGAACCTAATTATATATCAGATAGTAAACGCAACTATGAAGAGACAAGAAGTGTTTTATAATAAATCTTAACTGAGGACTCTGAGTATACACCCCTTGTGGAACATATTATAAGGACAAAAAGAATTATCAAGGAGTCTTAAGCTACAATATTAGTATTATAATTCAAAAAATCATTTAGGAATATGATATTTTAAGAGTTAATGAAAGAGGAAAGAAACACGAAAAGTGATTCAACAGTCAAAGACAGGTTTATTTTGGGGAATAAACCTGAGAGGGGTTTATAAAAAATGAAAAATAACTGAAAATACCATTGCTGGTGAATGTGTGGAGCAGCAGTTATTCTCATTCATTGCTGGTGTGAATGAAAATAGCACAATCCTTTTGAAAGACTTTGACACATTTTTACAAAGTTAAATATACTTCTACCGTGTTCTTGGTATTTACAGAACCAATCTGAAAAGTTATGTCCACACGAAAACCTGCATGCAAATGTTTACAGCAGCTTTATTTATCACCAGAAATGGATGCCACCTAGACGCTCTTCATCTGGTCAATGGAGAAACAAACTGGTATATCCATGAAACAAAATATTATTCAGAGATAAAACATGAGCTATCAAGCCATGAAAATAGTTTCTGAATATTAAATGCATATTGATATGTTAAAGAAATCAGTCTGAAATGCTCCACACTGTATGATTTCAAAATGAAACTCTGTACAAGGCAAAAAAGAGAGAGAAGAACCTTGAGAACATTATGCTAATTGAAATATGCCAGGCAAGCCAGTCATAGAAGGACAAATACTGCATGATTTCATTTAATAGTCAAACTAATAGAAATAAGGACTAGCGTGGTGGTTGCCAGAAGCTGGATAGAGGTGGAAATGGAAAATGGCTAATCAATGTATGTAAATTTCAGTTACATAACATAATTAAGTTCTAGAGATCTGATGTACAACATTGTGCCTATAGGTATATTATTAATACAAATAAACTTGGTGGTTGCCAGGTTTATTTGGGGTAGGAAGGTAGGGTTGAGTGGGTGAAACACAAGGGATTTTTTTTAAGGCTGTGAATCTATTTTGGACACGTGACGTTATTTGTCAAAATCCTTTGTAAAATACAGTACAAAGTGTGAACTCTAACACTTAAAATTTTAAAAAGAAAAAATTTTAAAAACATAAATACTTATAGATATGTTTATATACATGGGTTGTTATACACACATATATTTCCCTCTCTGCAGTGAAGAGGGCCTAAAGGCAAAGACACACCAGTAACATTGAGGACACCACTTTCTCAGATCTTACTTTCTAATTCTAGCCTCTTCCAACAGAAGCAATTAGGGCTTTTTGGATGAACGGCTGATTGTAGGACTAAGACAAGAATTGTACCAGATAAGCCTGGTATATCTTGTAGTGTCACAAAATAAGGGAGTTTAAAAAACAAAGCAAAACCATAATCAGGAAGTTAAAGCACCCCAGAGCCAACTGAAAGAGCTCTCAAACAATAAATGTGAAAAATAAATAAAGTATTATATTTTAACCAAAAGTAGAATGCATATATCCTTGAGTTCAAACTAATATAAATTATTGTGTAGAAAGCAAATAGAGTAGAAAAGACAAACCTCCCATGCAGAAGAAATCCAAATAACTTACTACATAGATAATCTGCCCTCAAGGAGGTGGCATTTAATTCCACACTCCTAAAGTATGCTCTGCATTGTGACTTCTCTCCACAAAGTACAGTGTAGAAAGAAGGGAAAATAATAACCTGGCAGTGAAGAAATCTGACAAACCATTACCTCAGCCATGGATCCAACTTAACAACAGTGATATCATGATTGTATATAATCTTGATATGATGTTCTCAAAATGATATTTTACCCATCTAATTTCTTCCCAAAAAGCCGTAACTCCAGTCTAATCATAAGAAAGAACGTCAGACTTTCTAATTCAAATTGAGACCATTTTAATTGAAGAACTTTCTATAAAACATTTGAATTCTGGAAACAAGGAATGTCTGGGAAACTTATAGCCACGAGGAACTTAGAAAGACATGATAACTAAATGCAATATGGTATCCTGGATGAGATCTTGGGGAAAAAAAGCACATCAAGTTAAATATAAGAAAATATGATTAAGATATAAATTTTAGTGAATAAAGTTTCAATGGTGGTTAATTAATTACAACAAATATTTCATAGTGATGAAAGATATTAATTATACTGAGTGTAGAATTTATGGAGCCTACTAGTACTCAGTAATATTTCTCTAAATTTGAAACTGGTATAAAAATAAAGTTTATTAAAAATATCTCATATCTGTCCACCGAAAAGGTCTAAAAGCAGTAATACCCTGGAATTAATTAGCACATCTAGCACCCAGGTTTTGGTTTCAGAATGCCATTAGCCACTAAATAGAATTAAGACTCCTTGAAGAAATACTTGACTATAATCCTATGGCATGCAAAATGCATGGAAGGCTTGTATCTATCTACATCTGTATCTGTATCTGTATCTGTATCTGTATCTGTATCTGTACGTGTACCTGTACCTGTATCTGTATCTAAACTTACCTTGGTCTAGATATTGTTTTGCAAGAAACACTCAAAGACCAATAAAATCATGTAAATTCACACATACACACAATTAAAATCAGCTTGAAAGAGTGCCTATTGGTTATGTTTGGTGTGATTTCAGCATCAAAATGAATAATTGCAATGACTATAATTTAAAGTAACCATTAAGTTAATACAAGGATGTGAATTCATAATATGCAAGGAAATGGGGGAATGAGAGAGAGAAGAATGGAGGGAAGGCGTGTAGGAAGGAGGAAAGGATGAAGAGGACATTCTATGCACATTTTGCTCACTTTAATTCCTAAACTCTTTCATACACTTAAGAAACTGACTTAAAGTCAAAAGTGACCCATTTAAATCTCATCAGCATAAATGCAACCTTTTTATATTTGCATATTTGTGCACACACACAAATGAGATTTTAGAAACTACATAAAACATAATGTAATAAATTCTGCAGGAAAATATGCATATATTAAAAATGCTTATTCAGTAATAGGCGTTTGGTAATATTATTAAGAGCATTCTTTAGTCATTTGAGCATCTATTGTATTTAGTGAGGATGATATGGGCTAACACATGTAAAGTACTTAGAAATGTGCCTAGTACTTAATATACTCATATATAATTATTATTATTTAATAGTATAAACAAAATGAAAATAGTTTGAAAATCCATACATC
Organism: Theropithecus gelada; assembly: GCF_003255815.1. Lineage (NCBI taxonomy): Eukaryota > Metazoa > Chordata > Mammalia > Primates > Cercopithecidae > Theropithecus > Theropithecus gelada. The sequence continues at coordinate 69,609,359 of NC_037683.1, read as the reverse complement.
TACATAGAGTGATTTTATCCTGCCTATTCTCTAGCTCAATGGTTTTTAAACTATTTTTTCCATAAAATTAACTGTACACAATACAAACTATGTTATATGTTATAGGATATTTAAAGGACATACATATGTAATTTTTAATCTAAGTAATTTTCACCTTAATTTTGAACTCAACTTTCAGGAAAGATGTAATTTTCAGCCTACAGTATTTTTTTTAATTTTTCAGTTCTGGGGTACATGTGCAGGATGTGCAGGCTTGTTACATAGGTAAACATGTGCCATGGTGGTTTCCTGCACCCAGCAATCCATCACCTAGATATTAAGCCCAGCACACTTTAGCTACTTTTCCTAATGCTCTCCCTCCCTCAGCCCCATCCACTGGAAGGCCCCTGTGTGTGTTGTTCCCCTCCCTGTGTCAGTGTGTTCTCATTGTTCAGCTTCTGCCTGTAAGTGAGAACATGTGGTGTTTGGTTTTCTGTTCCTGAGTTCGTTTGCTGAGGATAATGGCTTCCAGCTCCATCCATGTGCCTACAAAGGACATGACCTCATTCCTTTTTATGAGCCTAGAGTATTTTTAAAGAACGTTTCATTATTTTCATTTCGCTACATGATATTGCACAGGAATTACTGCTCATTCTTTAGGCGTGTTCCAGCAAGATGGTGTTTGAAAAATGTAATTCTCTTTTTCATGGTATATGACATCACTGGATACATGTAATTATATATTCAATGAAACATTTGGAGGCTCATTTTATAAAAACATTTGTTCAATTTTTTTAACTCTAGAGTAAAGCCAATGTGGAAAGAATTATTTAGGTAAATCACATACTAATAAGCATACTCAACTGAATATTAAATCTCTAAAATATAAACTATGAATGTTTGTGTTTTAATAAACCTTCTAGTTGAGCAGAAAAATTTTTTATTAAAATGAAAAAATGATACACAATATGATGAAACATAAAATAATATATATAGTTATAGGCAAATCAATATCTGTTTTGCACTACACATTTTTATTAGTTTCATACAATTTTTATTACTGAAATCTTTTGGAAATTCAACTCACAACCTAATGGGTTTAGGTCATAAGGCATGCATGCATTTTTTTAAATACATTTGAATATAATGTTAATTATGAATATTTATCTTGTACATGATAATCAAACATATTTTGATTATATCAGAATAGTGGACATGCAAAGATAAGATCTTAGAAATACTGAAATCTAAGCTATTGAACAAAGCCTAAAATGCTCAGAGAATCTTCAGTATCAATGAAGAATATTTATAGAATAGATCTGCATTTATATAGACAATCTTTTCAGCTAAACTATTCCAATGTGTAACAGTAACATATTCGCTAAATTCCCCACCACCCCACTTTTTTTGGCTACACAGGCAGAAGGCAGGCCTAGTGCAGCAGCAAAAAACAAATGAAATGCAATTGTGGAAAAGAAAAATGAATCCATGTGGTTAATGGACCACTATGGTGATCACCGTGAACAAAAAGTAGATGTCAGATAGTTGACTTTCTACACTTAAACGTTTTTATGCGTTTGCCTTGGAATTCCCAATAGTATGGACAAAGAGAAGACAAATTCCTTTCAGATACTTCTCCTAACTTCTCAATAAATACTTTAATTATTTCAGAGCTCTGGCACTCTAGGTCAATGATTGTCCATACTGTCTACAAATAGAATCACTTTGAAGAAATTTAAATAAGAACCATTGTTCCAATAACACCCCAGATAAATTCAAAAAAAATCACTTGAGGTTGATCTCAAGTATAGGTATTTTTTAAAGCTCTCCAAGTAATGATATTCTGTAGACATCCTTGAGAATCATTCCAGTGTTTGGATTGATCATGTTGTCTTTGTGTGATACTATATTGATTCCAACATGGAACTCACTTATTCAGTGTTCACAATTTATATTTAGTGTATATTACTGAATTTAATATATCTTACCAAACATTGTTTTCAGGAAGAGTCATTCACAGAAATATAAAATATTTATTAGCAAATTTGTTTTACTCCTCCTGTGGTCTCTGATTCTCTGTTTCTTTCACTGAAGTTGCTTTCCTCTCTAATTTTCAAGATTTTGTACCAGAAAGCCATCAAACCAATCAGTGAGATGCAGAGGACAGAGAATTTGTCTCCAACCCAGGCACTGACATAGTAGTTTGTTTTGCTTTACATCAAACGTACCCTAAAAAAGGCCAAGAGTCAAACAGTATGATTTCTCTTTTTGAGTGGATTTTTCTAATGCCAGTAATTGAGAAAATATAACTTATCCCATTTATTGCTCTATGAATGCTAGAGAAAGAGTAAAGAATAAACTGATTTAGGATCAATAAATACTCAAATTAATTAAAAAGAATAATTAAAACAGCATACACTGCTTACTTCTGCAGGGAAGTTACTACCCCAAGACTTAGCAACTAAAAATAATAACCATTTTATGCTGTCATGATTTTGTGGGTGAGGGATTTGGCTAAGTTTGTCTAGGTTATTATTTTGCTTCATTTGGTGTTCATGGAGAATACTGCATGGTATTCAACTGATGTATGGGCTTCTCTCTACCCAATTAACTACCCTGGCCAAAGTGTTTTGCCTTATTATCTTTCACAACTTAACTATTTTTTTGTCCAATTTAGTATGTAAGTGCTTGACTCAAACTGCTTTTTATGGATCTTCATTTCCTATTAGGTCTCTTGTGTCATTTAAAACTTATATTAAATATTGTGTCATCTTAATCATAGAAGTGCATGCTCTTTTTCATAGACTGATTTATTTTATTTTGGGTGTATACCCAGTAATGAGATTGCTAGGTTGAATGAACTCTGTTTTAACTTCTTTGGGAAATCTTCAAACTGCTTTCCACAGTGGCTGAACTAATTTACATTCCTACCAATAGTGTATCAGCATTTCCTTTTATCTGAAGCTTTGCCAGCATCTCTTGGTTTTTCACTTTTTGATAATAGCCATTCAGACTGGTGTGAGATTGTATCTCATTGTGGTTTTGATTTGCATCTTTCTGATGATTAGTGATGGAGCAATTTTCCATGTTTGTTAGCTGTTTGTATGTCTTCTTGTGAAAAGTTCCTGTTCATGTCATTTGCCCACTTTTCAATGAGGCTGTTTGTTTTTTGCTTATTGAATTTTTTTTTTTTTTTTTTTGAGACGGAGTCTCGCTCTGCCGCCCAGGCTGGAGTGCAGTGGCCGGATCTCTGCTCACTGCAAGCTCCGCCTCCTGGGTTCACGCCATTCTCCTGCCTCAGCCTTCCGAGTAGCTGGGACTACAGGCGCCCGCCACCGCGCCCGGCTAGTTTTTTGTTTTTTTTTTTTTGTATTTTTTAGTAGAGACGGGGTTTCACCATGTTAGCCAGGATGGTCTCGATCTCCTGACCTCGTGATCCGCCCGTCTCGGCCTCCCAAAGTGCTGGGATTACAGGCTTGAGCCACCGCGCCCGGCCGCTTATTGAATTTTTTAAGTTCCTTATAGATTGTGGATATTAGTCCTTTCTTAGATGAATAGTTTATGATTATTTTCTCTCATTCTGTGGGTCGTATGTTGACTGTCATTTTGTTTTGTTTCTGGTTTTGTTTTCTTGCTGTGCAGAAGCTCTCTAGTATAATTAGGTTTACTTGTCAATTTTTGTTTTTGTTGCAAGTGATTTTGAGGATTTAGTTATAAATTCTTTGCTAAGGCTGATGCCAAGAATGGTATTTCCTAAGTTTAGCTCTAGAATTTTCTAGTTTGAGATCTTACATTTAAGTTTTTAATCCATCTTGAGTTATTTTTTTACATATGGTGAAATGTAGAGGTCCAGTTTAATTCTTCTGTATATTGTTAGCCAGTTATCCCAGCACCATTTATTGAATACGAAATCCTTTTCCCACAGTTTACTTTTGTCAAGTTTGTAAAAAATCAGTTGGTTGTAGGTGTGTGGCTTTATGTCTAGGTACTTTACTCAGTTACATTACTCTATGCGTTTTTGTTTGTTTGTTTGTACCAGTACCATGCTGTTTTGATTACTTTAACTTTTGAGTATAGTTTGAAGTTGGGTAATATTATGACTCTGGCTTTATTATTTTTGCTTACGATTGCTTTGGCTATTCAGGCTCAGTTTTGTTCCATATGAACAATATTCCTATAAAATTACCAACATCATTTTTCACAGAATTAGAAAAAAACTGTTTGAAAATTTGATGGGAATAGTGTTGAATCTGTAGATTGCTTTAGGTAGGAACTTTCTATCTTCTTGATGCAGGCCTTTAACACTATAGACTTTCGTCTTCTAATCCATGAACTTGGAAAGTTTTTTCATTCATGTCATCTGTGATTCCTTTAAGTAGTATTTTGTTCTCTTTGTAGAAATCTTTAACCTCCTTGTTTAGCTGTATTGTTAGGTTTGTTTAGCTGTGTGTGTGTGTGTGTGTGTGTGTGTGTTTAGCTGTGTGTGTTTAGCTTGTGTGTGTGTGTTGTTTAGCTGTGTGTGCGTGTGTGTGTGTGTGTATGGCCATTCTAAAAGGGATTGAGTTCTTGATTTGGCTCTCAGCTAGAATATTACTGATGTATATAAATGCTAATAACTTTTGTACATTAATTTTGTATCAGGAAACTTTACTGAAGTCATTTATTAGTTCTAGGAGCCTTTTGGCAGAGTCATCACAATTTTCTAGGTATAGAATCATATTATCAGAAAAGACAGATAACTTGACTTCATTTTCTGTGTGGATGCATTTTATGTCTTTCTCTTGCCTGATTGCTCAGGCTTAGACATCCAGTACTATGTTGAATAGGAATGGTTAGAGTGGATATACTTGTCTTGTTCCTGTTCACAAAAGGAATTCTTCCCACTTTTGCCCACACAGTGTGATGTTGGCCATCCATTTCTCATCCATGGCTTTTATTATTTTGAGGTACATTCCTTCAGTGCATTTTTGAGGGTTTTTGTCATGAAGGATTGTTGTGTTTTATCAAAAGCTTTTTCTGCATATATTGAGATGATCATATAGTTTTTATTTTTAATTCTGCTTATGTACTGAATCATATGTATTGATTTGTCTATATTGAAACAATCCTGCATCCCAGGAATAAAGCCTACTGCATTGTATTGAATTAACTTTTTGATACACTGCTGAATTTGGTTTGCTAGTATTTAGTTGAGGATTTTTGTATATATATTTATCAGAGATATTGCCCTGCGACTTTCTTTTTCATTGTGTCTTTGCCAAATTTTAGTATCAGGATGATGCTGACTTCATAGAATGAGTTAGCGGGAAGTCCCTTCTCCTGGATTTTTAGAAGAGTTTTAGTTTAATAAGTACCAGTTCTTTGTACATCTAGCAGAATTTGGCTGTGAACCCATTGGTCCAGGGCTTTTGTTTGTTTGTTTGTTTGTTTGTTTTGGTTGGTAGGATTTTTATTACTGATTCAATTTCAGAACCCTTTATTGGTCTCTTCAGGGTTTCAATTTCCTTCTCATTCAATCTTGGGAGATTGTGTGTTTCCAGCAATGTATTCATTTCCTCTAAATTTTCCAGTTTGTGCACATAGATATGTTCATAGTAGTCTCTGAGGATCTTTTGTATTTCTGTAGGATAAGTTGTAATGCCATCTTTGTCATTTCAGATTGTGTTTATTTGGATGTTTTCTTCTTTCTTTGGTAGTCTGATTAGGGGTCTACATATCTTATTTATTCTTTCAAAGCACCAAGTTTTGGGTTTGCTGATCCTTTGTATGGATTAGGGGGTATCAATTTCATTCAGTTCTGCTCTGATTTTAGTTAGTTATTTCTTTTCTCTTACTTTTTGGATTATTTTGTTCTTGTTTTTCTAGTTCCTCAAGGTATGATCTTAGATTGTTAATTTGAGAACTTTCTATCTTCTCGATGCAGGCATTTAGCACTATAGACTTTCTTCTTAACACTACTTTTGCTGCCTCCCAGAGACTCTGGTATATTATGTCTCTGTTTTCATTTATTTCAATATTTTTTATTTCTGCTTTAATTTTGTTGTTTACCAAAGAATTATTCAAGAACAAGTTGTTAATTTCCATGTAATTGTGATTTTGAGATATCTTCTTGATATTGATTCCTATTTTTATTTCCCTGTGGCCTTAATGCATGCTTAGTATGATTTCTCTTTTTGGGGGGAATTTTTTGATGCTTTATGGCCAAGTATGTAGTCAGTCTTAGATAGGTTCTGTGTGCACATGAGTAACCTCTATTTTCTGTGGTTGATGTATAGACTATTCTATAGTATCTATTAGGTCCAATAGATTGTGTTGAATTTAACACCAGAACATATTTGCCAGTTTTCTGCCTTGATGATCTCTCTAATTCTGTCAGAGGGGTGTTGAAGTTTTTCAATATTATTGTGTGACTGTCTAAGTCTTTTCCTAGGTCTACAAGTGCTTGTTTTATGGATATGCATGCTTCTATGTTGGATATGTTGCCACTTTGTGCCTTTTAATTGGGTCATATAGACCATTTATATTCACAGTTAATATTGGTTTGTGAGATTTTTATCCTATCATGAAGTCGTTAGGTGGTAGCTCTGTGATGTGATTTCAACTGTGTAGTTGCTTTACAGGGTTTGTGGACTATGTACTTAAGTGTGTTTTTGTGGTAGCAAGTTTCATCCTTTTGTTTCCGTATTTAGAACTCCATTAAGAACCTCTTATGAGGATGGTCTATTAATTAGGTAATTAATTCCTTTAGCATTTGCTTGTCTGAAAAATATTTTATTTCTTCACTTATGAAGTTTATTTTGGCAGGATATGAAAATCTTGGCTGAATTTTCTTTTCTTTAAAAATGTTGAAAATAGATGTCCAGTCCCTTTTGGCTTGTAAAGTTTCTGCTGAGAGGTTTCTGTTAGCCTGATGGGGTACACTTTGTGAACAACTTTTTCTCTAGCTACCTTTAAGCATTTTTGTTTGTTTGTTTTTGGCATTGACCTTGGATAGTCTGGTGACTATATTCCTTGGTGATGTTCATTTTGTGTAGTATCTTACAAGTATTGCCTGGATTTTTTATATCTCGATGTTTACCTCTCTAGTAAGATTAAGGAAATTTTCTTGAATTATCCTCTTAAATATGTTTTCCGGGTTGTTTACATTTGACCTCTCTTAGAAATGCCAGTAATTCAAAGATTAGACCACTTTACCTAATCCCACATTTCTTAGACTTTATTCATTTCTTAATTTTTTTATTTTTGTCTGACTGGATTAATTCAGAAGGGCAGTCTTCAATCTCTGAAATTTTTTCTTCTACTTTATAAAAAGGTTTCAATTGTATTTTGAAATTTCTTACATGATTTTTTTAATTCCAGAAGCTCTGATTAATTCTGTTTAAGCTATTTATCTCTTTCATTTCCTGGATTGCTTTAGAAGTTTCCTTGTGTTGATTTTCAAGCTTGTCTCGAGACTCTAGCTTTCTTTAAAATCCTTGCTTTTAATTCTTTATGTCATTTCTGAGTTTCCATTTTTGCTAGGGCCCATTGTTAGAAAGCTGCTAGGATCCTTTGGTGGTGTCACAACATTCGGATTTTTTATGATGCCAGAATTCTTATTGCTGATTTGTTCTTATCTGGACAACCTGCCACTTTTAATCTTTTAACTATTTTCACATGGCAAGATATTTTTCCTTTTGCCTATAATTTTTCTTTCCCTTTCTTCCCCTCCCCAAATGGTGTGACTGTAGAGTAAGTTGGGTAGGGTCTTCTGGTTTTGCCTCTACAGCTGTATGTACTTCTGTTAGCAGGTTTTATATTGGGCTGTGCCATTTGACCTACAGACCACTACATGTTACTTATGGTTAAGAACCAGCTGTGGCACAGGCAAATGTGGATGTATTTGATCTTTGTGTACTCTGGAGTGCTCTCTGTTTCAAGTGATGGGCTGGCTGGACAGTGGATTGCCCAGTCTCCTGAGTTTTCTGTTCCATGGCAGTGGGGGTCACAGCTGGAGCCCCTGGCTTCCCCATGAGGGATGTATATTGAGTGCAGGCACCAACCCTGATGAGGGTGGCTGTGAGGAGCTCCTGGTGAAATGTGCTGATGTCTTTTCCTATTGGGACTGATGGAGCTGTGGCAGCTCCTCATATTGGGCAGTAATGTGCACTGTTACTCTATAACATCCATATTTTTGGGCTCATGACTTCCAGTTCAGACAAATACCGTAGTCTATCTCTGAACCATAATGTGGCTGATAGCCTCAGGAAATGCCTGTTTTGTGACTCTCCATGGGAATGGTTTCAGGGTACAACTTCCTCACATTATAGATAGCTTTATGGCTCATCTGTTCTCTGATGTGGTAGCACTGCAATTTCACATAAAAGTGGGGGCTCCACCTTTGGCTCCATGCTGGTGGGTGTTTGTTGTGGTGGTATAGGCAACTCGGAATAGCCCAACCTCAGGCCCTGGGGAAATGGTCAGGTGCTAGCAGAGTTGGAATACAATAGGTAGTTTCCCAGTTCTCTTGTCCCTGTATGGCCAACTGAACATCATGTATGAGTCCTAATGGGGCTAATCTGGGGTTGGGCTAGCCCAAGGATCAAGTTCTGGTTGTAATTGGGGAGGAGCTGGCTAGTTCTCAGGTCCTGGGCTGAACTTTCAGGCAGGGGCAGACAGAATACTTGGACAGTGGAAGCCCAAGGAAAGGTCATAGTCCACTGGTGGTAGGGTTTTCAGTAGGGATCTGGGCCACAGCTGACATGCTAAGTCAGGAGAGGGCAGTCATGCTGTGTGCCCAAGCTGGTGGACCCTGTCTGGAGTGAAGCAGTGGGGGTAAATGTTGCATGGTAAAAATTCTGGTTGCCTCTCAGTGCAGCAGCAGCAGTATGCTGGAAATGCAGGAAAGTACTCAACTCCTTTGATCCCTCTGTAGCCTGAGGGAAGCAGCAATTGCAGTTTCCTCCCAGAGAAATGCAGAGTTATGACTCTCGACCCGAGGGCAGGGTGGCTGTGCTAGGGACCCAATCTGGCGAGCCCTGCCTGGTGAGAAGGGCAGGTGCGATCTGAAGTTAGTTTAATCCCCAGCACTGTGGCTGTGGCATCTGTACTAGGAATAGGGAAAGAGCCTTTCCTCCCTTGTTGACAGGTCTATGGCAGCTGGCACTGAGTTGTTCAGGGATCCAAGACCTGTGGGACCCTATATGGTCTTGAGCAGTGCCTCTGCATAGCCTCCAGGTGGCTCTCTGTGTTGGTCTGGAGGCTCATGGTGGGTGAGAGAGTCTCTCCTGTGCCCAGGATTACTAAAGTCCATGGCAGAAGTGTGGATCTTCTAGGGGCTCTCATTCACTCACCCTTTCCTTACATTAGGGAGATTTCTCCAGCTCCACTGGTTGCAGGTGGGTGGCTGTCCAGCTTTACTCTTCTTTGTTCTCCATGGGTCCTGTTGCTTTCTTGGTGAATTATAATGGGATCTCTTAGGTCATCTACCTGAATTGCTGGTGTTGACTCACCACTTTGTTTCCTTTCTGTGAAAGCAGCACACACTAGCTGCTTCTAGTCAGCCATCTTGAACTTATTTATATTATTCTAACATGCAAAATATACTCAGGCCTCCCAAGACCTCTCAAAATTCTCATCTCATAATAAAAGTCTGTGTCAGAGTCTGGATGTCTTTAAGCCAAGTCAATTCTAGTACAAATTAGGCTCCTCAAGTATGGGTTCTTAGGTACAATTCATCTTGATTCTAGGACCTATAAACTAAGAGCAAGTTAATTGCCTTTCATACATCCAACATTCAATGGTGAGACAGGTATAGAAGTACCACTTTAGATCTCTTTATTGTAAAAGGGGAAACAGAAGAGGCTTATACCAATCACTGGTCCAGAGCTATTCTGAAATCTAGTTAGATGTGTATTGCCAGTTTCTTTAATAGGACCTTTTTCTGTTCCCTGGGCATGTTTGTTCAGAGTCTTTAGCACTGCCTTCAGGGCTCTTGGTTTTAATATTTGAGTCATAATTTCTCTTTCATGAAAAACAGCTCATATTTGCAGTAGTTCTCTCACCCTACTTTTTTCCAATAAAATTTTTGGAGAACAACAGTCTATTATTTTTAAACTTTTTTTTCCCTTTGAGTCCAACATGGCATAATTTCTTTGTAATTTTCTTAGTTTTGGTTTAAAATTCACTCCATTAAACAAAAGACACACCCACAAATATCTTCTAGACAAGCTCTTATCTACCTTGCTGAGGGGCAGCACCCTTAAGATACTTAGAAACATTTTTGTGTTTAACAGAGGAACTGAGGAGCACACTTAAGATATTTTTAAAGGTTTGTGGTTGTTTTCTTTCTGAAATGTTTTATGAGAATGAGGAACTTTCTTAATTCTTTCTGAGGGTTTAGCAAAGGATTTCAAAGTGATATCAATGGCTATATCTTTTCCTGTTAATGTGATTTACTGAAAGAGCCCTGGTTTTGTCCTTTGCTCCCACCCGCTTTCCAAAAGTCAGTGTTGATGACATAAAATGTACATACAATACATTTTAATGAATATGATCACATAACCTGTACCCCCAAACAAGATACACAATATTTCTAAATATTTCCCCATCCTAGAAACATTTCTTCTTCTTCTTTGCAGATACTCCCTATTACTGACTGAGTTGTTTCCTTGAAATTAGAATGCTAAAACAACGCAACTGTATTTAGAAGTAGGGGCTTTAGAGAGCTAATGAATTACCCCGCTGATCTCATTTAAAGTTTGGATCAGCAGGGCGATCTCATTTAAATAAAAAGAGGAAGAGATTCTAGAGATCTTTCTCTACTCAATGAAAAGGTGGCCATCTACACACCAGGAAGAGGGATTTCACCAGAAACCAAACCTGATGACACCTTCATCTTAGACTTCTAGTCTCCACAATAAGAAAACAAATTTATGTTGCTTAAGACACTAGGTATGTGCTATTCTATTATGGCAGCCCAAGCAGACTAATACAGTCTCCCTCTCTCTCTCTCAGTTTCTACCTTCAATTTTTGTCATGCGAACCTTAATGATGACTCACGTAGAAGCATTTTTGAGTTATTGTAGACTCTCCTTGACTCTGAGTTTCACAGGGATCCTAAGCTAACCTGTGAGACCACATTTCTCTTTAAGAATTCATTAAAATTTTGCTATTTTTTTCTTACCTGTTTTTACAGTAGCTATTACATCTTCCCAAACTCTGCTAATGGTAAAACTATCAGGAAAAGTAATATATTATCTGTCCTCAGAGAAGTTTGTAATCATTTGGAATTCAGTTCACTTGGTGACCTTTCTGTTCTCAGCTCTCTGAGTTCAGAAAAAGTTATAAATGTCTATTATTCAGCTTTATCCTATTACAGAAATGGAGTTATGTTGTAGCTTCTACATCCAACTGAAAGCAATACCCCTTTGCTCCTTTAAAAACTCCTTACCAGCTTGAAAAACTGCTCTGGGGCCTCTATATTTTCTCTAAATTCACACATGAGAATATTGAGAAGTTGCTTGATATATTTCTCCCTTATATTTTGTCACAGGCATTCAGAAGGAGAAAGGTAACACCTTCCATATTCTTCATAGAAATTTCTACCCTCATCAGTTCATGTGGTACTTGTTTTATTTTTAACATTACTGGAGCAAACAATTTTGCCAAACTTTCTTTCTCTTCAGAAATTCACATTTTTTCTTATTTTTCCCTTAAACTTTTACTCACAGCTTTCTTGAGGCCATACTACTGCCTGCTGCTCAGTCCCAAAACCACAGCAACTCGTTTTATTTTTTTGTTAAAGCAAAACCAGATTCCAGTACTAAACTCTGTTTTAGTTGTCTGTTGCTGCATGGCAAAATATGTCCAAACTTAGTAGCTTCAAACAATAATTATTTTTAATATCTCTCAAAATCTGTGGGTCAGGATTTCTAGCAAGTTTTGGACTGTTGAATGTCCCGCTCCATGGAGCATCAATGAAGGTCACTCAGCAGTGGGGTTGGTCTGGAGCATTCCAGCGAACTTGTCTCCCAGGTATGACACCTTGAGGTTTGTGAATAAAAGAATTGGCTCATCTGGAAACAAGCATCAGATCATTTAGCCATGGCCCCTATATACAGCAGCTTCCGAGTAGCTGGAACTCTAAAATGGAGAGCTCAGGACTCCCAGAGCCAGTGTTTGAACAAACATGGTGAAAGTTGCATGACATTTTAAGATATAACGTAAAAATTGCATAGTGTTTATTTGTAAAAGCAATCTGAAGCTCATTCACATTTAAGGGAATGGGACTTTAATATAATGTTTTATGCAAGAATTATAAAAAAAAAAAGTGGCCATGTATAAAGCTCACACACATGCACACACACGCACACACATAAAGGGAAAAACTGTATTGCCCTCTGCCCAGAGTTATTAATAATGTATCCACACCTAGCTAATTTGTTTGTTTATGTAGATATATGAATTTAGGAAAACCTATATTGTAAGGCACTATTGCTCTGTGGAATAGCACTTCACACAGGCACCAATTATATCTATTTCATCCTCCCCCATCTCAGCGTATGGAACTGCCTTAGAGATTCTCATATTTGCCAGGTTATAAGCATCAGCATGGGGTATTTCCTGAGAGGACATTATTTACTGAAATTGAATTTTCAGAAAAACATCCAGGAAAAATGCCATTTTCTTTTCTTAAAAAGTTTTTTTTTTCTTTTGGTGACATATGGGTATAATTTAAAAAGTAAAATAATACTAAAATATTATAAAATACAGTTGCTACACAGTACCTCATCCCTCTTTTGAGTATTGTATTCAAGAGATAAACACTGTGCAATATAATTTTTTTAAATGCTATCTTGACCTAGTTTTGAGGCACTGGCTAGAAGCTCATAAATTTGCCTTCTTGTGCAGTCAATTAAGTATACATTCCCAACTGCCTTTCTTATCTGGCTGTCACACCCTGAGCCACTATACTTCTGCCCTAAAAGCCCCAGGGTTAGTTACTGGACAACCAGGGGCAGACTCTATGCCCCCAAACCCACTACAATTATTTAAATTAGCTAATCTGACACCTGCTTGCCCTGCTTTGCCCTCTCCTTCCCACAGAAATCACAATGAAGGCGCCAGCCCACAGTTGCCTCCCACTCCCCAGCCCCCGTGACCAACCCAGGGCTTCTCGAGTGACCCTGCATCCTGTGCTGTGTTCTCCCAAGGGGAGCTGTGAGTGTAACTGCTAAATTCTTTCTGGTTTATCTCCCTTGATCTCAATCTGACTTCACCATGCCTCAGCCAAGGTAATATAGTTAAAACATACTCCCTCTAAACACTTCTTTATCCTGCTTCTAATATTTATTTTAATATTTCTCAAAAATATGTTTATGCTTCTTTCATCTGATTATTCTTCTTTATAATTATATATTTTTCTTTTATTGTGGAAGTTGAAAATTTAGACTTAGACACACTTTCTGCTTTCCCTGTCTCCAGCCTCCCAGTATAGTTACATACACTTGTTCATTAATTCACTATTTAGCATTTATCACACATTTATAAATAATTTTAGTTGCTCAGACAAGGACTAGAATATTATTGCATATACTTTTTTTAAAATGATTTTTTTCTTTCCCTTCAGTTTATTTACTTACCTCGTTTTCAAGGTACTTAGAACCTCTTATTCCCAAGTGTTCCAACAACAAATCTAAAAAAAAAAAACAAACGAAATTTTTGAATACTCTTTTACTCATGGGTATTTATGAGTTCTTTAAGTTTGAAAAATTTACTTTCTTCTCTCTTATGTAGATTTCATATTTTCTCTTTCTTAGCCACTTCTGTTCCAGTGGTTCGTATTCTCCTATAACATTTTCAGAAGAAAAATGCATGGGACATTAAATTTTAGACTTTCAATCGCTGAAAAGCTCTTCATTTTACTCTAATACTTGTCTGACATTTTTCTGGGTCTAGAAGTCTAGAATGACATGAAGTTTTTGTCAAAAATGTTAAAATGTATATTTTTTATCTTCAGCTAAATACAAATCTTTCAAATTATATTTTGGCATGACTATTATATTAATATTTTCAAAATGTATAATAAAACATATGTACACTCACACATAGACATATAAATAGAGATAAAGAGAAAGTGAGTGTCAATAAAGAAAAGAACATTACTAAAATAAGCAATAATAAGCAGTACAAATAATAGCAAATACGTATTTGCTAAGAACACATGCAAAGGTGTATGCACACACACTCAAAAATCTCTGATTTTGTCACAGTAAATCTCACCCAAGAATTGTGTCTTACTGAAATATTCTGTGAACCTGTCAGTAGCTATTCCATTTCATTCCACAACATAACAAAAAGAGCAAAAGGAGAGAAGAAATATCACTTAACAATCAATAAAACATAAAATCTCTGTCTCCAGCATAAGCAGTAAGAACTCTACAATAATCATTATTTCTGTATGACACAGGAGGGAGTTTAAAGGAGATTGGTCAGTAATACTTATTTATCTTGTGGATCACACTGACATTGTAAATTCTTAAAATTAACTTTTGATGTGCTAATGATTAATTGATGAAGAGTCTGCAATAAGCTTAATGTCTTAATATGTACAATTTCATTTCAGTGGATGATTCAATTAAATATTTGAAGACTGGAGAATTTCTCAACAGGTGACTTGGAACTGACAAAATTATACCACCTATTTTCTGTATTCCTTTAGCAATTTGCTTGTGATTCCTTAAGAATGCAGCATCTTTCATTGTAATGATTTGTATAACTGCAGGTCTGCTACCACATACTGGGAACAATTTGCAGACAGAGATCTTAACTGGTTTGACTTTACTTCCAGAAATGCATAGTCCCTGGCATAAAAATATGCTTAGTACATGCTAGATGAATAAGTAAATGAATGAACATACTGTATTTTTGGGTGGATTTTACTTCCTTTCCAATTTTTTTTTCCTAGTATCTAAAATATGAATTCAACTGAGATCCTTGTTCAATAGTTGGATTTCTGTTGTAAGTGACAAAACCTCAGTTCAAATAAATAAAGCAAGACCCATCTCAAAAAGAAGAAAAAGATAAAACCAAGGACATAGACACTTTTTGTCACCTTATTTCTCTGGATGTGAGTTTCATTTTTTGGATAGGCTGTTGTCAAGATTCTAACTCACTACTACATTGTTACAAGCAGTTCTGAGTTACATACTTTCAATCAAAACCAGAAGAAAACTTTTTTGTCATTATCAGTAAGAAAAGAAATAAAATAGTGAGAAATTTCTCTGATTGGTCTAGTTTTGTGAGTGAGCTTAGCCTGGGATCAATACTTCTTTTCAGAGTAATCTTTGGCCCATCCCAGGTCACATGTTTAGAGTTTGTTCAAAGAGGCTAATGATGAACAAAAACACACAGACATGGCCAGGAAGGAATGGCTAGGTACAGAGTCATTTTAAATTTCTCTATTCTGTCTGATAACCTTTACATTCAAAGGCTTCAAGGTCACAGATAAGCTAAGAAGAAAACACGAGAGAAAAACATATGTGTGTTTTTTCTTCACTTTTTTTTTTTTTTACAACAACTCAGATTTAAGCAAATAAAGTAAGTAACACGGTTGGCAGTAGGACTGAAGCTGTAAATAGTGAAAATAGACATGGTCGTTAGTCAAATAAAAAATTACATGCCCAATAGAGAAATTCCTAGAAATTGAATATTTCAGCAACACAAGATGCTGAAAATGTATCTCTTTATGTTTTCTTTTCCACATACAAAATGAGACTCCTTGGTGATTTCAAACCTGTGGAAACAAAAAGTAAGCAGATAAAATTTAAGAGTTTTGGAAAGGTCTTCATTGGGATTTGGAAATTAAAGGTGATGAATACTAAGATATTGCTAGTATAGGAACAGTTCACCAGTTCATGTATTCTTCCCATTCCCCAGGTTCCTGCCTGATCATGGAAATAATTCTACTCAGCCTACAAATAGTGGCAGGGATGAGGAGGAACAGAACTGGCATTTAGTATCAGCTTCTAAGTTAAATTGCATGAATACTTGAATATAGTTTATACTCTCAACTACCTGGAGATAGTAATATCCCATTCAAAAAGTGAGAAAACCTTTTCAAAGAAACTGTATCTTATTAAAAGGTCACACAGTAATTTGCAAAGACAAAACTTAAATGCTGGCATATACACTTTTGAGAAAAGATATTTTAAAAACCACCTAGGCATATATAGAAGAGGACACTGTACCTTATTAACAATCTTGAACATAGGAAGAGAACTTTTGAATGGATATGTTCCTGAAACATACTTTGTCAAATGCGTATCTCTTTATTCATAAAAGTAGTATGATAAATTTAAAGCCAACACTGGAAGTAAATGCATGATTTTTTTTTACAAGTTTCACATAAGCATGATTACTGAAAAAACATTATAGTGATAATGAGAAAATATTTTGCAATGATAACTTCTTTGTCATCTTTACTGTATACAAAATAAGAAAACACATTTGTAAACAAATTTGTAAACCATTCAATGACCAATTAACATAATTGTTTCTCAGTCACACTTTAAAATATTGAAGTAAACACTGATATTGTTAGCTTGTTTTTATCTTTCAATAAGATAACCCTCCATGTTTTATCTAGGCATATGATTACCCATTTTCAGACTTTAATTCCTAGCTTGTCTTGCAGAAAAATATGGTCATTGTCATAGACAACCTGTGGGATGTGCTAGAGGATATGTATGTTCCTTTTAGCGACACTTATCCTGAATTTCTTTCTTAATCTTTCCTGAGGGATGGAAGCTAGAGAAGGCAGTGGCTCACCTTCAGCCCTTGGATGAGGACAATACCCTAGAAAATGGCATTGTAGGAAGAATAATATAATGATGTTATGATGACCTGGGTCCCTGAAAATCTTTGTTGAAGAGAACTTCCCTAACAGCTCAGACTGCTCAAAAACAACCACCTGCTATGTGAAAGAAAAATAAATAATCTGCATAAATGACAATTCCGGCAACTTTACCTGGCACCTGACTAAAAAAATATTAATCTTATTTTATTTTCTATTTCTTTCTATTCCCCACTTGGCCCTCTTTCCACCACTTTTCTGGCAACATATAAGTCATTCTCTGCTAACATCTAAGGAAAAAGATGTGCAAACTCACATCAGGGAAAAGTAAATTTCTTCAGACTTTTACAAAGGCACCCTAGTAAGTTTATGGGACTAAGAATAGCTAACATTTGTATACTTATTATGTGCCAAACAAGATTCTGGTTATATTTGGACATATAAAATTCTGTGAGGTAGATGCTATAATCATTTATATTTATCAAACATTAAAGCAAGTTGCGGAGTAGTAAAATAACAACTGCAAAGCTAGTAAGTGGGTATGTAGGTATTCAAGCCAGTCTGACTTTACAGTCTATGCTTTAGCTCATTCCCAAAAAAGAAATCTGAGTTTTAGGCAATAGACATGGGAGAATTCAGGTAAGAAACCAAAAATTCCTTCCCAGAAGACTGGAGCAGAATTATATTTATTGTAGAGAGTAACAAAATCTCAGACTTTAGTGGATCTGTAGAAACATTTCTGCTAAGTCTGTCATTCCACAGGCTTGTACATGTTACTAAGCTGTTAGAACATCAGAATTATTCCAAATTGTAGTATTGGTGAGAGAGCTTTAAAACATGGCAGAGTATCTAAGAATTAGTAGAACAGAGAAGGAGCACCCCAAACCCTGGACATGAAGAGAATGTTGGAATGAAATTGAGGGATGACTGGCAGTGATCTACATAAACCAACAGAAGACTAGAAAAAACCCCCAGTCCTCAATAGTTGTTAACCTATATTATAGGATCCCCCCAAAATACTTATGAGTATTCTTTTCTTTTTTTTTTTTTTTTTTTTTTTTTTTGAGACGGAGTCTCGCTCTGCCACCCAGGCTGGAGTGCAGTGGCCGGATCTCTGCTCACTGCAAGCTCCGCCTCCCGGGTTCACGCCATTCTTCTGCCTCAGCCTTCCGAGTAGCTGGGACTACAGACGCCCGCCACCGCGCCCGGCTAGTTTTTTGTATTTTTTAGTAGAGACGGGGTTTCACCATGTTAGCCAGGATGGTCTTGATCTCCTGACCTCGTGATCCGCCCGTCTTGGCCTCCCAAAGTGCTGGGATTACAGGCTTGAGCCACCGCGCCCGGCCAATGAGTATTCTTTTCAACCAAATTACTAACCATACCTGAGTTCCTAGAACTTAGACACAATCTTATAAAACTGGAAAATATAAATAAAATGACAGCCATAATGTTTCTAACAATCTTACAAGATCAGAATTAAAGGGCAACAATTTGACTTTATAAAATGTGATTACTACTCACTACAGAAAACTTCCAATCATTTATATTTGTAATGGGCTTTAAAATTTATAAACATCTTTCATACAAATTATGTAAATAAATATAAACAATAGGCTAATTTAACTGTGGAGGAAACTGAAACTCAAATTTGCCCAGGGTCTGATGGCTTATATTACAAGAACTGTGCAATATTAGTCCATTTTCATATTACAAAACTAATCACACCTTCCCAACAATCTCCCAAAGACTTAAGTGATTTTAGCATTAACTCAAAAGTCCAAGTCCGAAGTCACATCTGAGACAAGACAAGTCCCTGCCAACTACAAACCTGTAAAATCAAAAACAAGTTATTTACTTCCAAGATATAATGGAGATACAGGCACTGGGTAAATATTTCTGCTCAACATGGGAGTAACTGAACAAAACAAGGCGGCTACAAGCCTCATGCAAGCCTGAAAGCCAGGCAGGAAGTCATTAAATCTTAAAGCTCCAAAATCTCTTTTGATGCCCTGGGCTCAAATCCAGGGCATGCTGATGCAAGGGGTGGGTTCCCACAGCCTTGGGAAGCAGTGCCCCTGTGGTTCTGCTGTGTACAGGCCCTGCAACTGCTTTCTCAGGCTGGAATTAAGTGCCTGCAGCTTTTCCAGGCACATGACGCAAGATGTCAGTGGATCTGCCTTTCTGGCATCTGGAGGATGGTGGCCCTATTCTCACAGTTCCACTAGGCAGTGTCTCAGTGGGGACTCCGTGTGGGGCCTCCAATCCCACATTTCCCTTCCACATTGCCCTAGTAGAAGTTCTCCATGAGGACTCCATCCCTGCAGCAGACTTATGCTTGGACACCCAGGTATTTCCATACATTCTTTGAAATCTAGGCAGAGACTCCCCAACCTCAACTCTTGTATTCTATGCACCCATAGGTCCAACATCACATGGAAGCCACCAAGGCTTGGGGCTTGCACCCTCTGAAACAAGAGCATGAGCTGTACATTGGTACCTTTTAGATAGGACTGGAGCTGAGGTGGCTGGATGCAGGGCATGAAACCCCAGAGCTGCAGAGAGTAGCAGGGCTCTGGGCCAAGCTCATGAAAATATTTTTCCCCTCCGATGCCTTTCAGTCTGTGATGGGAAGGGCTGCCTTGAAGATCTCTAACATGCCCTGGAGACATTTTTTCCCCATTATCTTTACTATTAACATTCAGCTCTTGGTTATTTATGCAAATTTCTGCAGGCTTGAATTTCTGCCCAGAAAATCTTTTTTTTTTTCTATCACGTGGTCAGACTGAAAATTTTCCAAACCTTTATGCTCTGCTTTTCTTTTAAACATAAGTTCAAATTTCAAACCAATGCTTCCTAAACGCATACAACTGAATGCTTTGAGAATAAGCCAGGTCTCACCTTTAGTGTTTTGCTGCTTAGAAATTTCTTCTGGCAGATACCCTAAATCATCTCCCTCAAGTTTAAAGTGCCATAGATCTCTAGGACAGGGGGAGAATGTCACCAGTCTCTTTGCAAAAGCATAGCAAGAGTGACCTTTGCTCCAGTCTCCAATAGCTTTCTCATCTCCATCTAGACTACCTCAGTCTAGACTTCATTATCCATATCACTATCAGCATTTTGATCAAAACCATTCAACAACTCTCTAGGAAGTTCCAAACTTTCCTAAATCTTTCTGTCTTCTTTTGCACCCTCTAAGTTGTTCAAACCTCTGCCTGTTACTCAGTTCCAAAGTCACTTCCACATTTTCAGGTACCTGTATGGGAGTACCCCACTATCCCAGCATGATTTTTCTGTATTAGTTCATTTATACACTGCTACAAAGATAATCCCTGAGACTTGGTAATTTACAAAGGAAAGATTTAATTGACTCACAGTTCCATATTCCTGGTGTGGTCTCAGGAAACTTACAATAGTGGCGGAAGCCAAAGGGGAAGCAGTCTCCTTCTTCACAAGATGTCAGGAGAGATAGAGCAAGCAAAGGGGAAATTATATTTTTAAATCATCAGATCTCATCACCTCCCACCAGATCCCTCCTTTGACAAATGGAGATTACAATTGGAGATGAGATTTGGGTGGGGACACAGAGCCAAATCATATCATGTGACAAGAATCTAAATGTTCTATTTTTAAGTTACTATACAAGTTAAACAAATGTTAAACATTAGGACACACACCTAAGGAACGACTTGAAGTCTTTCATTTCTTCATATTTTTAATGAATAAGTTTCATCTATCATTAATAACTTAATATGGTACTACATAAAATCACAAAAGTAGAATTTTTTGGTCCCCTTTAAATATCATGCAAATTATCAAGCTAAAACAAGAATAGTGAAGAAAAAATGTTGTACAAAAATTCTGCATCTGCTTCAAATAGAGCTTTTAAATGCCATTAATCTTGGCTGTTGTGTTTTGCTTTCTGTTTTTCTTATGTCACATTTGCATATTGTACCTTTTAATGTGTTATTTTTATTTTAGTTTTTACTCTCTGCAAAATTATTTCCAAAATTATAAAGCAAAGAAAAAAAATTGGTGGATAGGAGTTAGGACTAACTTGCAGCTCCCACTCGAATGAACAGAGCAATGTGTGGAGACTCACATTGTGAAATTTTGCTCCAAGAACTACCACAGGAACATAAAAAGAAAGCCAAGATAATCCACAGACTTTGAAGGAGGTGGATTGCAGCTGCAGGCTCTGTGGAACAGCTGACGAAGTGTGACTCTGCTTGCTTTCTCAGGTGGCTTGTAGCCTGGAGCTAGATCTCAGCTCTGCTCACCAGCTGCCTGGAAATATAGTTGGTACTGTTGTGGGGGCACAGTGAGAGTGAGACTGATCTTTCGGGCTGCAAGCTGTATAAGAGCTAGGTGAGGCCTGTGGCTGCCAGCTTTCCCCAACTGTTCTTGCAACCTGTGTGACACAGCAGAGGCAGCCATAATCCCCCTGGGAACATAACTCTATTGGCCTTGGAGACACACCTCCAATTCCATAGCAGCTGCAACAAGCCCTGCCCAAGGAGAGTCTGAGCTCACACATGCCTATCCCTGCACCCACCTGATGATCTTTCTCTCTATCTGCCCTGGTAGCTGAAAACAAAGGACATAATCTCTTGTGAGCTCTATGACCCCACCCGCTGCTTGATGCAGGGGCAAGCTTATATCCTTCCTATACTACTGCAGCTGATGCAATCTTGAAAGCACCACCTCCTGGCTGGAGTCCAACCAACACAAAACCAGCACACTTAACACAAATACAACCAAGGACCCTCACAGAGTTCACTTCACTCCCCTGCTATCTTTACTGCAGCGGGTGCTGATATCTATGGCTGAGAGACCTGAAGACAGATCACATCACAGGACTCTTTGCAGACACTCTGGAATACCATCCCAGAGCCCAGTAGCTACATGGGGTGGCTAGATCCAGAAGAGAAATAACAATTACTGCAGTTTGGCTCTGAAGAAACCCTATCCCTAGGGAAAAGGGAAGAGCAACAAATCAAGGGAGCACCTTGTGGGACAAAAGAATCTAAACAGCAGGCCTTGAGTCCCAGATCTTTCCTCTGACATAGTCTACCCAAATGGGAAGGAACCAGAAAAACAATTCTGGCAATATGACAGAACATGTTTTTTTAACATCTCCAAAAGATCACATTATTCACCAGCAATGGATTCAAAAAAAGATAAAAATCCCTGAATTGGCAGAAAAAGAATTCAGAAGGTCGATTATTAAGCTACTCAAGGAGGCACCAGAGAAAGGTGACTTCCAACTTAAAGAAATTAAAAAAAAAAAAAATACTGGACACGAATAGAAAAATCTCCAGTGAAATCAATAGTATAAATAAAAAGAAATAACAGCTTCTGGAAATGAAGGACACACTGAGGAAAATGCAAACTGCACTGGAAAATCTAAGCAATAGAATCAAACAAGCAGAAAAAAGAACTTCAGACCTCCATGACAAGACTTTCGAATTAACACAATCCAACAAAGACAAAGAAAGAATAAAAACAATCAAACAAGCAAACAAAAAAACGAACAACCCTCCAAGAAGTTTTGGACTATGTTAAGTGTTCGAACCTAAGAATAATGGGTATTCCTGGAAGAAGAAGAGAAGTGTAAAAGTTTGGAAAATATATTTGAGAGAATAATTGAGGAAAACAAGACTAGCCTTGTTAGAGATCTAGGCATCCATATACAAGAAGCCCAAAGAACATCTGGGAAATTTATTGCAAAAAGATCATCACCTAGGCACATAGTCATGAGGTTATTTAAAGTCAAGTTGAAGAAAAGAGTCTTAGGAGCTGTGAGGAAAAAGTATCAGGTAACCTATAAAGGAAAACCTATCAGATTAACAGCAGATTTCTCTACACACCCTACAAGCTAGAAGGGACTGGGGTCTCATCTTTAGTCTCTTTAAACAAAACAATTATTAGCTAAGAATTTTGAATCCAATGAAACAAAGCTTCATAAATGAAGGTAAGATACAGACTTTTTCAGGCAAACGAATGCTGAGGTGATTTGCCACTACCAAGCTAGCACTATAAGAACTACTAAAATGAGCTCTAAATCTTGAAACAAATAACTGAAATACACCAAGATAGAATCTCCTTAAAGTATAAATCTCACAGGACCTATAAAACAATAATACAATGAAAAAAGAGTCAAGGTATTTAGATAACAAATAGCATGATAAATAGAATAATACTTCATATCTAAATACTAGTATTAAATGTAAATGGCATAAATGCTCACTTAAAAGGTACCAAATTGCCGAATGGATGAGAATTCAACAACCAAGTGAATACAGTCTTCAAGAGACTCACCTGACACATAACGAATCACATAAACTTAAGGTAAAGGTGTGAAAAATATATTTCATGCAAATGGACAGGAGTAGCTATTCTTATCTCAGACAAAACAAACTTTAAATCAACAGCAGTGAAAAAAGACAAGAGAGACATTATATAATGATAAAATAACTAGTCCAATAGGAAAATATCACAATTCTAAATCTATATGCACCTAAGACTGGAGCTCCCAAATTTATAAATCAATCACTACTAGACCTAAGCAAAACAAGTCTCAATAAAGGTAAGAAAAACAAAATTATAGCAAGTTCTTTCTCAGACCATGGTGGAATAAATTTGAAGATCAACTCCAAAAGAAAACCTCAACAACATGCAAATACATGGAAATTAAATAACCTGTTCCTGATTGATCAGTGAGTCAATAATGATATCAATATGAAAATTAAAAAATTCTTTGAATTGAACAATAGTAGTGACATAACATATCAAAATCTCTGAGATAGAGCAAAGGTGTTAAGAAGAACGTCTGTAGCATTAAATGCCTACATCAAAAAGTCTGAAAGAGC
The DNA here is from genome assembly GCF_003255815.1 of Theropithecus gelada. NCBI lineage: Eukaryota > Metazoa > Chordata > Mammalia > Primates > Cercopithecidae > Theropithecus > Theropithecus gelada. The sequence goes on along the minus strand of NC_037683.1, from coordinate 69,585,677 downwards.
ACAAATAGACAATCTAAGCTCATACCTCAAGGAACTAGAGAAAAAGAACAAACCAAACCAAAGTCCAGCAAAAGAAAAGAAATAACCAAGACCAGATCAGAACTAAATGAAATTGAAACGACAAAAATAAACCAATACAAAAGATAAATGAAACAAAATCTGGTTCTTTGAAAATACAAATACAATCGATAGAACATTAGTGAGATTAATCAAGAAAAGAAGAGAGAAGATCTAAATACACTCAATTAGAAATGAAACCGAAGATATTACAAACAACACCACGGAAATACAAAAGATCACTCGTGGCTACTGTGAACACCTTTATGTGCATAAACTAGAAAATCTGCAGGAGATGGACGCATTCTTGGAAATATAAACCATGCAGATCAAACGAGGACAAAATAGAAACTCTGAGCAGAACAATAACAAGCAGCAAGATTGAAATGATAATTAAAAAGTTACAAAAAAAGGCCAGGACTACATGGATTCACAGTTGAATTATAGCAGACATTCAAAGAAGAATTGGTGCCAACACTATTGACACTATTCCACAAGATAGAGAAAGAAAGAATCCTACCTAAATTATTCTATGAAGCAAGTATCACCCCTATACGAAAACAAGGAAAGGACATAACAACAACAATAAAAAAAAAACTACAGACCACTATTCCTGATGAACATAGATGCAAAAATCCTACAGACCAATATTCCTGATGAACATAGATGCAAAAATCCTCAGCAAAATACTAGCTAATGAAATCCAACAGCATATTAAAAATATAATTGAGAGGGTGTCATACCAGGGATGCAAGGATGGTTTAATATCTGCAAGTTAATAAATGTGATGCACTACATAAACAAAATTAAAAGCAAAAATCACATGATCATCTCAATAGACACAGAAAAAGGACTTGACAAAATCCAGCATCCCTTTATCATCAAAACCCTCAGCAAAATCAGCATAGAAGAGATATACTTCAATGTAATAAAAGCCATCCATGACCAACCAGCAGCCAATCTTATACTGAATGAGGAAAAGTTGAATGCATCCCCCCCACAATAACTGGAACAAGATGACCACTGTTACCACTGCTATTCAATATAGAACTGGATGTCCAAGCCAGAGCAGACAAGAGAAAGAAATAAAGAGCATCCAAATCAGTAAAGAGGAAGGCAAACTGTTGCTATTTGAGAATGACATGATCATACCTAGAAAACCCTAAAGATTCATTTAAACAGTTCCTAGAAGTGATAAATGAATTCAGCAGTTTCAGGATACAAAATGAATGTACATAAATTAGTAGCTCTGTTATACACCAACAGTGACCAAGCTGAGAATCAAATCAACAACTTAACCCCTTTTTGCAATAACTGCAAAAATAAAAAATAAAGTAGTTTGGAATATACCTAACCAAGGAGGTGAAATTCTGCTACAAAGAAATCTACAAAACACTGCTGACAGAAATCACAGATGACAAATACAAATACAAACACATCCCATGCTCATTGATGAGTAGAATCAATATTGTGAAAATGACCATATACTGCCAAAAGCAGTCTACAAATTCAACGCAATTTCCATCAAAAGACCACCATCATTCTTCACAGAACTAGAAAAAAGATCCTAAAAACCATATGGAATCAAAAAAGAGCCTGCATAGCCAAAGCAAGACTAAACAAAAAGAACAAATCTGGAGGCATCACATTATCTGACATCAAACTATATTGTAAAGCCATAGTCACCAAAACACCATGGTACTGGCATAAAAATAGGCATATAGACCAATGGAACAGAATAGTGAACCCAGAATAAAGCCAAATACTTACAGCCAACTGATGTTGGACAAAGAAAACAAAAACATAAAATGAAGAAAGGATATCCTATTCAACAAAAGGTGCTGGGAAAATCAGCAAGCCACATGTAGAAGAATGAAACTGGATCCTCTTCCCTCGCCTTATACAAAAATCAACTCAAGAGGTATCAAATACTTAAATCTGAGTCCTGAAACCATAAACGTTCTAGAAGATAACATTGGAAAAACCCTTCTAGACATTGGCTTAAGAGAAGAATCATTACGAACAACTCAAAAGGAAATGCAACAAAAAGGAAGATAAATAAATGTGACTTAATTAAGCTAAAAAGCTTATTCACAACAAAATAAACAATCATCAAACAGACTACCCATAGAATGAGAGACAATCTTCACAATCTATACATCCAACTAAGAACTAATACCGAGAATCTACAAGGAAATCACGCAAATCAGCAAGAAAAAAAAATCCTATTAAAAACTGGGCTAAGGACATAAATAGACAATTCTCAAAAGGCGATATACAAATGGCAAACAAACATATGAAAAAAATGCTCAACATGACTAGTTATCAAGGAAATGCAAGTCATAACCACCATGCAATGTCACATTACTCCTGCAAGAATGGCCATAATTGAAAAATCAACAAAATAATGGATGATGGTGTGGATGTGGTGAAAAGATAACACTTTTACACTGTTGGTGGGAATGTAAACTAGTAAAACCACTATGGAAAACAGTGTGGAGATACCTTAAAGAACTAAAAGTAGATCTACCATTTCATCAAGCAACCGCATTCCTGGGTATCAACCCAAAGGAAAATAAGTCATTATATAAAAAAGATTACTGCACACACATGTTTATAGTAGCACTGTTTCCAGTTGCAAAAATGCAAAACCAGCCCAAATGCCCATCGGTTAACGGGTGGATAAAGAAAATGTGGCATATATAATATATAACACAGAATACTACCCAGCCATGAAAAGGAACAAAATAATGGCATTCACAGTGATCTAGATGGATTTGGAGACCATTATTCTAAGTGAAGTAACTCAGAGAAATGGAAAATTGAACACTGTGTTTTCTCACTCATAAGTGGGAGCTAAGCTATGAGGATGCAAAGGCATAAAAATGATACAATGGGGTTTGAGGTCTCAGGGAAAATGTTGGGAATGGGCTGAGGGATAAAAGACCATACATTGGATACAGTGTACACTGCTTGGTGATGGGTGCACCAAAATCACATAAATCACCACTGAGAACTTATTCTTGTATAAATAAATAAAAAAACAAAATTATGGGCCGGGCGCGGTGGCTCACGCCTGTAATCCCAGCACTTTGGGAGGCCGAGGCGGGCGGATCACAAGGTCAGGAGATCAAGACCACGGTGAAACCCCGTCTCTACTAAAAATACAAAAAAAGAAAAAAATTAGCCGGGCGCGGTTGTGGGCGCCTGTAGTCCCAGCTACTCAGGAGGCTGAGGCAGGAGAATGGCGTGAACCCGGGAGGCGGAGCTTGCAGTGAGCCGAGATCGCGCCACTGCACTCCAGCCTGGGCGACAGAGCGAGACTCTGTCTCAAAAAAAAAAAAAAAAAACAAAAAACAAAATTATGAAACAAGAGTATAACTCTTAATGAACAATGTAAAAGTTCCAGCTTTTACAGGGAATTATTTAAATTTGTGTGGCTATCACCATTCTTTTTAATTTGCCATTCTAACAAATATTTGGGGAAAAAAAGTAATATTTTTCAGTATTACATTAATGACTCCTAATTGTATCTCATGAGTAAAAACTGAATGATATTTTGCCTGTCTTCGGTATCTAGGAAAATAAAACAAATCAGTAATACTTCTACAACTGTATGATTGTTAATTTTTAAGATGTGTTTCATGTAAAATGTCAACCACTGTTATGCAAGTGAGCAAACATAAGCATCTTTAGAATAAATAAAGAGAAATAAACTAATATTGACTGAAATCTTGTATTTTTTACAGAAATTTTCAGAACAGAAATAAAGAACATATTATAATGAATCACTATGAACTCATTATCCAGTTTCAGCAAAACAACTTTCTGCCTTATTTCATTGCATTCCTCCTTTTAACATGAAATATTTTAAAGTATATAATAGATAAAATTTAATTAAATCACAAATATTTTCATATATATGTTAACATATAAGGATCTTTTTCCATCATATCAAAATAACACAAACAACAAAATTAAGGGTAATTTCATGTTATAAATTAATATAAAATTTCCATTTTTTGTGATAGTTTTATATATAAATTTTTGTTGTTGTTATGGTTTAGAATTTAGATCCAAATAAAATTTACTCCTTATATTTGGCTTATATATTTTTAGTCTTTTTGCATGTTTCCTGCAGTATTAATTTATTTAAAAAAATATGCCACTTGTCAGGAGGAATTTTCCAAATTCAGAATTCAGTTAATTATATTTTTACAGTGTCACTAAGTATGCTTCTCACCTCCCATGTTTCTTGTAGGTCAAGTTAAATGTATGATTCATGTTCAATGTTGCAAATAATGTGCTACAAGAAGTATTATCTAATTCATATCGTATTGTATCAAGAAATATATCATATTTGTTTACCTGTTATTTAACAATTTCAATAATGATTGGAGATTCAAGTGCACTAGCCTGATCCACATATTACAACATTTAACATCAACATCCCACAATGGTTAGTAGCCATTGATGACTTATTAGCATTTGTTGACTGTAGTTCCAAGGTTGAACTTTCCCTCAGTATGTGTTTTGTTACCTTTAAGTATTATTTATATAAAAATGCAGGATGAATATTGATTTTATTTATAAATTAAACCAATATTATATAATATATAAAATAATATATTGTGGTACTACATATACTGTTATACATCATATATATTATAGTATTATGTATTACATATATACGAGCAAGAAAATTAGATGAGGAATTCGGGACATGCCATGGAGATAATGTTTATTAGTTTGTCATATTTTTCTGATAGTTGAAGCCATGTGATTGAGTAAGACAGAGAAGAGAGGAAAGTTAATAAAAGATCACAAAAATATTTTGATTATATTTTGAGTGGACAGTGCGGCAGAAGTTGAGATGTTTAAGAAAATAGGAATGACTTTGGCTTGAAAGGCAATAGGAAAACCAGCAAATACTCACTATTTAGAAAGGTAAAGAAATATTTGCATAAGGAGGAGATTAATAGCATTTCAAAATATAAAATAGGACTAACCTGGACATGAGATAAACATTGTTAATATTTGAAAAATGATGTCATTACAATAGAGAAGACTACAGTCAAATTTTAAAAGATTGGAAATATTTGCTGAGAAGTTAGAAGTATTGAATATAGATTATTGATTATCAAGATTTCAAAATAAAAGTAATAAGAGAAATGGGGATAATACTTTCAAAGGGGGTTGGAAAATAAGAGCGTAATCTAATTTATATTATAAAGAAAAAATTTAAAAATACCTAGAGATGGAATACATGGTTCTGGAGGAATGAAGAAAGGAGTTAGTACAAGTAGAGGATGGCATGAAAATCAGAGGAATATAGATTAAGGAAAACAATGAACAACTAGAATATGTCATACTACATGTTAAATGTAGAAGAACATGAATTAGCCACATCTAGGTATTCATTGAGCATACAAGGTGTCCACAGTCTAGGTGATGAACAGAGTCAAATACAATTGTTTTATTTTATTTCTTCTCCTCAAACTCCTCCTTCTTTTCTTTTTTCACTATAACTAAGATTTGGAGGGATCTAATTAACCAACTATTAATCTCAGAATCATACTAGGTCAGTGAGATCAAACCGTAAGTTCCATAATATTAAAATTAATAGATTGTGTGCAGTGTTTACCAATGTCAAACACATGAATGTCTATGGCTGTATGTTTTACCCACAGAACACTGACACTAAAAGTGTGTTTTTTTCCCATACCAACACTCGATTTTCTAACTTGCTGGACAGTAATTATATGTTCAAGGATTTATTTCAATTCTGACACTAGCTACCTGGAGTAGGTATCGTACCCCACAGATTATGAACTCACTCTGGCAAGATTGCCCCCATTTTAGAGACCAATCACTAGTCTCAGGCTTTGCTTACTTCTGACTGACCAAATATACATTGGGACCTCCCATGACCCCTTCTTTGGGTTTGAAAATTTGCTAAAAGAGTTCACAGAACTCAGGGAAAACCATTTGCTATTACCATTTTATTATAAACGATACTGCTCAGGAACTGCCAAATGGAAGACATGCATAGGGCAAGGTACAGGGGAAGAACAAGGGAGTTTACATGCCCTCTCTGGGAGCACCACCTTCCCAACACCTAACTGTATTCACCAGTTCTGAACCCCTTTGTTTAGGATTTTTAGGAAGGTTCATTACATAACGATGACTGTTTAAATAATTGGCCATTGGTGATTAACTAGATCGTTAGCCCCTCTCCCATTCTGAGATGTTAGGGACAGGGCTGAAAGTTCCACCCCTCTAATTAGGCCTTTTTCTCTATGGTGATCAGCTCCCATCTTGAAGATCTCTAGGAGTTCCCAGCCACCAGAAATCTCATTAACATCCAAAACGACACTCATCTGGAAGGAACGTTTAGGGTCTTAGAAGTTGTTGTGTGAGGAAACAGACTAAGACCAAATATTATAACAAAAGGTGTGTCTTTCAACTCTTTCACTCAGAAAATTACAAGAGTTTTAGAAGCTCTGTGCCAGGAACATCTTCATTTAGGAATGAAGACCAAATATAAATTTCTTATTACATCAGAATATCACAGTGTTTTACCCAGTATCACACTGAATCACATCAAGCTAATTTAAACTTGCTAATTTATTATTATTACTTGCATTCCTTTTTTGTAATGTGTTATAGACAATTTTGATAGTTTGTTAGCTATATCAGATTGTCAGATCATATCTAGGTAGAGAACAAAAATACCCATGGAACATTTTTTTTTTATTACTGATTGATTGGCAGTCATGGCTCTACCAAAACTGAGTAATTCCCCTGAAAAAAGCATCTATTCCCATACATATACATCTTTGTCTACCTACACAGACATACATGCAGGAAAAGACAAAGTGTGTTCATGTATGTGCATGTTTGTGTATGTGTGAAAAGATATGTAGCTAACAGTTGCTTTTCCTTATAGAATTACACAAATAACTAATTGACAAGGTTCCTCTGAAAAATAGTTCGAAGATGGATGTGTTGCTTGATTTTAGTTAGACACTGTGCTAAAACCAAATTCAGTAATGACTTAAAATACCAGCAGAAAATTATTTCAACAAAACCTGAAGCAAACTATTCTTAATGGTATAGACTTTCTGATTATTACATACTTGAAGGATCCCTGGAAGCACAAAGTGTAAATATATTATTATGGACTCTCTACCAATTATTTATGCCCTTTTAGTAGAATTCCATTAAAACGTTCCTCAATAAATCAGTTTTGTTATGGGCTGTGTTTTATGAAATATCTTTATGATTCTAAATAATTTTGTTCTTACTTAGTGTGTGCTGGAGGATGTTATCTATACCTATCTATACCGTTGATTAGAAGAAAAAAATTGTTAAGGAATAGAATACAGTGTCAAATAAAATAAACTGTAGAAAGTTGGTTGGATTAATTATGTGTAAACGGCTAAATGTATCAACTACCTATTGTTATAAAATTGCTAGAAAACCAAAATTTTCATAGAATTCAGAACCTCAGCGTCATAAAACAATAAATAGTATTTTTTCAGAATCTGATGTCAACTCAGAATTGTAGGCTCACTTGCTCTTGACTGACTTCATTCACATTTTGGGCCTTTGCCATTGAAAGTAATGGCAAAAACCACAATTACTTTTGCACCAATGTATAGGTCGCTCTTACTTGGATTGAATGGGGTAACTCATTCCCCATGTCTTGTTCCGAAGCAGGCTAGTCTGGTTATGTTCTGAACTTGATGACAGTAGTACAAGTGTAAGCAAGCCTAACGGCATTTGGTTTGAAAATAATTTTCTTATGTCATCTCAGCTAGTATTCAAATTTTGGAAATTTGAATGAAGTATGATTCTCAAAATAATTTATAATAATTACACCACATTCTTATTTTCAAATAAAACTAAATGAATTCATTAATTCATAATACAATTTTAGCATAAAGATTAATACATTAGTAGCATACAGAAATACAGTAAATGAGCTAACTTTTTTTCAATATTTACTCAAAAAACTTTTAATCATTCACTAAACAAATACTTATTTACTGATTGCTTGAAACTTAGCTAGGTAATATAGCCAATACAGAGAAGAATAAAATATGCTCCATGCCTTAGAGAAGTTCACAGAGTGGTAGAGTGTACTAGAATACATTACTTTTGGAAGCTTTCATCCCCCAGGTGTACATGGTTACTTATATTATTTATTCTCTGCACCAGTGTTTTACAATTAATCATAAAAATATCATGTATGGGACAACATTCATGAGGCCATAGTATAATCAGTCATGCCTTAGAATCTCCTGGGCTGAGTAAATATATGTGAGAGTGACAAGGAAATTGTAAAGGTTGAGTTGAAAGATATAAGAAGGGCTAGATAATTTTCCAATAACGGATTGCAGGCAAACTGATTCCCTCTCTCTGCAGTGACCAGACAGAAGCTAAGTCACCGGAGGATACTATGTCTGTGACTTTCAGAAGCTAAATATTGAAGACAGAACCAATTTGCCTAGTTCGGAGAGTTTGGTAGCTGCAGTGGTGAGTCTCCAGTGACAAGCAACAGAAGAGGCACATTCCAATTTACCTGTGATTGCTGTTTCACACTGTTTCTTGAAGGGGCCAAAATACTGGACACATCTGACTGGAGGAATTTCCCATTCTTAAAATCAAGGAGTGGGGGTAGATATTGAGAGGTTCTATTATGAGAACTTTTTCAGCACTTGCACCCCGGGGCAAAACAATTTTCTGCTTTAGGAAACTAAGTGACTAGAATATTCAAATTGATCAACTTCAAAAAATTACAGAGAAAATAAAATATCAGGGGAAAAAATAGGATCGTTAACCTTTTTTTTATGGTGATGACAGAGGTGGTACAAATATAAGAAATACTATTGTCTAAAGTGAATGGCATTGTATTATAAGAATATTTCCTGATTTATAAGAGGTGAAAGAAAGAATAGTGATGCCTTGGGATGGCTATCCTGTTTCCCATTTCTTCCCATTTTTCCTCACTTCTGCTTAGTCAAAATTGTGTATCAATACATCCATAAATGTTTTCCCAATGAGTTTACCTGGAAACATGCTATTACCTAAGTCTAAGTTTTTATATTTTGTACTTTCTTATTTAAAACATTAACTATATTTGACTATATATTACAGAAATGTTAATATTTTTATCTAAAAAAAAAACCAGAAGAGAAAGAGCTAAAAACAACTGCCCTATAATTCCTTCATTAGTAATTTTCCAATTGTGGTTCATCATGGACCTTCATTTTGCTTACCTATGCAATGGGCTTTTATTTCACTTGGTGTGTTTCTTGAGGAAAATTACTACCATTTATTCATTGCAACCCAGCCAGAAATATTTCACACATATTTCAAAATAGTCTGACACATATCAAGGTATAACGAATGTTAATTTTTCTCTCTGCTTTCAAACAGTCAGCTGGTAAACTCATTCCTTCTAATATGATGATGATATGTTCACTAACAATGCTCAGAGAATGAATTGATATATAAATGTGGCATCCAGTTTCTTAAATGCAGTAATTTAAAAACTTTTAGGGAAAGTTAGCGTTTGTTTTGCAGAAGTACATCAGAGGTCACTGTGGAGGGCAGAGATGGATGAGGTTTGGTATGGAAACAGAGAAATAAGCAGAATACTCTTCATGTTAACCTCAACCAGTGCAGCTCAACATTTAAAATGCTTTGATTTGGCCCTACCTCGTGTTTCAGTTAAAAAAAAAAAAAAAAAAACTCAGCTGCAATAACAAAAGTAATATCTGATCGACCTCAGTTATAATCCTGGCTCTGTCACTTGGGAGTTGTTATGCTCTATCTTGTCTCGTGAGGGTCAGGTGATTTAGGCTGTCTTTCTTGCATATCCCATGGATCACTCCTACTCTTTTCAAGAAAATTCCTGGTCCTAAGGTTGACCAATTGAAGATTAAAAATACTCACTTGCACTTTTTCATCATTATACTTGGTGGTGGTGTGGGCAAGAGAATAATCAGATGAAGCTAATTTCAAGTTTTCTTGATTTCTTGGGGAACATCATTTTAACAGGTACACTAATGCTGCAGTTCCTTTCATGAACTCCACGTCGCATTTCCTCTATGATTATTTTAGTTAACAGATTTTTTCCCTGTGACACAACTATCAAACCAGGTTCTCAGAATCTCCCTAATCAAGGAATATTTTATTACTTATTTGACTACTAGAAGTAAAAGCTAGGATCTGTATTCACAAAGATAGGTTTTGGGAAAGCGCCATAACATCACTTTCATAGATGGTGGAGCGGTATGAAACCATCTTTGTGTTAAGTGCATCAGATGCTTGATTTTGTGTGAAAAGTGCTAAATTGAGACAAATTCGTGATTTTGACATCTAGCCAGAAAAAGACTTCCATTTTGTATAAGTGAGTTTCAACTTGTAAGCCTAATGACGTGTATATTTCTTTGTCAGTTCAATTAGGTGTGTTAAATCTAAACCTAAACTTTCCATCTGAAATGCAGGCAAAAAATAAAATAAATAACATTGTTTTTATTCAAGTATTGGGAAAAATCTGAGCTTAAAGAAATACATAAATGACTATTTTTTTATAATCAGAATTAATGCAATATTTACTATTTCAGCTTTAAAACATTTTGGTATTAAGTTCTACACTTAACATAGGCCATAGTAGTTCTCATGAATACTCTAAATGCAGAGGAAATAGTCATGGTGTCCAAATAATGCTATTATGACAAGAAGTTATAGTAAATCTATTAGATGAAAACTCATCTCTATCATATTCTGATAGAAATGGAATTATAATGAAATTCTATAAATTATAAATAGAAATATTATGACAGACCCATTAAGAAAAGTTATTTTAAATATACAAAAATATAATAACAATGTTACAAGTTATATTTCTTCTAAGAATAAAGCAAAAATATCAATTATTTCCAATAGAAATAAGTCATATATCAGGTAGACGTCATTATCAAATTCATGTTACTTGCTCATATGTTATTTCAACATTATCTTTCAATTATCCTAGCTCCTTTTCATAATAATCTTGAACTGAATTAACTAAATTGTAAAATGGTTTGAATTTCATAATGTCTTTTGGCAGACCTCATTGATTTTCCAGGTTACATGGTCATTAATTGTCAGTAATACCTTCTAATCCAGGTAAAATTGATTATAGTTTAAGCTATTTTCTGTATTAAGAAGCCACTGGTTCCAGTCTAGAGGTGTGACATTATTAATTTTGTTCTGCTACTCTCCAGACAATTAATAATCAGTTTCGCTGCTGCTTTTTCTAATTTTTGCCATAACAAAGACAAAAATGTTGCTTTGTGTGACAGAGAAATATAACACAATTTAGACTTTTTAGTGTTAATGAAAAACTTTTCTTTATGACTTTGTGTTTTTAAAATTCAAAAATAAGGATCATGCAGTTTTAAATCTGTTTTAAAATCAATTATATAGGATGTGCCAAGTGCCCTTTCATTCTAGGTACGTGTTTATTACAACTTTATTGATTACATCAGTTAGAATTGTCTATAAACCCAAAGACGTGCTATAGGCTTACCTTCACATTTGACCTGGTGGATCTGGTAAATATAAAGTCCGTTTCCTGCAAGACAGAAAAGATAAAGACTATTTATTCCTGTTATCTGTTTCAATTGAATTGAGAGTAACTTTAAGTTTGGACACGCTTAACTATATCATGTTTTTTTAAGGCTTTAAAGACTTTATGAAAGCAAATGGCATATTGTCTTCATTTCATTTTGGAAGTCCACCTTGGGCAGTGCTGTTCAAAGTCATGATATTATTGATATTTATGAATTGCTAAATGATGAAAGAGCACAATAATACATTATCCTTAATTTCACTCCTTCATTCTACCTTAATGACATAAACTATAACTTGTATAAAAGTAGGTAAAAATAAGAGAACCTCAAAGTTCATTTGAGAGAGAGAGAGAGAAAGAATATCATGCTCTCCCCTGCAGCTAGGATATAAATTCAAAACATACGCTCCCTCTCTTGCACCTAATGGATTTCACTATAATTCTCTTCAACAAGTATTTATTGTCTGGTTTCTCAAATTCAATCAATTGATACTTAGCACAGAGTTTAATTGTATTTTCCACCACCATGTACCTTAGAGAGAGCTATTATTAGACTGAAATATTAACTTTAATAACATAAGAAGCATATTATGAAAGAGAAATCTGTGCCAATGGAGTTAGAATGGCATGTCTTTAAACATTTATTCAGCCAATTGGAAAGAAAGTTCTAAGAACCTCTTGACTAAGTATCATGAATATATAACAGCAGCACCTAGTGATAGGAACAGTTATTAATAGGAATACAACACTATGAGGAGGTGAAAAGCAAAATAAATATGACTTTAACAGGATAGAAATTTGGGTGGGGGATGTGTGTGTGTCAAAAATTATTAAACTTCCTCTCTCCAAATATTACTTTGATTTCATTCTTTCTCTCTCTCTCTCTCTCTCTGTCTCTGTCTCTGTCTCTGTCACACACACACACACACACACACACACACACACACACACACCCCTACCTCTTTGGGACTCAAATTCTCAGTATATTAGAAATTTCAAATATGTCCCAATGTTTCTGATACTCTTTTCTTTTTTTCTCGTTTGTTTTACTCTCCATGATTCAAGCTACATGTTTCTATTTACCTCTCTTTTAGTGCAAAAATACTCTTTTCTAATGGCTCCACATACTATGTTATATATACAATAGTACTATATATTGAGTTACAAATTGTTGTATTTCTATGTGTATTCTTAAGACAGAGTCTTGTTCTGTTGCCCAGTATGGAATGCAGTGGCACAAGCACAGATGGGATTACAAGCATGAGCCACTGTGCCAGGCCAATTTGTAGGCTTTTATTTGATTGTCATTTAAATATATATTACAGTTCTCTGGTGAAGTTCTCCATTTTGTCATGTCCTTTTACAACATATTTATGACAGGTGCTTTAAATGTGTGACTAGTAAGCTCAATATTTGGATCTTTTGTCAGTGTCATTGTCTATTGGTTCTGATTCATATTTTGCAGAGTATTTTTTACAAAATGTCACACATTTTATCATCTTCTTTCAAGAAGGGTTGAGCTTTATCCTTTGATGGACAACTAGGATAGAAATAGAACATCTTAATCTAATTAGAGACAGAGCTGAATGGTTGCTGGTTTGGATTTTTTGTTAAGCTCTGTCTACCAATAATTAGCATGGACTTTTAGAGTGTAACACCGCAGGAGGTCTGTCTGTGAGTCCATGGAGTTTACTGGATTCTCTGCCTTAGAAGGTTATGAATTCCAGTTTTTGTCTTCTCATCACTATGATACTGTGGTACATTACCATCTGTGTCAGAAGTACACTGCTTAATTTTACAGAATTACAAAGTCTATTAAAGCCTTGTAAAGGAATATTGAACCGCCGCAAGACTTTTCTACCATGGTAATGTCTTTTATTCTTTTATTTTTATTTTTGCTTCTCTACCTCTGTAAAATTGCCAAAACTCTACAGGATTGACACCTACATAGTCTTGGCTACTACTATTCTCCATCTCTGCCCTGCCCCAAGGGTAAATAATGCCCCCAGGGATAAACAAATAAGGAAAAGCTGAATATCCCCAAGGATAAATATCCCCAAGGATAAATAAATAAGGAAAAGCTGAATGTGGCATTTCAACTCATACTCTGAAATTCACTTCTTTTGGAATCTTGACCCATCGGCTCTTTGTTGCCTCAAAGTTCTCTGGCAACTTTAAAAAGATGTTTTCTAGTTGTTCTTGATGGAAGGATGAGCCTGACGCAAGGTAGTCATCATGACTAGAAACAAAAGCCCTAGAAAATTCATCTGGATGTCATATGTTTATAGCGTTGTAGAAGAGACTGAATAATAAAAGTAAGAAAACCCCATTGTAACGGAGCTTGTAAGTCATATTCAAGCATATGATTTTTATAATGATAATCTATTGCAGAAATTTATGCAATAGGAGATATAATTGAGTTTACATTTAAAAAGGACAAATTCATCACCAAGGAAGATTCATTAGATCAGTATGAGAGTAGGAACTATCTATGAAAATTATAGGCAAGAAGTAATATATTAATTTAATGACTATTTTATATGATAAACACTGAAAGATGATAGGCATTTAAATACTTTACAGCACTTTGGGAAGGGGAGGCAGGCAGATCACCTGAGGTCAGGAGTTCGAGACCAGACTGGCCATGGTGAAACCCCATCTCTACTAAAAATACAAAAAAAATTAGCTGGGTGTGGTGGCAGGCACCTGTAATCCCAGTTACTTGGGAGGCTGAGGCAGGAGAATTGCTTGAACTTATGAAGGCAGAGGTTTCAGTGAGCCGAGACGACACCATTGTACTCTAGCCTGGGCAACAAGAGCGAAACTCTGTCTCAAACAAAACAAAACAAACAAACAAAGCAACCAAACAACAACAAAAAACTTTACAGTTTTCAAATTAATCAATTACTCTTATATGTAAGATAAAAACTGATTTTCTATTTCTGATACAATTTGGATTAAAAATATTTACTCACAAAAGTGCTTTAGTAAATATAGCATAATTAACTTTTATTAAATATACATAATTTACTTTATTATTAAACTTTTGGCCACACTACATTAATAGAAATATTCAAACAAAAAATAAATTAAATAGGCATACATATTTGCATATGTCTTTGTTAGTAGCAAGGAATTCCAGTTTCACAGTGAGAAAAACTGGATTTAATCCAAAATGCTGTAACTTCCAAATGATGTAAAATTAGGAAAGTCATTAATATCACTGAGTAAATTTGTTCAACTATAAAATGGGTGAAATATTCCCCTGTTGTAAATGTGTAATATGTGGAAAACACTGAAACATTTTGTGTGACATAACAATAATCATTCAGAAATGTATATAGGCAGAAGACTAATTTAATTTAGACATATAGATGTGAGATTTATGGTTAAAAATAACATCATTTGGAGCTTCTAAATTTAAAAAAAGATTTTTAAAATTAACATTAAATATATATATGTGTGTGTGTGTGTGTGTGTGTGTGTGTGTGTGTATATATATATATCAAAACACCAAAATACAGAAAACAAATCCAAGACTTTAAAACAGATAATAGAAATGGTTAAATTCTATACAGGTTTTGGTGTTGGCTGCCAAGGTTTTTATTTTTAAATTTTAATTTCTTTTTTGAGACAGAGTCTAACTTTGTTGCCCAGGCTGGAGTGCAGTGTCGTCATCTTGGCTCACTGCAACCTCCACCTACCAGGTTCAAGAGATTCTCATGCCTCAGCCTCCTGAGTAGCTGAGATTACAGATGCTCACCACCACACCTGGGTAATTTTTGTATTTTTATTAGAGACAGGGTTTTGCCACATTGTCCAGGCTGGCCTTAAATTCCTGGCCTCAAGTGATCTGTCTGCCTCAGCCTCCCAAAGTGCTGGGATTGCAGGTGTCAGCCACTGCACTGGATCCTGTCACGGTTTTTAAATTAACATTATTATCATCAAGAAAATTTCAAAAGTAAAATCTCACCAGAGACTTAGAATCAATTTTTCAAAAAGTGAAATGTAATTATTATAACTTTAAAATATGCAGAGCTACTTAAAAAGAACATTTTATTGAAAAGAAAAACTATATCTTAAGATATACTTGATTTTGTATAGAAATTAATTTAGTATAAAATCTAAATTAAAATATGCTGGTATCATTTACATCAGGAGTCCCCAACCCCAAGCCCTAGAGTAGTACCTGTGTGTGGCTTGTTGTGAATCAGGTGGCACAGCAGGAGGTGAGCAGTGGGCGGTGAGCCTGAGCTCCACCTCCTCTCAGATCAGCCACGACATTAGATCACCATAGGAGTGCCAACCCTATCGTGAACTGTACATGTGAGGGATCTAGGTTGCACACTCTGTATGAGAATCTAATACCTGATGATCTGAGATGAAACAATTTTCTCCTGAAACCATCCCCACCCTTCCATTCATGGAAAAATTGTCTTCTGTAAAACCAGTCCTTGGTGCCAAAATATTGAGTAGCATTGATTTATATGATAATTACTCTTGAAAAATTTAGGTTGAGGTTTCTAATACTGCCCAATTATGTAATCTTTACTGAGGTAAAGTTATCATTGAAAACAACTGTAATGCTGTTTTGATAAGGTGCAGAACTAGTCAACTAAATTTGGGCATGAATTTTGCTAAGAAACTATAATTACACATTTAAAACATGTGTGTATAATATCTTTCCTTAAGTGGTTCACCTATACTGGTGACAAGACTTCTTGGAATTACAAAGCTTCTTTTTACAGTAACAATGGCTTCTCTCTGTCATAATGATTAATAATTCAAACAGCACTGTTATTTTAAAAAACACATTTTTTAAACTTAATGTAACTTTATCCCAAAACAGATAAATAAGATCAATTGACAAACTACACTGAACCATTAGAACTGTCATTTTTTGTACTTCTTCAAGTTTTTTAATTGATACATAATAGTTGTACATATAAATGGGGTGCATGTGATATTTTGATATAAGCATAAAATGTATAATGATCAAGTCTAGGTAACTGGCGTATTCATTACCTCAAATATTTATCATTTTTCAATGTGAGAACATTCCAATATTCTATTCTAGCTATTTTGAAATATACAATAAACTTGTAACTATAGAAATCCTACTGTGCTATCAAACACTAGATCTTATTCCTTCTATCTAACTATATTTTTGCAGCCATTAACCAATCTCTCTTCACCCTTCGTCCTCACTTTCCTTCTCAGCCTCTGGTAACCATTATCGCATTAACTACCTCCATGAGACAAATATTTTAACTGTCACATATTAGTAAGAACATGCAATATTTATATTTTTCTGCTTGGCCGATTTCACTTAACATTATGACCTCCAGTTTTATTCATTGTTGCTGCAAATGACAGAATTTCTTTGTATTTTATGGCTGAATAATTTTCCATTGTGCATATACACCACATTTTCCTTATCCATTGATGGACATTCAGGTTAATTTCATATCTTGGCTATTGTGAATAGTGTGGCAATAAATATAGGAGTGCAGGCATCACTTTGATATTCCTGATTTTCTTTCTTTAGAATATATACCCACAAGTGGGATTGCTAGATCATACAGTAGAAAATATTTGAGCATCACTCATCCAACAATGATTAATGATAAGAATATATAAGGAACTCAAACTACTTAATAGCATAAAACTAAATTATTCAATTTAAAAATGGGCAAAAGATCTGAATAGACATTTCTCAAAAGAAAAATACAAATAGCCACAGGTATATGAAAAAAAGTGCTCAACATTTCTAATGATCAGAGAAATGTAAATCAAAACCACAATGAGATATCTCCTTACCCCAATTCAAATGGCGACTATCAAAAGACACAAAGTAACAAATGCTGGCAAGGATGTGGAGAAAGAACTCTTCTTATATACTGTTGGTGAGAATGTAAATTAGTATAGCTGCTATGGAAAATAGTATGGAGATTCCTCAAAAAACTAAAAATAGAATTACCATATAATCCAGCAACCCCACACCTGGATAGCTGTCATTTTTTTATATTTTAACATTGATCTGTTAAAGTAACCTACATTTCAGTACTCATATGAAATGATAGTCATTATTAATCTTATATTTTATAGCTCTTTACAAATTAATGAAATACTTTTACGTAACTACAACTTATTGAACCTCTGTCAGGATAACCTTTAACAATATAGATTATTCACATTTTTGCAATGAGAAAAGTGATGATTTTGGTACTTAGTAAGGTCATAAATATAGTATAAATATATAATAAGACTAAAATTTGGTCTCAATCTTTTTAATTCCAAGGTCTTCCTTCATAAGCACCATAAAATACCATACCCAGTATTCTTTTGATGCTAGCAACACTAGGAGATAGTTTAGGATTTTTCTACTTATTTCATAGGCATAAAACAGTCATAGAGACATATGCAAATTAGATCATATTGCAGAAAAAATGCTTACCCAGGTCAATTGTTTTTTCTTTTTAATTATAGCTTTTAAAAACTGATTTTAATTAGCACTTACTGACTCTTAGTTATAGTACGTCTTAATTTTACACAGTGTAGTTTTTCTTGTTTGGATGTTTGCAGTTAGTCACAAACAAACGTAAAAATTACATTCAATACCAGAGTTGTGAAGGAGCACTTTTTCAAATTGTATCCCTGCAAATGAATTGCTCAAAGCATATCTTTAAGTAAAAATGGTTGACCTGAGAAAGAGAGACATTTTGCTTTGCTTACAAACTAAAAACTCAAACTCAAACTCAAAGAGTAATGGACTCTAAAAATGAATGTATTTTCTATTATCAATGGCTAGAAGCACTTTGAAATGTTTGAAATGAGGAAAACATAAATAAACAAGTTAGAGTGGGGAAATTCAATTGAAAAATCAAGAGGAGCTTCCTGGATTTACATAAGAGAAAATACTAGGCCGGGCACGGTGGCTCAAGCCTGTAATCCCAGCACTTTGGGAGGCCGAGACGGGCGGATCACGAGGTCAGGAGATCGAGACCATCCTGGCTAACACGGTGAAACCCTGTCTCTACTAAAAATACAAAAAACTAGCCGGGCGAGGTGGCGGGTGCCTGTAGTCCCAGCTACTCGGGAGGCGGAGGCAGGAGAATGGCGTAAACCCAGGAGGCGGAGCTTGCAGTGAGCTGAGATCCGGCCACTGCACTCCAGCCTGGGCGGCAGAGCGAGACTCCGTCTCAAAAAAAAAAAAAAAAAAAAAAAAAAAAAGAGAAAATACCACTTTTTAGATAAGAAAGTTAATTTTTTGCTATTTTAAGACAATCATAGATAGTTAACTTTCTGCAATAATTTAATCATAGTTTTGTCAAAACTCTGAAGTATTGACCAGATGATTGCTCAATATCATACTCAGAGACTGAGGAGTCTGTAAATTCCTCTTAAAATAGATACACGAATAATTTTAGACCTTGGCATTTTCAGTAAGACTAAATCTGAATCCAAGGTTATGAGGAAGAGTCACCAGTCACACATAAAGAAAAAATAATTTGTTTCGCAGAAATAAATGAATTTATGAGAATTTTTCTAAAGTGCTTTGTCATTAGGATAAACAATGTTAAATTATTTTTAAAGTACTCAAAATTCATACTCAACATTCTACATTGAAATTAAGAAAGATAACACAACATGGTATATTTTACAAATGTAATTTAATTTGGATTTTGTATATGGTAGCACCTGATTGACTAGAATTTCAATTCTAACAATTATTGGAGTAATACAAACCTGGATAATTTATTCATTTATTTAGATCAAAGGTCACCATTTAAAGAAAACCTGTTATCTTGTATAAGCTGACTCGTAAGAGTTTTAATGGCCTACACAGTGAGAGGTGACAACCTGATGGTGACCCTCTCTTGCTCTCAGCACCTCCTCTGCCTCGGCATCTGCTCTGGCCACGCTTGAGGAGCCCTTCAGCCCGTGGCTGCACTGTGGGAGCCCCTGTCTGGGCTGGCCGAGGCCAGAGCTGGCTCCCTATGCTTGCCGGGAGGTGTGGAGGGAGAGGCACGGGTGGGAAACCAGGCTGCAGGTGGTGCTTGTGGGACAGCACTCATCAAGCCCAAGTTCTGGGTGGGCGCGGGCTTGTGGCCCCGTGGTTGCTGTCCCGGTCAGTGAGGGGCTCACCACCTAGGCCTGCAGCTACTGAGGGTGCACTGGGTCCCCCGGGACTGCCGGGGGCCCACACGGCGCTTGAATTCTTGCTGGACCTGCAGCCTGCCATGCCGGAGCCCGACCCCCCCCACCCCCACAGTGGGCTCCTGCAGGCCAAGCCTCCCCGAATGTTGCTGCCCCCTGCTCCTGGCACCCGGTCCCATTGACTGCCCAGGGGCTGAGGAGTGCAGGTGCCACAAGGGACTGGCATGCAGCTCTAACCATGGCCCTGGCACAGGATCCACTAGGTGAAGCCAGCTGGGCTCCTGAGTCTAGTGGGGACTTGGAGAACCTTTATGTCTAGCTGAGGGACTGGAAATACACCAATCAGCACCCTGTCTCTAGCTCAAGGTTTGTAAATACACCAATCAGTACTTTGTATCTAGCTAATCTAGTGGGGACTTGGAGAACTTTTCTGTCTAGCACTCTGTATCAAGCTAAAGGATTGTAAACGCACCAATCAGCACTCTGTATCTAGCTCAGGGCTTGCACCAATTAGCATTCTGTCAAAATGGACCAATCAGGTCTCTGTAAAATGGGCCAATCAGCGCTCTCTAAAATAGACCAATCAGCTCTCTGTAAAATGGCCCAATCAGCAGGATGCGGGTGGGATCAGATAGGGGAATAAAAGTAGGCTGCCCTAGCCAGCAGCGGCAACCCCTTGGGTCTCCTTCTGCAATGTGGAGGCTTCCTTTTTTCGCTCTTTGCAGTAACTCTTGCTGCTGCTCACTTTTTGGGTCTTCACCGCCTTTATGAGCTGTAACACTCACCGCTAAGGTCTACAGCTTCACTCCTGAGGCCAGTGAGACCACGAACCCACCAGGAGGAATGAACAACTCTAGATGCGCCACCTTAAGAGCTGTAACACTCACCGGGAAGGTTTGCAACTTCACTTCTGAAGCCAGCGAGACCATGAACCCACTAGAAGGAAAAAACTTCAAACACGTTCGAACATCAGAAGGAACAAACTCCAGACACACCATCTTTAAGAACTATAACACTCAACCGTAAGGGTCCGTGGCTCCAGTCTCGAAGTCAGCAAGACGAAGAGCCCACCAATTCCGGACACAATAGGATCAGGGGTGGTGAGAAAGAAATCACCTTATGCTTGGACTTGCCTCATGAACCATGTTTCGTGGATGAATACAGATGATTTTAAGTGTTAACAGATGGTGCACTGTGTCTCGCAACTAAGGAAAGGCTCAAGATACGCCGCCTTCTGCTAAAGGATAAACAGATTGGAGACTTGCAGGCAAATTTTTATAGCAGTAATAACAATTTTCTAGTTCAAATTCCATGTTAAGGTCTTGAGAATCACGAAATACCAAGAAGTGAACAAAACATAGAATAAACACTGTAAAAAAAAAAAAATGGGAAATAGAACAAAGAGGAAAATCACGTTATTTCTGATCCTTAGAGAATAAGAAGGACAAAATGAGTACCTCAAAATCTAGAATTAAGATAAAAGAGATTATAGAAGTCAAGTTTTGTGACCAAAGGGGAAAGAAACTTAAGAGATACAGGAAAGAGGAAGTCAGCCAAGCTACAGTGGTTGAAAGCTGGCTGATGCAAGTTATTTGGGGGAAGGTAAGCCAATCTTACACAGCCCAGATGAAATAAGATGAGGTCCAAGTCCAGCAATGTACAAGATCAGTTAGGAAAAGGCATTTGGAATATATTCGAAGAGGAATGGGATATTACTGAAAAGTTAAATCATGGAAGTGATGTGATATGATTTGTGTTTGTAAAAGAGCACTTCGGTTGCTTGGTGAAGATTGAGTTACAGGAATAAATCAGAGAAACCAGTTAGGAAGCTTACAGTCATGTTGGTGGAGATGAAAATTATTTGGTTTAGAATGGTGGCTGTATGAAAGATAAGAATTGAAGTATTGAACAACTGTTTTTAAAGCTAGAGTCCAAAGAAAAAACCAAGAATGAGTCATAGGATTTTATCTTAAGCAAATGGATGGGTGGAATTTTTAAGTATTAAGATGAAAAATATTGCAGTATTTGTCAGAGTTAGGAGGAGTAGGGGAAAAAAGCAACAGTTTTGTTTTAAACATGGGTATCCAGCTGGAGAAGATGTCTAGTAGTAGGCAGTTGAATACATGGAATTTTCAGTTTAGAAGTGTGTGTGTGTGTGTGTGTATCTTTGAAAAAATATATTGTAAATATATGCATATATGTCTATATACAAATGTAACTACTTAAGAGTCCAAAGAACTTTAAAATCATGGATTTATACTTTACATCCAGTCACCCTGATCAACTCTCCACAACACACTACTTGGCTTAATTATAAGAGAATATATTCACTTTAGCAGTGGGTCTGCTGTACCCTCCATATTGTACTTTGTAAATACAAAGTGAAGGAAAGAAAAATTTGAAATATTTTTAATGACTTCTCTAGTCGTAATATAAATTGAATTTAATGGGGGATTTTACATGCTTAGTTTAGTAATATTTTAAAATACAAAATTTAGCTAATCCCAAAGAAAAATTTGACAAATTGGACTGCAATGAAACATTATAAATATTATAAATATTTCCTCCTTCAAGTAATATGTTACAATTTCATATCCTTTTGGTTAATTCAATTTCATAGCTTTAGATGCTTTAGATAATTTCTAATATTAATATCAAATAAAACGGTTTAAGTCATGTGATTTTTTTCAATTGTTTTATTTTATAAGCATAACTTCCCTGTGACTCTGTTTTTGAATCTTCTAATCAACTTCCATGATGTTATTATTTAATTATAGTATTTATTTACATCATCATCAAGGTTATTTAGAATATTTAGATGATGTTAAATATCATGAAAAAATTTCTTCATATCAGCTTTCAGTTTTACACTTTGTGAAAAGTACACAAAAATAGTGCACCCATACAGTGTGTTCAACACAAATGTTTTGGTAAATACTGCATAAGATTTTAATATTATGCATGACAAACATATAAATACAATTTTATTATAGAATAACATTATTAAAACCACCACACCTTGCATTGGTATTGGTAATATATAGTAAAATAAATCATAGACGGTATTAGTGTTCTTAGAGAAAATAATTGCACACGCTCTGAGCAATCTAAAAATTAAACATTTTTATACATTTAATAATGTAACATGTAGACCAGAAATGATTATTTTTCTATCTAATTAAAGTACTCTTCCCTTCTCAATTTAGTCACAAGAATATACATATAAATATAAATTTTAGTATGTTCTTTATTTTATTTTTAAATTTCCATTTATTTATTTATTTATTTATTTATTTATTTATTTATTTGAGATGGAGTCGCTCTCTGTCACCCAGGCTGAAGTGAAGTAACATGATCTTGGCTCACTCCAACCTTTGTGTCCTAGATTCAAGTGATTCTCATTCCTCAGCCACCTGAGTACCTGGGATTAGAGTGTGCCCCACCTCACCCAGCTAATTTTCATATTTTTCAGTAAATACACGGTTTCGCCATGTTGGCCAGGCTAGTCTCGATCTTCTGGCCTAAAGTGATCCACCTGCCTCAGCCTCCCAAAGTGCTGGGATTACAGGCATGAGCCACCACGCCCAGCAGTATGTGTTTTAAATCAGTCAGATAAACGTGTGCTTTAATATATAGCTAGCCATTTTTTTTTTTGCAAAAATAAAATAAAATATGTATTAGGTCTACGCTTTTTAAATATCAAACTAAATTCCAAATGAAATTAAATACTTAACTATTAAAATGAATCTATAAAATGCTGTAAGTTCTTTCTTTTGAAAGATACATGATGATGACGATGATGATGCTGTTGTTGATAATAAACAGATGGATAGATGATAGACAAAAGAAATGAAAGAAAAACAAATTTCAATATACCCATAAAATACTCTTTAGAGTTAAAATTACATATGTTTAAAAATACACACACACAATTATATGTGTATGCTTGGCTGTTGTGGAATAGAAACACAGTGAAAAGCTGTACAAGGTGCATACAATCCAGTGATACAAGTAGGCAAGAGTGAAGTTGTAAAATGATAAGATAAAGTTTTGACATTAATCATATTACATTTATGTATTCATAAAATTATCTGGAAGAATACAAGTATAGGCTTAAGTGTGGGAATATGAAAGTAACTTTTTACTTATCTGTACATGTAGTTCTATTTGGTTCATTTCAGTTTTTCAACAACCATATACTACTTCACTTGAAAATGAAAATGATAAAGAACAGTTCATTAATAGCCCACACGCTTCATCCTAACTTGAATTTCAATAGTATACAATAAGCTTTATGATATTCTCTTTCTTTCTAGTGTTTTTAAAAAATGCTGATATTTGAAGCAAATTCGAATTGAAATAGGCATTTTATATTGCCAGCTTTATTAATATATGATTAACAAATAAACTTTGAATATATATAAGGTATATAATGGGATGTTTTGATATACATATATAGTGAAATAATTATTAAAATCAACCTAAGTAACATATTGTTCTCTTTATATGGTTTGTGTGTGTGTGTGTGTGTGTGTGTTACAACATTTGAGATCCACTTTCTTCACCAATTTCAAGATACAATACAATATTATTCACTATAGTCACCATGCTATGTATTAGATCTCCAGAAATTCTTTATTCTGCCTAAAACTTTGGATCCTAAGACCAACATCTCCTCACCCATGCCCCTGAGCATTATCAACCACCATTTTTCTATGTTCTATAAGATGAATTTTTGTATATTTTGCATGTAAGTGAGATTATGCAGTATTTGTCTTAAAGTGCCTGTCTTATTCCAATCAAACTCTTCCAGGTTTATTTGTGTTGTCAGAAATGGCAGGATTTACTTCTTTTTAAAGGATATTTTTAATAAGATAACAATATCCGTATTGTTTAGCTCCCATTGGTAAGTAAGAGTATGTGGAATTTTAATTTCTATTTATGAGTTATTTCACTTAAGATAATTGCCTCCGGTTCCACCCATATTGCAGCAAAAGAAATAATTTCATTCTTTATATGGTGCATAGTATTCCGTGATATAACACATTTTATTTACCCAATTATCCATTGAAGGATATTTAGGTTGATTTCATGACTTTTCTATTGTGAATAGTGCTGTGATAAACATATGAGTTTAGGTGTCTTTTTTATATACTGATTTCTTTGTTTAGATATCCAGTAATTGTCTAACTGATTAATGAAGCAAATGGTAATTTTATTTTTAGTTCTCTGAGAAATCGCCATGATGTTTTCCATAGTGATTGTACTAATGAACATTTTCAACAACAGTGTATAAGCATTCCCTTTCCTTCACATCCTTGCCATATGTCATTTTTTGACTTTTTAAAAATAGCCCTTCTGACTTGTGTAAGATGGTAGTACGTTGTGGTTTTAATTTGCATTTTTCTTATGATTAGTGATGTTGAGCATTTTTTCAAATGTTTGTTGTCCATTTGTATGTCTTCTTGTGAGATATGTCTATTGTGTGTTTTGCCCACTTATTAATAGGATTATTTGTTTGTTGTTGCTGTTGTTGTTTACTTGTTTGGGGTCCTTGTAGATACGGAATATTAGACTCTTGCTGAAGGCATAGTTTGTAAATATTTTCTCCCATTCTGTGCATTGTCTGTTTTTTCTGTTGATTATTTCTTTTGATGTACAGAAGGCTTTTGGTTTAATTAAGTTCCATTTGTTTATTTTTATTTTGTTGCATTTGTTTTAAAGTCTTAGTCATAAATTCTTTTCCTGAGCCAATGTTCAGAAACATTTTTTTCCTAGGTTTCCTTCTAGTACTTTTATAGTTTCAGGTCTTACATTTGTCTTTAATCCATTTTGAGTTAAGTTTTGCATATGATAAGAAATATGGTCTAGTTTTGCTCTTCTGCATATGACTAACCAGTTTCCCTAGAACCATTTATTGAATATTCTTCCCCAGTATATATGTATCTATATGTATGTGGTGGTGTTGTTGTTGACACTGTCAAAGATCAAGTGGTTGTAGGTATGTAAATGTATTCCTCAGTTTTCTATTTTTTTCCATTGATCTATATGTCTATTTTAATTCCACTATCATGATGTTTTGGTTAATATAGACTAGTAGTATAATTTAAAGTCAAGTAACATGGTACCTCCAGCTTTATTTTATGTAAGTATTATTATTTTTGTTTTGTTAGGAATGCTGTGGCTGTTAAGGCTCTTCTTCCATTGCATATGAATATTAGGATTGTGTTTCCTAATTATATGAAAAAAAATGATGTTGGTAATTCGATAAGGATCACGTTGAATCTATAGATTATTTTGGAGAGTATGATCATTTTAGCAATAATTTTTCAGTGGGAGTTTCTCATGGGAGCATGAGATGTTTTTCCATTTGTTTGTGTCATCTATGTTTTTTTTAATCACTGTTTTATCATTTTCCTTGCAGATTGTTTATCTCCTTGGATAAATATATTTCTAAGCATTTCATTTTTTGTAGCTATTGTAAATGAAATTAAGTTATTAGTTTAGCTTACAGCTTGATCATTATTGGTGTATATGTATATGCTACTAATTTTTGTATGTTGACATGATATCTTAACGGTTTACTGAATTCATTTGTCAAATCTAGGAGTCTTTTGCAGGAATATTTAGGACTTTTTGGGTAGAAAATCATATCATCAACAAACAAAAGTCATTTGACTTGTTTTTTAAATAATCTAGATTGCACTATTTCTTTCTCTTTCCTGATTGCTCTGGCTAGGACTTCCAGTACCATGATGAATATGAATGGTGAAAATGGGCATTCTTGTCTTGTTCCAGTTCTTAGGGGAATTGCTTTCAACTTTGCCCCGTTCAGTTTAATGTTGGTTTTGGGTTTGTCATATATCATTTTTATTATTTTGAGATATATTCCTTCAGAGCCTAGTTTGTTGAGGGCTTTTATCATAAACATTGCTCTATTTGATTGCTTTGCCTGCACATATCGAAATGATCATATCATTTTGGTTTTTAATTTGTTTTTAAATGTTTCTGTTTATGTGGTGAATGACATTTATTTATTAGTGTATGCTGAACCATTCTTTCTTCTCTGGAATAAAACCCAGTTGATTCTATAGTATCCTTTTGATGTGTTTTTGAATTTGGTTTCCTAGTATTTTGTTGAAGGTTGTTGCACCTATATTCATTAGGAATGTTGGTGTGTAGTTTTCTTTTATGTTGTGGTCTTTCCTGCCTTAGTTATCAGTGTGATACTGGCTTCATAGAATGAGTTAGGAAGGATTACATTCACCTTGATTTTTTGGAATAGTTTCAATAGGATTGCTACCAGTTTTTCTTTGCATATCTGGTAGGTTTTCACTCTGAATTTGCCTGGTCCTCAGCTTTTTTTTTTTGTTGGGAGAGTTTTTATTATCTATTCAATCTCACTACTTGTTATTGGTCTATTCAGGATTTCTATTTCTTCCTGGTTCATTCTTAGGGGGGTTTATGTTTCCAAAAATTTACCAATTTTCTCTAGGTTTTCTAGTGTGTGAGCATAAGGATGCTCATAGTAGTCTCTGATGATCTTTTGTATCTCAGTCGTGTCATTTGTAATGTCTCCTTTTTCATTTCTGATTGTGCTTATTTGAATCTTCTCTCTTTTTTTCTGGTTAATCTAGCTAGCTGTCAATCAATTCTGTTTATATTTTCAAGGAACTTTTTGTTTCATTGATCATTTGTATGAATTTAGGGGCTCAATCTCCTTTATTTCTTCTCTGCTCTTTGCTATTTTTTTTTCTTCTTCCAGTTTTGGGTCTTTGTTGTTGTTGCTGTTCTTTGAGGTTCAATATTAGGCCAATTTGTGATCTTTCTATTCTTTTGATGTGGACATTGAATGCTCTAAACTTCCCCTTACCACTTCTTTTTCTGCATCTCAGAGGTTTTTGATATGTTGCGTTTTGATAGATTTTCATTCCTTTCAAAAAAAAAAAAAAAAAAAAAACCTTAATTTCATCCGTGACAAAAATTATTCAGGAATAGATTTAACCCTCATGTATTTGTATAATTGTGAGAGTTTTACTTGGTGTTGATTTTTAATTTTATTTCACTCTGCTCTGAGAAGATACTTTATATAATTTGGATTTTTTAAAATTTACTGGGACTTGTTTTGTGGTTTAACATATGGTCTACTTTGAAAAATGTTTATGTGTTGATGGGAAAAATGTATATTCTGTGATTTGGGGATTCATTTTCTGTAAATGTCTGTTAGTTCTATTTGTTCTAGAGTCCATTTTTAGTTACACATTTTCTTTATTTTCTGCTTCAATGATCTGTCTAGTGCTGTCAGTGGAATGTTGAATTCTCCCACTATTACTGTATTGCTGTGTATCTCTTTTCTTAGGTAAGGTAGTATTTTTTTTAAATCTTTGTGGTCCAGTGTTGGGTGCAAGTATATATAGGATTATTATATCCTCTTGTTGAATTGATTTATTTATCATTATATAATGACCTTTTTGCCGATTTTTACTCCTGTTGATTTAAAGTTTGTTTTATCAAATATCAATATAGCCAACTCCTGATTGCTTTGGTTTCTGTTTGCATGAAATGTCTTTTTTCACCCCTTTACATTAAGTCTAAATGTTTTGCCAGTTAGGTGGGTTTTCGTAAGCAGCACATGTTGCATCCTGGTCTTTTAATTTATTCTTTCAATCTGTATCTTTTAAGTGAAGCAATTAACTCATTTATATTCAAAGTTAATACTGATATGTGAAGTTTTGTTCCCATCATAATATTGACTGTCACTTAGTTGCTTTGTATCCTCAAACGTGTAATTATTTTTTAGGACCTATAAGTTTTACACTTTCTTCTGTTTTAATTGTTGCAAATATTAACCTTTCATAGTCATGTTTAGAAATCACTGAAGCATCTCTTGTAGGGCCAGTCTAGTGGTAATAAAGTCCCTTAGAATGTTATTATCTAAGAAATATTGTATTTCTCCTTTATTTGTGAAGCTTAGTTGATCAGGATGGAAAAGTATTGGCTGACAATTTTTTCTTTAAGAAACTGAAAATAGGAACCCAATCTCTTCTGGCTTGTAAGGTTTCTACTAAGAAATCCAGTGTTAGTCGGATGCAATTTCCTTTTTAGTTGATTACTTTTCTCTTGCTTTTAGAATTTTTTTCACATTAATTTCTGATGGCTATATGCATTGGGGGAAGTTTGTCTTGCAATGTATCTCCCAAGAGCTCTCTGAGTGTCTTGTGTCTAAATACTAAATCTCTAGCAAGACCAGAGAAGATTTCCACAATTATTCTCTCAAATAGGTTTTCCAACGTTTTACTTTTTCTGCTGCTTTCTCAATAATACCTAGGACATACTTTTGGATACTTTTACATAATTTATTTTTTTAATTCTATATTTTTATCTGCTTTGCTTATTTTGAAAGACTAATCTTCAAAATCTGAAATTCTTTCTTTTTCTGGTGAACTGTTAAACTTGAACTGTTAACTTGAACTGTATTTTGTAGTTTCTTCAATAAGATTTTCTCTTTCAGTGTTTGTTTGTTTTAATCTATCTCATTAGTAAAGTTTTCCGTCACATCCTGTTTTTTTTTTCTATATGTTGTTGTTGGTTTTCAACTTTCCTTTGGATTTCACTGGGCTTCCTTACAAACCGTAATTTGAAAGATTTATCTGGCATTTCAGAATTTTCATTTTGTTTAGGATTCATTGCTAGAGAGCAAGTATGACACCCTATTTTTTCTGTACTGACAGACTTATCGTACTGATTCCTTTGCATTGAGAGCAAACATCACGTTTTAGTTTTTATTTTTCTCTCATTTGGATGAGATTATTTCTCCCCTCACCCTTGAAGTTGTGATTGTAATATATATTTAGTGGGGTCATTTCACTTTGTTTCTGAGTGCTGTCACAGGGCCAAGGCTCTGTATGAATTCCTTGGTTATAGATAGATTTAATGTGGTTATTATCTCAACTGTTTGTTGTAGTAGCAGTGTACCAAGTATGTGAGTAGGCTCCTGGCCTACTGCAGAGATGGGGAGGTGGAAGTCTCAAGAAGCTTATCTTAGTCCCAATGAGTCAACAAATTTTTTAGTGGAGTGTGCACTGGGTAAGGTCAAGGATCTCTCCCATGGCCTGGATTGCCTGACTCCCCAGTGGGAATATCTATCACAGAGTCAAACTCTTTCCCTTTTACTCTCTGAAGATGCATTTTCTGCCATACCAGAGGTGTGGGTTGCTGCCCACTCCCTTTAACAAAGTATACAAAAACTCTTCCACATTTTCTGTTGGGCTCTCATGTTCCTTCTTGGATAAGAGTTCACAGTATGAACCTCTACACACTATTTTGCTCTTTCCAAGTGGGTGAGGCACATAATGCTTCCAATCTGTCATCTTGGAAAAAAAAAAGTATAGACATTTTAGCAATAGTAATTCTTTCGATCTATGATCATGAGATATTTTATTTATTCATGGTGTCTTCAAATTCTGATTTTGTTTTAATATTTCAAATGTACAGATTTTTCAACTTCTTAATTAAATTTATCCTTCAGGTTATTTTGTATTGTTTGATATTGAAAATTAGATTATTTGCTTAATTTCCTTTTTGGATAGTTAGTGTATATAAATACAATTAGTGTATATAAATAAATGTATAAACTGTATTTATATAAATAAATACAGTTAATGTATATAAATGCAATTTATAGTTATATAGTTATATTTAGTTATATAGTAATATAGTAATATTATATAGTTAGCATATATAAATACAATTGATTTTGTAAGTAGATTTTGTGTCCTGAAATATTACTGAGTTATTTTATTAGTTCAAGTTTTATGGTGAGTCTTTTTTTTTTTTTTTTAAAGACAGAAAAGATTTATTGTGCACAATTCACCTCATGACAAGTAAAAAAGGTTAACAGCTTTAAGATATTCTTCATATAAAATTATGTCATCATAATCTCAATAGGTGCAGAAAAGGCCTTCAATAAAATTCAACACCCCTTCATGCTAAAAACTCTCAGTAAACTAGGTATTGATGGAACATGTCTCAAAATAGTAAGAGCTATTTATGACAAACCCATAGCCAATATCACACGAATGTGCAAAGATTGGAAGCATTTTCTTTGAGAACTGGTGCAAGACAAGGATGCCCTCTCTCACCACTCTTATCCCTCATAGTACTGAAAGTTCTGGCCAGGGCAATCAGGCAAGAGAAAGAAATAAAGGGTGTTCAAATAGCAAGAGAGAAAGTCAAATTTTCTCTGTTTGCAGATGACATGCTTGTATATTTGGAAAACCCCATCGTCTCAGCTCCAAATCTCCTTAAGCTGATAAGCAACTTCAGCAAAGTCTCAGGATACAAAATCAATGTGCAAAAATCACAAGCATTTCTATACACCAAAAATAGACAACCAGAGAACCAAATCATGAGCAAACTCCCATCCACAATTGCTACAAAGAGAATAATATACCTAGGAATACAACTTACAAGGGATGTGAAGGACCTCTTCAAGGAGAACTTATTTATGTTCTTTATAGTCATTGAAATATTGTATTATGCATAACTAGGACAGGTGTGAAATATATTTTCTTCATTGTTATTTGTAGTCAAAAAAGAGGGGATAAAAATCAAAGGGAAATGTCGAAAATCATTATAATTCACTCACCTTAGTTTCTTGGTTATTAATATGTTGTAAACACAGAACTGTTATCACCTCCAGCTCAATCTTGCTTCACCTATCCATGAGGTTCACACTTGTAGTTTGTTAGAAATAAATAGCGTGAAAGACATTCAGTCTCAATATGACTGAAACCTTGTCACCTCAATCATGAAGAAACTCTTTTCATCTATATTATTTAGATGGATTTTTCCTTCACCTGTAATTACCTTTTCTCATTTTGAATAAATGCTACTTTACCAGACACTTAGTTCTTTCAGGCACACTACAAATAAATACAGCATAAATCTAGGTCATATGCCAATATACAACAAAATAATTTTAAATTACATTTCTAATAGATTTAAGTTTCATTTAACACATAGAAATCGTTAGAAGAGGTTATAAAACATACCAGAAATATGAATATTAGCATTCTTACATCTACCTTAGGTAGTTATTTACTTTTATCTACAGTGCATAAAGAATTAGAGCTTTTACCATGCTTTGCATAGAAAAATATACTTTTGAGATTTCAAAGGTTTTTTCAATATATGCCACAAACTCCTTTTTCAAAGACTAAGATATAGAAAAATAGGAAATGTTCTTATCAGCAAAAGTAACATTTGTGCTAAGTTATTGATAGATAATCAAATGCAATAGAACATGCTATAAATCACCTTACAATCCACCAATCAAAGTCTGTAGTAAATCAAATCAGAAACTCAAAAAAGCTGTCTGACATAGGTGTTACTATAATAATAATGACATTAGACAGAGATGATTTTCTTTACCCAGGCTTATTTGTGTTTCTCAGTATCTAAGAAAGGTTTAAAGAAGGCAATTTACAAATGAAGAAGCTCTCCACTGATGTGGTCTTACTATTATAAACAAAATATAAAATTCTAAGTCCTCCAACCAACTGAATGGACCCATCCTCTAAGCCAAAGGGATTACAAAGAAACCTGAAAAACTAGTTCAGACAGTGATGGGAAGAAGGGGTCCTGGGACATGTCTCATTTAGCTTTGGAATTCAGGCACAACTGACCAGCATTAACATTAAACAAACCTCTGAACACTGATAAAACACTGTAGCAATAAGATGCTAAATTCCAACCTGACTCTAGTATACCATCACATGACAGATAGCAGGCTTTGGAACAAATCAGAATATTTTACACCAAAATATATTTATTTAACACATTTTGAAATGGCCCTGCAAAGGGCCATTTGAGTTTTCCTGCCTTTCTGTCTCTTGTGGGGAAAATTTATATTCTGCAGAGGATCCCCTTGCTTCTCCAGGTCTTTTTCTGTACATGAAGATATTAACTGAGAGTCCAGCACCTTTTAAACATCTGAAGAGGAAACATGTGCATCTATTGCCTCCTAGGGCAGCCACTTTTGAGACTTTGTCTACATAAGCATCTTAGTCTTTACAACCATATTTCTTAACCCAAACTTCTATTGATTCCATGTTTAGATAACTTAACTTTTTCAACTAATTGCCAATCAGAAAATGTTTGAATCTCCCTATGACCTGTAAATCCCCGTATTGAGTTGTCCTGCCTTTCCAGACAGAACCAATGTACTGCTCATACATATTGGTTGATGTCTTCTGTCTCTCTAAAATTTATAAAATCAAGCTGTAACCCAACATCTTGGCTATCCCGACGCTATGCCATGGGTCATGGTCCTCACATTTGGCTCAGAATAAATATTTTCAAATACTTTCAGAGGTAGGCTTTTTTTTTTTTTTTTTTTTTTGTCCTGTGAAAGGACCACATCTTGGGCCCCCAAAATCACTAAGCTAAAGGGAAAAGTCAAGCTGGCAACTCCTTAGGGCAAACCTGCTTCCTATTCTATTCAAAGTCACCTCTCTACTCACTGAGATAAATACATGTCTGATTGCCTCATTTGGAAAGGTTAATCAGAAACTCAAAAGGATGCAACCATCTGTCTCTCACCAACTTGTGACCTGTAAGCTCCTTCCAGACTTTGAGTTGTCCCGCCTTTTGGGACTGAACCAATGTTCATTTTACATATATTGATTTATGTCTTATGTCTCCTTAAAATGTATAAAGCCAAGTGCTCTGATCACCTTGGACACATGTCATCAGGACCTCCTGAGGCTGTGTCATGGGTGTGCATCCTCAACCTTGGCAAAATAAACTTTCTAAATTAACTATGACCTGTCTGAAATTTTCAGGGTTCACATTTGGTAACCACAAAGAGATTCTGAGTGGAGATGCTCTTGACCTTTGGCAAATCTCCTATTGGTGCTTGCTACCAGCATGGGCTAACTTTATGACTCAATCCAATAGGACAATATGCTGAGGTCTGAGAGCACCCCCTGAAGAGAATCCCTGATATTCCAAAATTGTGTTAAGATCTAAAGTTTATTTTGTTGTACAATTCCTCTTCTTTTTGGAGTTTTACTTGCATCTAAAACAAGAAAGGCAATTTTTTCCTGCTTTCATGATTATGGAAGGCAGGTAACTCCTTTATGGAGTTTGAGCTCACTTCCAACAGGGAAGATGAGGTTTTTTGTTTTTGTTTTGTTTTGTTTTGTTTTCCTGCTTCTAGGAATGTGGAGAGAAGTCTTCAGCCTGAGACCCAACCTTAGGTAAGTAAGTTAATTGGGCTTTGTCTTGGCTACCGTTAAGGTTAACAACTAGCTGGTCTTAGTTTCTCCTTGCCATTAGAGAGCTCAGGGATCATATTGTTGGTTTGCTGTTGTTGTTTGCAGTGGTCTTTCTCTCATTGGATTTTACCAACTCTAGCTGACTTGATCAAATCAAACTGAAAATTCCAAATTATGAATAAAAAGGACTTTCTAATTTGGCTAAGATTCCTCACAGCCATAAAATAAAATAAAATAAAATAAAAGGAAAAAACAAACAAACAAAAACTATGTATTTGGTTTCTGTGTTTGCTTTCTGTCTTAAAAAAATTGTTATTTCATTTTATTTTCTTCCACCTTTCTTCCCCCTTTGCCATCTGCAGTGCCAAAAAATCTAGCGGAGGCTTCTAATGACTTAAACCCTTTAAATAATTCAGAACAAAGGCTCTACTCACCCCCTTTTGGAGTGTTCTGTTTTCTTTGTGGAATTTCCAGAGTCATGGGCAGTTTTGTTGTATGACCTGCCATTTTGGCTTTGGGGTACCAGGGATGACTTTGCACTGTGAGAGGATGTGACCTTGGCATGTATGATGGCAGATGAGAGCTACGAAGTTACAAGTAGCAAAGCAGTTTACACAAAGTAGTCTTGGCTGCTTTTGCTTTTATTTTTCCTCCTAGGAAGTTGCTGTTTAAGAATCCTAATTCTAGTTCACAGGTGCATTCTAAAGAGTATTCTCTATTACTTTTCCTCCAAAAATTAATCTTAATTTGGTTTTTCTGTGCAGATTTGCATGAGGGAGCAAACTGTTGTTTTCATAGTTTAGTGGGATACTGAGTTTTCTCAGCTTTTAAGAGAAAGGAATTTTATTCTCCCATCTGAAAGGTGGGGGCCTTATGGAAGTGTCTGGGAAGTTGACCCCCAGTGATGTGCAGTAGCTCTGTAGGGAAATCCCCAACAAAAAATAATTTTAAAAATGGCTCATCCAGAAGATAGATATAAGGGCTGATTACATGATGCATGAACCCTCTCAGAGGTCACAGACCTCTGGAGAGAGAAACTGAGACATGTAAGAGGATGGAAAAGACTCGGGGTGACACATTATGGAGTCTTTCCCACAAGCAGCGCATAAAGATCCACCCCACAAAAACCCGAAGCCACAGCTCAGTTCCTCCTTGTAAGAAAAAATGGGGGGTGGGTGCGGGGAGGCAAGTAATCTAAGAATGAGGAGAAAACAAGAAAAATGACCCCCTTTTGAGCATGTTGTAGGTTTTATGGCACCACTACTTGCCAGAGTACAATGGAACTAATACAGTCTTTGTGCACGTTTACATTAAGGAGAAAGAGCCCTAAGGTTAACCTGCAAATTACAGCATTCCTAGGTCCACTTTTCCTCTCTTTTATTTTCTGCCTGCTTTAAATCTGCTGTTCCTTTTCTACTGAGATAAAAACCACTGTTTGGGTCTAACAGGTTTTTTGTTTGTTTATTTGTTTATTTTTTGCAGGGCAGCAAATTTGTATTTACCATATGGATAAAGTACTGAAGTGGAAGCTATAGAACATTGTGTGTATGTGTGTATGTTACATGCTTATGTATATATTTGAATACCTTTATAATACACTTCTAAAATTTTATGTTCAATTGGCAATAAAATCAGTTTTAATTTCCCTCTAGTTTGCCATACTTTCTCTTTGTACCTTATGACGTAAATTTTGCTGATTTTCACCTGAATTGTTTCCTTTAATATGCAGATTTATTGCTAGTTAGCTGACAACTGCCATGGCAATAAAACAGGTTATCAAGAGTTTGCAAGTCTAAAATAGGAAAAAAAATGTCTTAGGAATCTATAAGATGTAATTCTATTGGCATGCCTAATACGTCTATGTATTTATGTGTTGTATACACAATGTTTCACTACTGAAAATATATAAAGAACTCAAATTAATTGTCTTAAGAAAACAAAAGTGCTTGAATCAAATACTTTATCAAAAAAAATAAAAGACTAGTCAAAGGCTTTCTCAACTTTATTTAACTTAAGTAAAATATTTAATAAATTAGCTAGTTTGAAAATTATTGCTAAAGTAATATTAGAAATGTCTTAAGAATTGTCAGAAAGCATTTTTGTTTCCATTTATTAATCAACTAATTTTATACTTATTCCTGCCAAATATTATTAGGTGTCAAAATTTGTCATTAGTGTTGCAAAACTATAAACCCAGCCAAAAGAAAATGATTTTTGCTTGTGTAATTTTAAATCAGTAAGATATTGACATTGATTTAATGAAAATAGCCATTTCTTGAATTTAGTAAGATTATCATAACTTCTATACCTGTGGCTTTAGGCAGTCTAGTCCACAGGCAGTAAGAAGGTTTGTTTTGGGAAAGAACTGTCATTGTCTTTGCTTCAAAACTAAACTATAAGCTGAGTTCCTCCCAAAGTTAGTATGGCCCACACCCAGGAATGAACAAGGACAGTTTGGAGGTTAAAAGCAAGATAGAGTCAGTTAGGTCAAATGTTTTTCACTGTCTCAGTTATCATATTGCAGTGGTGGTTCCATAACTTTAAATGATGACTATTGTAGTTCTCCTAAATAATTTAGGTAAAGAATTAAAATAAAATAATTAGGTAAATGTAATGGAATAAATACTCATAGACAGACATCATAATTTAGAATATAAAAGTATATTAAATAGTAGATATATCATTATTTGTGTATTTATCAATAAAGATATACTGTACAAAAACATTCTTGCTAAAAATGTGTGTCTTTTTAAAAAAGGTAAACAAGTTCAATCTAATTCAAAGCTTATTTAAAGCTGATGTATAAAACAAGGTAAACTCTGTTAGGACAGTTACCAAAAGGCAAAAGAAAAGACCTCTGCAGTGAATAGAATATTATGTTGGAAGAAATAAAGATACACTGTACAAAAACATTCTTACTAAAAATGCGTGTCTTTTTAAAAAAGGTGAACAAGTTCAATCTAATTCAAAGCTTATTTAAAGTTGATGTATAAAACAAGGTAAAATCTGTTAGGACAGTTACCAAAAGGCAAAAGAAAAGACCTTCTGCAGTGAATAGAATATTATGTTGGAAGAAAACATTTCCTTTACCTCTTTAGGAAAACATGGCTTTTAAAAGGGGAGAGAAAGTTGAAAAAAGTGAGATGCAGTAAAAGTTGAAATTTGTGTTAAAAAATTAAAATATCTTATAATTTATTAAATCAACCACTTAAGAAAATTTTCTTGTTCTAACCAACAATTTAGTATATGTGTTTATAATTTCCTTTAATTATAAACAATTTGATCACATAAGAAGTTTTTTTTAAATAAATCCCCTTATTACGCCTTATACAGACTCTTCACGACATGCTTGGACTTTCTGATTTGTCCTCAACATCTTATTTCCTTAAACAATCAGTCATTTTAATTTAGGACTAAATTTACCAGACTAGATTATTTTTCATATAAAATTATCTCTCTTAAACTTTCTTACCACAAAAAAAAAAACCCTTTTCTTTTGCCTTTTGGTAACTGTCCTAACAGATTTTATGTTTTATCAAAATAATTCCTATACTATTATTATTAAGTTTGGTTTTCTTAGGAAAAAGTGAGATTTAATTTTTTTAATTAAGGTGATTACATCCATGTGTCTTGATGTATGTGCCTTTAAAGTCCTGTGGCATTGAGTTACAGGCCTGTGATTCCTGGGTCTAAAAAGGACACCAAGTCCTGTTAAATCTTAAACACTGACAGCAATTAAGACCTCATCTTCAGGCCCCATAAAAGATGTCAATCAAACTGCATTCCTGAGACACAGGCACAGATATTAAAGCTATTCAACTCCTCAAGGCCCAAGGACTATTGTGGAAGAGGTGGGTGCATGAGACTGTAAGGGCCAATTTTGAAAGAAAAAGTAAGTTCAGTTTCTCTGTAAATTAAGTATTAATGTTAAAGGCACACTGAAGAAAGACCAGAATATAGGCCCATGTATCAGATTAACAAGGTTTTTTGGAAGCATTAACTGACTCCTTAACAAGGGATATAAAGATTATAAAAGGCTTATGGAAGTTATATAACAATTACAATTTGATAGATAGTTTATAAAATTTTGAAACACAAATTTAATTGGCTTCATGCTGCTTTTATTAAGGCTTATTGTTTGGAAAATTATGTCTCCTCCCTCAAAGAATGAAGGGTTTTGCCTCTTTTTTTTTTTTAAATCCTTGAGTTATCACTTTGGTTAAATGAATGACTAATTTTATAGTGACCCGTGATTCTGTTTCGTTTATCAAGTGTTTTAAACCTTTGATATTTGACAAATTTTTAAAACCAAACTATAAATTATGTATTTTTCTGACCTAATTGAATTGTTAAGATATTAGATTCACTAAAGTCCAAAAATGACATAATTATACATGAAGCATTGTCAAATATTAAATGGTGTTTGGTTTTCTTTGGGCTGTATTTGTATAAATATATTATTGGTATGTGTTCCAAAATTATGGGAAACTCCTATAATTCTGATATGACTTAGTGGACTTAGTGTACATTATCAGTAATAATCATAGTTGTTATGTTAAAATTATTGTGTGCCACAGAGGTAACAAATTTCCTTGTCAATTGTGTCTTTGACTATGGCTTCTCTAAAACTTATTGTCAACCACAGACAACTGTTTGTGTTGGTCCTCTTTAGAAGGTGGTTTTATAATCAACAATAAAACTCTAATGGATGCTCTTGAAAGTACGTTTCTGAAAAATTTGGAGATTGTGACATCAAAATATAGGAAAAACTTTCAGGACTCAGGGAGAGCTAAAATGTTCATGAATATCAAGCAGAACAGGAATTAACTGCATGGACTGAAATAATCTTTTTAAGTTTTTACTTGAAACATTGCTGATCTTTTGGTTTGTTTCTCAGTCTTGAAATGTTTCTTTTTATATATTGACAGCTTTTAACAATTTAGTATACTCCTATGAACAAAATTTGGAGCATATTTTTTTTCTCCACTTGATTTCTCCAGAATTTGGAAACTATTTGTGAACGTTCTTAACTTATGGCAATACAGTTATTTGCATAAGTGCAATAAGAATCTGTTTTCATTTGTTACAGGACACAATTGGAGAAACTGGTTATTTTACCAAGGCTTTGACTGGAGTGGTGTGCTTTCCTTTAAGGAATCAAATTTAACTTATGGAGTCAATAAAAGCTCTTGGAAAAACTGGCCTCATAGTTTACACAGTCCCTGTGCAGGGTGTTTGACCCAATGTGAATTAAAAAAATGTCACTTTCTCACAGGTCCAGGAGCCTCAGGTTTGACTTGGAACCACAAGAGGAGAAAAAATTTACCTAACTCATATATAGTTAGTGGCACAAATCCATGGCTGAGTTTGGCATTAAAAAAATCTTATCTGAGATTTCTATGGCACAAAGTTTCATCAAAACCAATTTTATAAAGCTGATGTGAAAAATAATTATTCTTGCTAGACTTTAAACAAAAAATCTGGCCAAGTTTAATAAAGAAAATTGGTCCTACCATGATTTGTCTTTAATAAAAATGGGAAACTGGAGAGATTAAAATTATGTTTCCAAAACTATAGTACACCTGTTGTTAGATGCTAGTCTTGCTTAATGTTTTCAATTTTTATTATTTTCTATAGTTTGGACTGAATTCTATTTTTTTCCTTGCTATAAGTCTCCAAAATAATATTTTCTTTTTTTCTGCTTTCTCTTCTTTTTCTACCATTTTTTCCAAAGTTGAAATCACTAAAAAATAAGCTGTGCTTTCATAAAGCCTTATGAACTGAATCTAGACAACTCAAACTTCAGAAGAAAAAACAGCAATGCATTTACATACATAATTCACTTTCATACCTGCCTACTAATGTATGGACTTCAGAGTAATGTGGCCTATGTTAATTTTCCAGGATTTTTCTTTTTGTTGCTGTTGTTGTTCTTCCCTCTTCGTCCCCCTATTTTCTCTTCAGAGGACATGAAACTTCACAACCTGCTAAAAATGAACTTTCCTAATAACACGAGATCTACCTGTCTAGGAGTAAACCATCCTAGCCATAAGAGATTAGCTGAAACCTGGGACCAAAGACTCTTTTTTTTTCTAAAATGCTTTCTCTGAAAGATTTTTTTTTAAAAATGGGGGGAAATGTGAAAAAAAACTTACACCCCCAAAATCACTAAGCTAAAGGGAAAAGTCAAGCTAGGAACTGCTTAGGGCAAACCTGCCTCCTATTCTATTCAAAGTCATCCTTCTACTCATTGAGATAAATACATGTCTTACTTCCTCTTTGAAAGGCTAATCAGAAACTGAAAAGAATGCAACTATCTCTCACCTAACTATGACCTGGAATCCCCCTCCCCACTTCAAGTTGTCCCACCTTCCCGGACCAAACCAATGTTCATTTTATATATAATGATTGACGCCTCATATCTCCTTAAAATGTATAAAGCCATGCTGTGCTCTAACCACCTTGGGCACATGTCATCAGGACCTCCTGGGGCTGTGTCAGTGGTGCACATCCTCAACCTTGGCATAATAAGCTTTCTAAATTAACTGAGACCCGTCTCAGATTTCTTAGGTTCACAGGCAATAGTACAAATATAAAACAAAATGTATCTAAAAGCTACACTTGTTGTTTCTGAGATAGAGAATAGTACAATACAGAGAGGAACACTGTGTAATGGAGTGTAGATAACTCTGACATATTAAGTACATACTTTAATTTTGAAGCCTCCTTTTACTTATATGTAGAGATAGGAGAAATAATAAACCTAACCTTCTATGATACTTGTCAAGATAAAATGATACAGAAAACATTAAGCATAGTTTATGACACAAAGTATTCCATAAATGTTACTATCAATATTACATTAAAATATGCTTGTGTAATATTTTTAGAATTAATTTTTGAATTTGTATTCACACTTCTATTCATCAAAACATGTCTTCTCCCTCTTTTTAAATCTCTAATATGTAAATTACCACTGTCATCTAATATATCGTGCTACTCATTCAAATTTCAATTATTTTGTTTATTTGTATCCATGTGGACTCATAGGACTCCTATTTTGTTAAACAGGTTAAAATCATTACTGAAAGTTTCTTTGATGCTCAAATTGTCCCACATTTGTCCAGTGACAATGTATTCAAGCTGGTGCCAGTGTCATTTTGCCAAGTCCACATTATTACTTCAGCACTCCTTTGATCTCCAGTACAAAAATATATGTTAAATTCATCTTGTACTTGAGGAGAGCAAAAATCACCTGATGACCATTGAATAGGCCCTCTAGACAAAAAAAACTCCTTATCTGAAGAATTTAGAAGGGACCAAAGATTACCTGGTGACCATTTAATAGGCCATTCGGAGGTAAAACTCCTTATCTGGGGAATTTTAAAGTAATTTAACTTCTCTGGTAACTAACGTCAGCGTCTTGTTGCAGGCCTATTTCAGCTTCTATAAGTAACAAGAATTTCCATACATAATCTCTGGAATGCATGCATATCAAAACTCATCGTGCAATCCTTGCTGACATTAAGGCAGCAAAATGTGTACAAATCTAATCCTTTGTCATGACCCACGTGACTAATATGGCCCAAATTACCCTTAAGCTCTTGCCTTAAGGTTTATGAATGCTTCTAAGGAAAATCCACCATGTCATGCTCAGTCCTCTCTCCAAAGCACCCCACTGCACTTTTACACAACATTCTTTCTGATAAAACTTTCTTCTTTCAAAACTATACTCTTGCTGGTAAATTCTTCTTACCAAGTCTCGTGTCAACCACTTCCCTATGCTGGAACTCTGACACCTCTTCCAGCAGTACTTACCTTTTCAGTCATAGGAAATCAGTTATTTCTCAGAAGAGTCCTTGTTCCTTTTAAGTCCTTGGGCTTTAGAAGTCATGATCTGGGTGTGAGATATGCTCCTTAGCACTGTAAAGTCACTGCTTCTAGGGCCTGTCAGTGGACAGAGATATACATGCATTCATAAATGTTTACATCTATATTTATTTCAATATCTATATATTTTTAAAACTATGAATTCATACAAATACCTCCAATTGCAGTCCAATATTGTAAGTTTTAGTCTAATTTTCTCTATTTTCATATTTGTAACATCTTGTTTTGAAAGCAATGTACTTAGATGTCATTATCATTTATACATTTCCTTATTTGATCAATTTCCTGGTGAATTTTCCTTCTCCATTGCCACCAATTTCCATTAAGTGCCATTATGGCTATGACCCACCCATACCAGGTCAGCACTCATTTGGAGTCTCTCCTCAGTCTGCTTGGGGTGTGACACCTGTTCTGGACCATTCCCTTGCTTGCTCTGACTAAGCTAAGAAGTTCCCTGAGTTGACTCAATCATCATCCTGTTTTAGCTCTAACTCAATGTTCTAAGCTGTCATGTTCCTCTTGCTCACTTCTAGCACAGATACCTGTCTTTATCTGCCTCGTCCAATGTCTTTAGGACTGAAATACTCAACAAGAGAAGATGAATAAATAAAAGAGAATGGAAAGGGGAGAAAGAAAAAAAAAGTGATCACTACTATATATTTTTTAAATGTTTGTGGGTATATAATAGGTGTGTCTATTTATGGGGTACATGAGATGTTTTGATACAGGCATGCAATGTGAAATAAGCACATCATGAAGAATGGGGTATCCATCTTCTCAAGCATTTATTTTTTGAGTTATAAACAATCCAATTACATTATTTAAGTGATTTTAAACTATAAATTTGTTATTGTTAACTATAGTCATCACCTTGTGCTGTCAAATAGTAGGTCTTTCCATTTTGACAATAAATTAAAAATAATAAAAATTTCCAATGTTATATACATCCATAAGTATTATTTCCATTAACTTATTTCATCACCAAACTCTTGTTAATTATCTAAATATATGTCATCAACTACCATACATACTACACAAAATGTAATTTTTATGTCTCAGTGTAAAACCCTAAAATGTTATGTCTCATTAACTTGAGTTGTAGAGCTTTGAACCTCTGTTTGAATGAACAATTAATAAATATTATTTGATATTAATGACCTTTTTGAGTATGTGTGGTTTCTCAGCCTCTTAGAAAATATATTGAGCTAATTCTTAGTAGAGGACAGCAAGAATGTGGTTTACATATGACAAAAGTTAAGCTGTCTCTTGGTCAATGCAAAACTCAGAGATTCTGTCAGACACGTCAAACACTAGGAATAAAAGTATAGGGATCATTATTCAGAATCAATTTTAATAAGACTCCATGGTAGAATTGGGTATAAGAACTAATTACCATCCACCTAAAAGATCAAGGACATTTCCCTTTAGCCCAAAGCACAATGGTTGAATTACAGTATTATAATATGTAAAAGGTGGCTCATTTATTTCTGAATTGACATTTATCATGAAAACAAAAAAAAAATTGTCATTGATACAATATCAATTCTTTGTAGCTGACAGTCCTAGACTATTTATATACTTTAAAGAAAAATTATTTTTGAATCTAACTTAGCCCAATATCTATAATTATCTAAAGTCTTCAAAATACATTGTTTTTTCTGTACTTTGCAATATCCACTAAAAGTTTAAAAACTCCAATTATCTGTTTCTAATTATTTAAAGTAATTTTTGATGATAATTTACAACTTAAGTTACATAGTGCATTTTTCAAGAAAGTATGCATTAATAATTCTTCATATCAAGTAAAATTTTATTACAAAATAATGTGTTTCTTCTAATAGTTTAAAGCATACAATGACAAAACAAAGGTACATCTTTTGCTAAAACATCAAAATAATCTCCTTGGTTAAAATAATTCTTAGAAAAATGGAACACATTTGCTACTTTTTCTTATGTGGTAGATACAAAATAA
This sequence comes from Theropithecus gelada, assembly GCF_003255815.1. Classification (NCBI taxonomy): domain Eukaryota; kingdom Metazoa; phylum Chordata; class Mammalia; order Primates; family Cercopithecidae; genus Theropithecus; species Theropithecus gelada. The sequence continues at coordinate 69,541,693 of NC_037683.1, read as the reverse complement.
AAATATACAGCTTGACTACCGTGACCACAGGCCAAGATTTTGAAATGTTTTATCACTTATAGACTGTTCAGTTAGCATCTGACTGATGGCAACCTTGAAGCATATCTGTTTACTATGGTCGTTTTGTGCAAATCATTTGATTGGAAAGTCCCTAGAACTGGCATACTCAATAGAAAAATTAAAAAATGATAGAAATCAGAACAGTATATTCTATGTTGTACAATAGATATATTGAATGTATTCCTTCTGTAATTAACAACAGTGTATTATATTCTTGAAAACCGTTAAGAGAGCAGATTTTAAGGGTTCCCACAACAAAGTATGATAAGTAGTGCATATATTAAGGATGTAAGGTAATGTACACATTGATTTGCTTAGTGGTGCCATTACACAATGTATACATATTTCAAAGCATCATCTTGTACACAATAAATATATATAATTTTTATTTGTCAATTAACAAATAAGAGGTGTTTTTTTGTGTGGATATAGTGATCAACTGGAAGGAGGTAACTTTCCAAAGTGATGGGAATGGTCTACATCTTGATTGTAGTGGTGGTTATGAAGCAGGACATTCCCCTGACCCCTTCATGGGTGGAAACTGGAGTGCACAGGTGCTAGCAGAGACTAACTCCACTCACTCAAACTTGCTGTGCTCAACCTCTTGTGGAAGGAATTGCGTGGGTAAGTCAGTGTAGGAGTTGAGGTGAGTGCTTTTGGGCACTGGAAGGAAGGATGACCCCATGGCAGCACCTAGGGGTGTGCCTGTGATGTCTGAAGCCCCAGAAGGAGTGTTTCAGTCAGTCCTCTTTTGCCTTAAGTGTTAAAAGCTTAGTGGAGGGTCAGTGTGACAACCTTTTGCACTCACACCCAAGTTTTTGTCCAGTATCCAGAAGGAATGAGTCACATGAACAAATTGGAGATGGTAAATGAGGAGGATTTTACTGCCAATAAAAGTGGCTCTCAGTGGGAAGTGGAGCTGAAAAGGGGACTGAGCAGGAAGGTAATCTTTCCCCAGATTCTGGCTGGGTATGGCTGGACGACTCCTCTCCAAAGCTATGCTGGCAAGCTGTCCTTCTGAAGTCAAGCTGCTTCTCTCCAATGTTCAACCACATTCTCTGAGGCCCAGCTGCTTCTCATCTCTGCAAGTTGAGTCTGGGGTTTTTATGTGCACAGGATGGGGGCAAGGTAGGCCATGGCTGGTTTTGGGAGAGGCAACATTTGGGCAGGGAAACAGGGAAGTATGTCCTCACTTTCCTCACCTCAGGAAAACAGGGATATGTGTCTCAAGCCACAGTTCCAGGCTTGAGAGTGGGGCCCTCACTTGCGGACCTACCTTCTTCTGCCCAGAATTTCCCTGCCTCCTATGCCTATCATTTATATGAGTATATACATTTATTAAAACGAATAGAATTTCTACTCTATGTAAATTTTACCTTAACTTTAACATCACAAAAAGCCAGAAAACATTGTAAATGACCATTATATCCAGTATATAAAATGTTATTAAATTCATTTTATCTCTTTAAAAATATATAATTTATATTTTCAGCAAAAAACAAATTTACTTTCAGTGTAAAATACATATTTGTAGACTCATTTCAATTTTAACTCTAGAATTAAATGCTAGGAAGATAACTTATAATTAATCCAATATCTCATTCTTCAAATAAAATATCAACTAAATATTTATTTTTTTATTTGAGACAGGATCTCTCCCTGTCACCCAGGCTAGACTGCAGTGGTGGGATCTCAGCTCACTGCAGCCTTGACCTCCCAGTCTCAAGCAATACTCTCACCTCAGGCTCCTGAGTGCTGGGACTGTAAGTGTGCACCATCACACCCAGCTAATTTTATTTTTGTAGAGATGGGGTCTCACTATGTTGCCCAGGTTGTTCTCAAACTCCTAGGCTCAAGCAATTCTCCCACCTCAGCCTCCCAAAAAGCTGGGATTACAGACGTAAGCCACCACTTCTGACCTAAATACTTATTTTTATCATAATCAATAATCAGCAAACTTTCTTAAATTTCAGGTTCTGTGTGCCGGACTCTGTACCTGGTACTTCACATTACCTTTTTTTTTTTTTTTTGCTTTTACAATTATGTGAGGTGAATACTTTAAAAAAAATTTATAAAAGAGAAAACAAAGCTTCAGACTAATTGAATACTTTATGAATACAGAGCTCATAGATAAAAGTGTCAGTAGTGATTTAATATATTTACTTCTATTGTATATCAAAGTTATAGTATTTCCCACTACATGTTGCCAAGTGTCTAATGACAATTTATTAATTTATTCTGAGAAATTAGTTTTATGGATCATATATTTATGCCATATTAGCCTTTTATTTTTCTTTCCATTTGTTTACTGCATAAAAATGATTTTATAAAGTGCTTAATGATCATACAGTCTGAATCTAGAGTATTATCAACTTACATGTAAGTTATGTATCTTCCAGGTAGCTAGGACTTGCTATGCTACCCCTTTTTCCTGACAGGGTATAAAATACACTTGAAATAATTAGAGGACAATTTACAATGAGTTATGTTCTGACTTGATACAGACCTTTGTATAAAACAGTCATTTTGTTATAAAATATTATGAAGTCAGAGGTAAAACACAAATTGTCAAGACTTACCCTGAGGTTTTGTGATCTTCTTCATATATTCAGGATATCTAGCTAATTGGATCTTCCTTTGTATTTTTCAGCAAAATAATACAAAGTAAGTTGTCTTAGTCAATTTCTGTGGCTATAACAAAATACCATAGTCTAGGTAATTTACAAAGAGCAGAAATTTATCTCTCATAGTTTTGGAGACTGGGAAATCAAAAAGTCAAGGTACCAGCAGGTTTGTTGTTTCATAAGGGTTCAGTCTGTTCTTCCGAGATGGTGCTTCGAATGCAGCATCCTCTGGAGGAAAGAACACTTTTTCTTCACATGGAAGGGGAAAGGGCAAAAGGAGAATGCTATGGCCTAAATGTGTCCCCTCTAGAGCACGTAATTCTCACCAGACAACTCAATCTGCCAATGCCTTGATCTTGAATTTCCTAGCCTTCAGAACTGCGAGAAAATAGATTTCTGTCCTTTGTAGATTACCAGTCTGAGGTCTTCTATCACACAGCACAAAATGGATGCAGATGTAAGGGTTCTATGCTTTTGCACACTTGATTCTGGTACAGAAACGGAGGAAATTTGATGTTGTTACTGCGTGTGAACTATACAGTATAGTAACCTTAAAGCAAATTGAATATGAATAGGTTTGACAATTAAACTCAATATTTCTCTGCAAGCTTCTGGGTATGACATGAGCAAGCCAGGAAGAGGTGACCAAGAGCCAAATGATACTCCCAAACAAATTGTGTTAACTCACTTCTGACAAATAGACTTGACTTGACTATAACGTAAGGACAGTCGTCTTCCAATGCCAAAGTCAAGAATATGTTCAAAATTACTTTGTTATATCATCATCTAACTAATAATAGTATGTTATATTATTTCTCAAGATTGATTTTTTTTTAGTGTCTTGCATGGTTCTAAGTTCATACAGTGTGCTCAATAGTTGTTGTGATGGTTAATATTGAGTGTCAACTTGATTGGATTGAAGGACTAAAAGTATTGTTCATAGGTGTGTCTGTGAGGGTGTTGCCAAAGGAGATTAACGTTTGAGTCAGTAGACTGGGAGGAGCAGACCCACCATCAATCTGGGTGGGCACCATCTAATCAGCTGCCAATGCTGTTAGAATAAAGCAGGCAGAAGAAAGTGGTATGAGCAGACTAGCGGAGTCTTCTGGCCTTCATCTTTCTCCTGTGTTGGATGCTTCCTGTCCTCGCACATCAGATTCCAAGTTCTTCAGCTTTTGGACTCTTGGACTTACAACAGTGATTTGACAAGGGCTCTCTGTCCTTTGGTCACAGACTGAAAACTGCACCATTGGTTTCCCTACTTTTGAGGTTTTGAGACTCAGACTGGCTTCCTTGCTCCTCAGCTTGCAGATGACCTATTGTGGAACTTCACCTTGAGACAGTGTGAGCTGATAATCCTTAATAAACTCCCCTTTGTATGTACATCTATCCCATAAGTTCTGTCTCTTTAGGGAACCCTGACTAATAGTTATTTATCTGAAGTTTATGTGTGTATATGTGTGATTTTAGGGAGCCTCCATTTAATCTATAATGACTAACATGGAGCTGACATTATAATAAGTCATTTATGATTTATTCTAGCTTTGCAGGTTTTATTTTTAAATTTAATCCATAAAATATTAATACTATGATGTAGTTATAATCAAATACTTCCAAGAAAAAGAAATAAACATAAATAACTTTTCAAGTTTACACAGCTATGAAGTGTCAGGCCATGATTCAAACTCAGAAACTATAATGCCATAGCCTGACATCTCAGTCACTCTCCTACTTTAAGTATGAGAACCTTGCTCTCATTACAAGATGATAACATAGAAAATTTGTCCCCAGGTCCTTTTAGCCACACATTACACGTATAATATTTAAAGACACCACGAAAAGAGAGCAAGTATAAGCCCATCAAAGCTATAGGCAGAGGTGGAATGGGGATTGTGATTTATAAAATTATCATATAGTTAAAACTGTTTAATATAAATTGAATGCAGTTTAGGTGTCAGGCACTGTTTGAAGTTATTGATGTGTCTTAATTTAATATGCAAAACAACATTATAAAACCAGTTCCAATACACTGCTTAGGTTATAGATGAGAAAGCCAACACACAAAGAAATTAAGTACGTGTACTTAAATAGAAAGGGATAGTGGAATGTATGCTGAGCACAATGAACACAGATGAAGCCTCCCTGATATTTTAGTTTGCTTTACTTAGTTTGGAAGAAGGAGATCTCTGTTTGTGCCTTGGAGGATTTTCTCTGGAAATTAAGTCTACGTGCTATTGACCATTATCCCCTACAAGATTTCTATATATCATTAATTTTGGATTCGAGCTACAATAATACAGGAAAGGTTGAAAACATTTACTTTTGAATCAAATAAGAATGACTTTTTTTGAAAATCTCATTTTTTTTACTCTGCTGGAATAGCCTTTCAAGTGCCCTTTAGTCAGTTAGAAAGGCAAGATAAAAAGAAGTTAAGATCCCAGATTCAGACACCAGATGATCTGGGTTTCAAATCCCTGCTCTGCCACTTACTAACTGCATTACTTTGGGAAAATTTCTTTAATACCACAGAGAGAATTAAAATCAAGCAATACTGTTGTATTTGTAAAGCATAAAGAGCAGTGCCATATAGTAAGTGCCATAAAAGTTTCACTGTTATTAATCTAAGTGTACATTTCTCTCAACTATACAATGGTGATAATATATAGTATCTATCTCAGGGGTCATTATGAGACTAAATTGGATCACCTAATTTGTTTTCTCCGATGCAGTAGCTATGAGACATGTGTGACTATTGAGCACATGAAATGTGACTAATACAACTGAAGAACTAGATTTTTAAAATTCACATAAGTAAAATCATCCAAGACTTTCTCAAAAATGTGAGAAAAACTCAGATTAAGCTCATCATGAATAGGAGACAGAAAAGAAAATACCATGGGGATGATTACGCAAGGCATGGAGAGGCAAGGAAAAGAAGAGTACATATGATGAATTCTAGGGGATGAAAACATATGTAGTAAAGTAAGAAGATTGAAAAATGAGTCTAGGCTGCCATCCTCAACTGTTTTGGGAATTTTTGTACAATAGTCATAATGAACAACACAAGGCTAAAAATCATTCTTTTCATTGCACACCCAGCTTCCTTTTGCATAAAACATACAACATTTGCGAAATGCTTAGCTTGGGTTGGAGATGTAACTGCTGGTCTTGAATTAAGGTAAAACTAAGACTTCAAAGTGAATTTAAACTCATGGCTTTGAAAACCAGCATTATAAGCAAACAGTTGTTGGGTTAAAATGAAAATAATGTCCCACCGAAAATTTAACACTATTTTGAAAATGAAGTGGCAATTTGAGAACAATTGTACGTGATACCCTAGTGTGAAAAAAAGAGAGAGATTTAATTGAAGTTAGGAATATTGTTGATCACATAATATGAGAAGGGCACAATGACAGGTGCTGTGTGGTGGGCAAATATAATTACTCAGGTGGACACATATTATTTCATTTTTCCCGAGCAGTAGTATCCTTATTCTGGGATATTCTCTTTCTTTTTATTTATTTATTTAATTAATTTATTTATTTATTTTTATTATTATTATTATACTTTAAGTTCTAGGGTACATGTGCATAACGTGCAGGTTTGTTATGTATGTATACTTGTGCCATGTTGCTGTGCTGAACCCATCAACTCGTCAGCACCTATCAACTCATCATTTACATCAGGTATAACTCCCAATGCAATCCCTCCCCCCTCCCCCCTCCCCATGATAGGCCCCGGTGTGTGATGTTCCCCTTCCAGAGTGCAAGTGATCTCATTGTTCAGTTCCCACCTATGAGTGAGAACATGTGGTGTTTGGTTTTCTGTTCTTGTGATAGTTTGCTAAGAATGATGGTTTTCAGCTGCATCCATGTCCCTACAAAGGACACAAACTCATCCTTTTTTATGGCTGCATAGTATTCCATGGTGTATATGTGCCACATTTTCTTAATCCAGTCTGTCACTGATGGACATTTGGGTTGATTCCAAGTCTTTGCTATAGTTCTAGATCCTTGAGGAATCGCCATACTGTTTTCCATAATGGTTGAACTAGTTTACAATGCCACCAACAGTGTAAAAGTGTTCCTATTTCTCCACATCCTCTCCAGCACCTGTTGTTTCCTGACTTTTTAATGATCGCCATTCTAACTGGTGTGAGATGGTATCTCATTGTGGTTTTGATTTGCATTTCTCTGATGGCCAGTGATGATGAGCATTTTTTTATGTGTCTGTTGGCTGTATGAATGTCTTCTTTTGAGAAATGTCTGTCCATATCCTTTGTCCACTTTTTGATGGGGTTGTTTGTTTTTTTCTTGTAAATTTGTTTGAGTTCTTTGTAGGTTCTGGATATTAGCCCTTTGTCAGATGAGTAGATTGCAAAAATTTTCTCCCATTCTGTAGGTTGCCTGTTCACTCTGATGGTAGTTTCTTTTGCTGTGCAGAAGCTCTTTAGTTTAATGAGATCCCATTTGTCAATTTTGGCTTTTGCTGCCGTTGCTTTTGGTGTTTTAGACATGAAGTCTTTGCCCATGCCTATGTCCTGAATGGTACTACCCAAATCCCTTAAGCTGATAAGCAACTTCAGCAAAGTCTCAGGATACAAAATTAATGTGCAAAAATCACAAGCATTCTTATACACCAGTAACAGACAAACAGACAGCCAAATCATGAATGAACTTCCATTCACAATTGCTTCAAAGAGAATAAAATACCTAGGAATCCAACTGACAAGGGATGTAAAGGACCTCTTCAAGGAGAACTACAAACCACTGCTCAGTGAAATAAAAGAGGACACAAACAAATGGAAGAACATACCATGCTCATGGATAGGAAGAATTAATATCGTGAAAATGGCCATACTGCCAAAAGTTATTTATAGATTCAATGCCATCCCCATCAAGCTACCAATGAGTTTCTTCACAGAATTGGAAAAAACTGCTTTAAAGTTCATATGGAACCAAAAAAGAGCCCACATCTCCAAGATGATCCTAAGTCAAAAGAACAAAGCTGGAGGCATCACGCTACCTGACTTCAAACTATACTACAAGGCTACAGGAACCAAAACAGCATGGTACTGGTACCAAAACAGAGATATAGACCAATGGAACAGAACAGAGCCCTCAGAAATAATACCACACATCTACAGCCATCTGATCTTTGACAAACCTGAGAGAAACAAGAAATGGGGAAAGGATTCCCTATTTAATAAATGGTGCTGGGAAAACTGGCTAGCCATAAGTAGAAAGCTGAAACTGGATCCTTTCCTTACTCCTTATATGAAAATTAATTCAAGATGGATTAGAGACTTAAATGTTAGACCTAATACGATATTCTCTTTCTAATCATGTGGCTTTGGTGAAGAATTGCCCTCCATGATACATTTCTAACAATATTCATAATACATCCTCTGCAACTAAAGGTGATAGTCCATTTACCTAATAGACTAGTCTAGCGGGGAGCAAATAACCCCAGTAGGGCTAATCAGAGTCTTTCACAGAAATTCAGTTTGGATTTGAAAATGAAAAATGCTGTCTTCATCTGAACACGGCAAATGGCAATGGCAGTATCACACAATCATATAGGGGAGTCAAACATGAACACACGGCTTTAACAGATGTGATTTATAATTGCTAACTATATTTAAATTGCAGGTATTTGTTGTTTTTGTCAATATCTAGTCACTCTTCATATAGCTATATGTTGTTTTAACTCTGGTATCACCAATCCTTCACAACCCCCTATGCCAAATGTCTACTCATTTTAGAGTTGATTTCACTCTAGTATGGAAAGAAAGAAACTAGGCCTGAGAGGCATCACATTTTACTTCCTGTTGACATGATCCATTTAGAGACAGGCATATGAAGCAACCCATGAAGCACAGAGAGGCCTTTATTGTTGGGGTTCCTGGGAGGGAAACAGAAATTTTCTCTGCCTGTCTTAGGCTTTACAATGTAAGGCTGGATTGTTGTAACCAACTTGTCACTGTAAGAAAAACATTTATAATTTTTACAGAGTTCTATGTGGAACCTAAAAATGAAACCAAGTTTGTAGAAGGCAGAGGTCATAAATGTACAGGAAACGAGCCTGAACAAGCCCTTAATATGTGGTCATGGGTAAAATTGAATATGCCCATGCGTTTTCAGTTTCCTAAGCTAGTGAGCTCCCCACTCACTGCTGACTATTTATCTCTCTCTTTCTTTTACTTTGAATGAAATTTTTTTCTCACTGGTAACAAAAAAACATTGTAAGAATCTTTACTGATATGGCAATAACTGTCCTGCATTCTTATATGAGTATTTCATAATATGATAAGATATACTCTAATATGTAGATCAATCTGAAGAGAAGTGACATTAAAACACAAAATATTTTGGGCCTGGCATAAATGCTGGTCTCCTCAATCTGTCTTATCTGAAGTGTATTCTGTCAGGTTTTATTTCATAACTTGAGCATACCCTTAACTTGTCTTCAACTTAGAAACATATACCCTGCTCAGGGATGGCTGAACTTATTACAATTGATACACTTCCTTTCTTCTTTTAAATTCTTTTCCCAATTTTCTTATCCATATAATGCCTTGGACATATGGGCACCATCAAGTAGTCTGATTGACATTAACCATTGGCCCTCTAGGCATTCTGAAGCCTTTCATAGTTACAGAAAATAGTTTCTTGCATCCTAGAAGTGACAGGTAAAAGAATAAATTCGGGGTTGTTAGGGAAACTGTACAAAGGATTGAAAACACATTGCTCTATATCCAGAGCAAGCAAATTATCTCCAGAGAAGTGTTCTTGACAGCGATGAATCAAATAAATGGTTTGCCTCACTGAAGTCAGACCAAAAAAAAGATCCTTAAAAATAACATGAACCTACTATTTAGTTGGATAAATAACAAAAAGTACTGTCTCTTCTCCCTTAATTGTTTTTGACAATGAGAATATGATTCAATTTATATAGCTTTTTGGACTTGAGTTTGTAAAATGCAGACGAATTCATGAAATTAGAATATAACACTAAAAGTATACTTTCCTTTATAAATTGACTGTCTCAGACTAAAAACTAAAACCCTGATTGGATATGAGGTTAGGAATAGACTCTCTTACTCTCTGTTCTTAATTCATGCCACCCTCAATCTGCACCCCATTCTGTTTAAGACTTTGAGTTTTCTGTTTCATTAATTACATTTGAAGTTTGAGGCTTCAGAAACAAAGGTTGTTTTGAACCATTCCTCTGGAAAATTTGCTGGAATGCCTATCAACAAAAATAATATAAACATTTATTTACAGATGCACTGTATTATCTAGTGATTGCTCAAATTCAAAATTACATTTTATCATTTGATGCATTAAAATTGATTAAAGAGTTTCTTTGCTATGAGATTATAATTTCTTTTGATATAATCTCCCAAAATATAGATGCATTGATCAATAAAAGGAAATTGATTAAAACAACTCTTTGCATTATGCAAATACTTCCATCTTCAGAACTATATTTTGCGAGTATTGCATGAGAATTTGAGACAAATAGGATAAATTATGTCCTGGGGAAAAATAAATAAACTATAACTTTTTGTTTCTTGGGTTGAGACAATTATCAAATATATGATCCTCAATTTATAATGTAACACTCAAAATTCAAGTGAATAGTTCAGGGAATAGTACACTAGTTTCCAAAAAATAGCTTTATAAATGTTCTGATTAAAACTTAAAGAATGTGTTCCTGTTATTGCTCTAATATGTATAAAAGTATATCCAAATTATGACATTTACATATTTTTATTTTAACAGGATTATTTTTTACCATTTAAAATTCTGTCTAATTATTAAGTTTTCTATTTTTAATAAGACATAATCTTCCATAAAAGGAAGCACTTAAAAAATGTGAACCCCAACATACCTTTGTGAAATGAAGATTGTCAGTATATTCTTCACAAATTATTCCAATATAAATTAAATGTCAATGAGTATAATTTCAGATAACATATTATATATGTAATAAATATTATCTGACAGCTTTCTATTATACATATACATATATTTCTCCTTTGATTTTTCATCACTATATAATAAATATTCTGTCCTATCAGTACACAGGGATATAAATCTTTGTTTTAATATACTGCATGTTTCATATAAAAGATGTATTAAATTATTTAGCTAGTGTTTTCCTTGATTTTTTTTCTTTGCTCAAATAAACATATAGTTGTGCCTAGGTATATATTTGGGGGATTGATACCAGAATCCCCTTTAATACCAAAAGTCATCCAAGCTCAAGTTCTGCAGTTGGCCTGTGGAATTCGAGTATACAAAAATCAGCCATTGGTATCTATGAGTTTTGCATCCCCGAATACTGTATTTTCCTTCATGTTTAGTTGCAGATGGGAAACCCACAGATGCAAAAGTGGGTTATCTGCATATAAGTGGGTCCGCATATTTCAACCTGTGTTGTTCAAGAGTCAACGGTATTTGTAAATATAAAACATTAATAATTCCATGTCTATTGAGTAGGCTCTTAAAAGGTGAATGTACATTCATTGAGGAGGCATTGAAGAAATGTCTTCTGAAGGGCTACTCCAATCATATTCTCTTGAACTTGGGGTTAAATAGTCATATCATCGCCAAATCATAATTTTCATCTCTTTTTAAATATTTATTTATCTTAATCTATTTTTTCTTACCATATTTGTTATGGTAAGGACATTTAAAAGTTATACCAGTGATTTCAGTTTTTCATATTTTGTTCCTAATTTTAATGGTTATGTTTTTAAGAGTTTCTGTATCAATATTAAACATCCATATAAAATATCATGTTTAATATTAATTTCTAAAATATATATTTTTCTCTGATAAGAAGTTTCCCTTTAATTTTATATTCATAAGTGTTTTGTTATTTACTCAGGAATTGATCTCAAATTTATCAAATATCTTTTCATATCTAAGTCATCTTTTAATGTAGTGAATCACATAAGTGGTTTTCCACATCATTGATAATCTTTTCAATCTTATATTAACACTTTCTAAATCACACCACAAAATTCTTTTAATATAATTCTAGAATAAATTACCCATATTTTATTTAGAATGTTATTTTATAGTTATATGTAAGTTTGGTGTAGAGTACCCTGTCATGTGTAATATTTTCCTAGATTGTATGTTAGAGTTATAGTAATCTTATGTAATAAATGCTTTTTGTCTGCTCTAGACATTTAAAATTAGAGAAATCATCTCTAGTTTAAAGGTTTGGCAGAAGTCTCAGTACCATGTGAGCCTATTATTTACAAACTTAAAATCTATTTCTATTTCAAGTTTTCTAAGTCTTCCTTATTAAATATTCTATATCTCTCTGGAATATTTTATTTAATCTGAGTTTTCAAATTTATTAGTATATAATGCCATATAACATTTTTCTGCTTTTAGATTATACATGCACTTTGCTCAACCTAATGTTGACCTTGTTGGTTTCTCTATATTTTTTCTTGATAAGATTTGGCATAAGTTTGTCTAATTTTTTTCCAAAAATAGTTACCATGTACTTTCCAAACTAACTTATTTTACTATTTAATAGTTTCTATTCTTATTTATTTACTTATTTACTTGCATTCTTTTGAATTACTTGTTAACCGGAGTTTTTAAGTGTTGAAATGTCAACAATATCAGTCAATTCCTCCTGACATTGTTGTTCTTTTAGGCCTAGAATGAAAGATTCACAAAAAGATTTCCCACAATATTGTTTTCTTCTCTCCCCTATGTAAGTTAGAAACAACTATAGTTTCTCAAATATTATTTTAATACTCACACTTTAGAGCCAAGGTAAAAAATTTCTAGAGCAATTTGCGTGACAGGTTTTCTTTTACCCTAACAGGGATGTGATTCACTTAACTTGTTAATTGCTGTAATTTGACGCATCGCCTCCAAAATGCAGGTGTTGTCAATGTAATAGTATTTAGAGTTGGAGTTTAACAGGTGATTAGGTTCTGATGGCCTCTCTCTCATTAAGGACCTTATAAAAGAGGCTTCATGCAGCATAAGGCTAGCTTGCTCTTCGGTGCTTCTATCGGGTGATGGTGCAGCAAGAAACCCCTCACGAAATGCTAGTGCTTTGATCTTGGACTTCCCAGCTTCTAGAACTGTAAGAAAATAACATTTTATTCTTTATTACTTGCTCAATCTGTGATATCTTGTAATAGCAGCATAACATGGACTAAGACATAAGGCAACCCCACCAAAGAATTAACAACCCAAAGCCTTAGACATTAATGACATTAATGGCACCGTGGTCTATAACCAGTGCCTGAATAGAGGTATCCCGTTTAATGTCAAAACCTACAAAAGAAGGGTCAGATGCAGAGAGAACTAAAATGAATGTAATAGTGTGTTTCTTCTTCACATACATTCTCCAATGTCTTTTGTTTTGTTGTTGTATTTTAACATATCTACATCTTTCTTCTTTGGAAATAATATTTGAGGTTATTTCTTTCATCCTATTGACCATATTGCACAGTGTTTGTTTTCTTCATTTTATATGACTGGAAATTTAGACTCAAAATTGTTTCAGTAACTGACTTGAGTCAGTCACTACATATGAGAGGGTCAAGATTTATCACCAGGGGATTCTACAAACCTTAATCTCCACATTAAAATATGTTAACTATTTTTAATTTTAAAAGTGCTCATTATATTGTATTATTTTTAATTGTCTTTCATGCTAGACTAAGACTAAAATTTTCTAAGGACAGGGCTATGCCTATTTTGTCTATATTATGTTACAACCCTCAAGTTTTTGAAATTACCAAAAGAAAGTAGGTGCTAAAAATTATCTTAATTTGAATTACCTTTCTCCTCAAAAATAACAGTTTACCTTTAATTCTTCAAAATTCTGCAAAGGTGGAATGATTTATTTCAGCAAATACTTACTCTATGAGCTTGGCATGCAGTATCAAAGTTGAACAAGACTTTTACCTTCAAATTATTTACAATCTAGTGACAGAGACCCATAACAGCCAACTCTACTAAAATATTTTAAGTGCTGAATGATGGCACACAGCCTGTTCTATTATAGATAGAAATAGGGAGACATTAATTTACAGCAGAATAATGTGCAAATAAAACATTGTTTGATGTACTTCTCTTTTTCCATATTCTTAATTCTGCCTGTGTAATGTTCACCCTCAGATAGTTTACAGGAAATCTTTAAAAAAATACGTAATAATAAAAACTACTTCCACAACCACTGCAATAGCATCAGTAATAATTACTTTTCTGTATATAAATTAACACTTTCATAAGGAAAATAGGCGAGGTTTCTTCAACTGAGAGAAGGTAAGACATGTGAAGAACTGTTTCACATGCAAGTAACTTTTGTTAATGGGAAGATCAAAGAATCATCTCATGAATAGCTATCAAAAAATAGGAAGAAACAACTCAGAGATTGCCAAATAACAGTAATACTTAAGTCATTTTAACTTTTTCACTTTCTTGCCAAATAATCTGTGAAGACCTATGTTAAATAAGAAGATGTGACGATAGACATTCCGAAGAAGAAAAAGCACATAATAATTTATAATATGGCTAATTTGACCTCAATTTGTGAAAAACAGATTCCTAGAGAGCAAAAGGACATGTCAGTTTAAAATTGCCTCTTATAATTTATAATTTATAATAAATAGAAACTCATACCCAAGACTTCTTATGATGCCATCTGATCTTCTGGGTTTAAAAAAAATCATAACATGAATAGATTGATCTATTCTCCAAAGTGTTTAATTCTTTAGACCTAACATGTTTTAGTGTAAATAATTTTTTTATTTCGTAAAGAGAGTCAGCATACTTAAGATAACTTGGGAGCATGATTGCTTGTATATACTACTAAACAGTTGTTAATAATTATTAAGTACTTTACATTACATTACTTAAGAATTTGCACATACAAAGCATTTTTACATATGCTTTCTCACTAAATTCTTTATTATTATTATTATTATTTTTCAAGTGCAGGATATGCAGGTTTGTTACATAGGTAAAAGTGTGCCATGGTTTACATTATTTAATGCTTTAAATTCTTACGCAGTAAAGCTAAACAAATATTCAGACTTGTTTCATAGATAAAGAATTTTGTTTCATAGGTAAAGAATTAATATGTTAAGTGAATTGACCAACATCATCAGCTAAGCACTTAAAGTCACAGACAAGAACCAGAGTCTTCAGAATTCAGGATCAGTTAAAAACAAAAGCAAAGACAAACAAATCTGGCTCAAATGATTATTCTGATTTCTAATTATTCTTTGATCTTTGATATTATTCTCCAATATTGGATGCTACTAAAAATTAATAAAAGGCCCATTCTGATAATGATCTTCATTCCCTAAAAAAATTGCTCTTAAGGTTTTCTTTATTTTAAAAGGGAAGGCATTTTTTCTACCTTCTTAGGAAGTGTCACAGAAAGTGTTAAAGCAGTCAAATTTAAGTCACCTAAAATAGCCAACCCATGAAACAGTACATTGCCTGTTAATTGGTACCAACATTGAAAAGTAAAATTCAAAAGGCGAGTATTTATTTGTTGTACAAGAATTGGTAATACATGGATATAATCTCATTGGATATTTTAGAGTAGACAAGATTTTCCTTTCTTATTGATTGGTCTAAATGGTACATATTGAAAATATAAAACAAAACTTTTTCTCAGTTGAAGTAAAGGAACTGTTGTTTCTAAATTGCTATATTAACAAGTATTAAAATACATGATTCAGTCCATTTTTAAATATTTTCTCAGGATGGTAATAGTTTCTACATAGGCATTACAATTATAGATTTTTGTAGTTGGGGTACATGAGCAATTAGAGCACTCAGTTCAGTGAAATCTGATGCTATTTTTCTCAGATACTAAAACACCTTAATTACTTTGTTATTATAAACAAAAGAAATATTTTGCATGTAACTTCACAAAAAGCAGACTAAGAATTTATTAATCTGTGTAACATCAAAGCTTCACTAAGTAGATGTAAGCCAGTAGCCAACTTGGCATAATTGACATTTACTAATGAGTAGGATAGAATGCTACTGTGTCCAGATAATAAAGTGGCTTTCAGAATCTGCAATGGAACACATGTCTCTTCATGCTCCCAGTGGCCTTTGTTCATTCAAAGAGCATATGCTACTGCAGAAGATTTTAATCTAGTTTATTTTGTGAGCTCAGGCAGTGTGATTATTTTCAGAATGGAACTTCACATTTGCCATGAAATTTGCTTTAGTCAGAAAAAGCCAAAGACAAAGACAACATGCTTCATGTTGCCTCTTATCTATAGCACAGTTCATTTTAGAAAACGTAACTGACCGAATAGTTCACAGGGAAGAGATCTTTTGACCCAGCAAAAGCTATAATGGATCCCCTGCCTTTGTGCTTGACCTTGCAGTTGTTTGACAGAGGCGCTTGAGGTTGTGTGACACAAATCGATGAAAACCTGTACTTGGAAAACAGCAAAACAAACCTAACACTGAAATTTTCAAACCACTCCACTAGCTCAGTCATAAATTAGACCTAATTTATAAAGCACTATCACTATAGTTTTAAAATGTCTGTCTAAATGTTTTCATTGCTAATTAAATAGCAATAGAGCATATTAAACAAACACCAAACAACTGAAAGGCTCTTTTCAGCAATTTAGTCGCAGCATTCCTAAAGTCTGCTCATGCCAATGGTAGTTATTTCTGACGTATTTTAGAAAAAACACATTGATAACTCTGTGCCAAACTTGACACAGTGGTATGAATGTCTGCACCAACTGAAATACACTTACTACTCCAGGGCGCCTTGTTTCCCATCAGCAAATGTGAAACATATTTGTTTCTGAAAATAAAAATACCAGGGAAAAGCAGATTATCTAAACATACCTGTCCAAAAGTCAAATTAGTATTTATCCTATACATTGTCAGATTACTTCTTTTTAAAATTTAAACAGCTCTCCCTTTTACGCACTGCCTCTATTTAGGAGTGTCTTAATTCTTCCTCTGAATAGTAAAAATTCACAGTTTCTTCTGTATTCCAGATCAAACTTCTCCTTTCATGCCATCATTCACTCTTCCCCACATAGACCCCCTACCTACTCCAAACACACTTTGCCCTATCCCTTCACTGACCTTTTGAGTATGCTGATGTTTTTTGGTAGAAATGGCCAAGTAAAAGGTAAGACCTGATAATAATGTCTTCACAAAAGACCTTCAGTACACCAAAGGGAAATGTATGTGGAGCCATTATTTCTCTAGTGTGCCCCCACGCATTTATCTTGGCCTTCCCCATCCCCTTGGAGGAAATGAAAACCCTTGTGTATTTTGGAATGAAGTAATTTTTTCATTGCTTTTCTCAGATTCATTAGTTTTTTAATACCAAAAGGAGATTAAAATAATTTTAAAAAATAAAAATAAATTACTAAATTCCCTGCAGGAAATACTGCCTATCTTTTGCCATTTAATTTTTTTATCACACAAAATGGAGGCACAACGCTGTCATCTATACTTTGCAATCAAGTGCCAAGTACAGGGTAATGATTCCATTCTAGTTGGAATATTTCCCATTTTTCAACTGGTTTAATAAAGTGTCACTTGAAAGGGGATCTGATAGGCTTTTTCACAATGAATCAAAGAACTACTCGCCTTCTTCCTTTATTATGCATGCTACATTTGAAGCTAATGAAGCGTAGCTTCTGAGCTGATACTTTCATAGATGAAAGAGACATCATGTCGCATCTTCTATTTATTTCATCAGCTACTCATAGCCAACACAAAACACATTGATTGCCTTGAACTTTATTTTTGACAGATGATGGACGTTTCTGTTGCTATCTTGCCTAATAATTTACTACCATATGCATGTTTTAAGATATTAACCATGAATAAAATTACTAGAAAAAAATGTACAATAGCAATGGTACATTTAATTGAAGAAAGTGTAGTAGACATAATATTATGTCTTATGTCTTAGAATATTTTGCAGACTTTTATATACCCTCCCCCTAGGGCAAATACTGCCTTGAAATAGTTATTAAGAAGTGTGACATCATCTAATATTATTTTCATGAGGCTTTTATTATTTACTAAATTATCTTCATAATTCATTCAGCTAAAGCAACACAATCTTCTATGAAAGTAGAACTTCTTCATTTATAAAAGGCATCAAAAGGAATAATTTATTGCTAAAGAGATGCTTTCATTGCAATAACACTAGACAGTGTTACTAATTGGCTAACACGAGTCAATGCAATGTGGGAATAAAATTTCAGGCATAAGCTACATTTAATCAATGTAGTATAGGAAATAATCTTTGCTATTTACAGGAATGGTATATGTAATATAAAACATGCTTTTCTATATAATGTTTTGTGACTTTTTAAACTTTGAAAATGTTAATATAGACCATAACTTTTTAAAAATTGGCTTTGCAAATATAATTTCATGGGTATAAAATTATTTTCAAAATAGTGTGGCTTTAACATTGTAAGAAAAAACACAGCTTTTGCTCATAAGAATAGAAAAGTTTTACACACATGCACATATTTATACATGCAACTGGACAAATATAGATCTTTCATTTTATAAAATAATTTTTATATTTATAGCAATGAACCTTACTTGTTCCAAATTAAGTGTTATATTTGGACGTGAGGAAAAATATTTGATGTAGGATTATAGCACACACTAAGGTACTACATACAAATTATTAAAAAGAAATTGCATCATGAGCTATTGCAAAGAAAGCTGATGTGTAAAAGCTATGGTATGAGTAGAGCAACTACTTGGAAAATTTCCGAGAATGCATCACAAAGTTATTGAAAACATGCATAACAGAAGTTATTATAAGTCAGTGACAACAAAATGAATAGAGCACAAACATCCCCACCGTACAAAATCTATATATTGTCTCTCTTATTAAAGACAACTATCAAGAGTTTTACAGTTAAAATGACTACACAAGGGCCAGGCGCGGTGGCTCACGCCTGTAATCCCAACACTTTGAGAGGCCAAGGCAGGTGGATCACGTGGTCAGGAAATGGAGACCATCCTGGCTAACACAGTGAAACCCCATCTCTACTAAAAATACAAAAAATTAGCCAGGCGTGGTGGCGGGCACCTGTAATCCCAGTTATTCAGGAGGCTGAGGTAGGAGAATGGCGTGAACCCGGGAGGCGGAGCTTGAAGTGAGCCAAGATGGCACCACTGCACTCCAGCTTGGGTGACAGAGCGAGACTCCATCTCAAAAAAAGTTACTACACAAAAATGAATGAAATTAAAATCTGAAATTTAAACAACAATTAAAATTGGACTCCCATATATAAGGGAATTGGTGAAGTTCTTAAATTTATTTTAAGGAAAATAAAATGCCAAAAGTAAAGACTGTTTTTCAACAATATGAATGTTATCCATCTCAGGGTTAAAATTAGCTTTCTGTTCTTTGATCTCTTCAGCTATGCTAATCAATCTAAGTTGTATAAGTCACTGATTGAGGATTCATTGTGGCTAACTCTGTAGTACACAATCAAATTAATTGTTGGCTTTTATTGCATGATAAGCTAGAAAATTTCTCAAGAGACCCCTTGGCTGTGGCTTTGCATTAAACTGGTCTGCTCCTAAATACAATGTTGTCAAGTGCACTACATTAGAAATCAGAAGCAGCCTATTTCATGTTTGACTCATCCACTCTGGGCCAGTTTCCTTATTTTAAAAATAGGAGCCACCTATTAAACCACCACTACAGCTCCAAAATTTGGTAATTCCAAATCATTCAATACCACCAACTTATTACTCATTTTTAAAAGTGATATAAGTCCAGAATATTCAATATACTAATGTATGTTTTCTCTATATAAGAGTATCATAATAAAGCCTTTCTATCTATAAGCAAACACTTTTATTGCTGAAACAAGTCCAGTTACTCTCATTACGATATCAGATAATTGAAAACATCTACATTTTTATGTTTTCCAAAATGAAAAAACCTATTGCATGGTCATTCATTAACCTTCACTACAACAATAAATTTTTATTAAAAGTTTGTATCAAGCCTCAATTCCAATGTCTTTGTAAAGATCCCTTTGATACAGGGCAGGCAGTCCCCAAATGGGGGCTTAGCTATGAATGGTTCTTTGGTTCATGTAGGAAAAAATTCAAGGGTGAGCCGACGGTAGAAGAAAACAGCTTTATTGAAGCAACAGTGTTAATGTTTTGGTGGTGTTAACAGCTCAGGCAGTGTTGTAGCTCTGTGCCTGTTCCTTCAGAGCAGGGCTACCCCATAGGCAGTGTGCTGAGAGTAGCAGCTCAGGAGAGTTCTGCAGTCATATTTATACCCACTTTTGATTACATGCAAAGTAAGGAGCAGGTTATGAAGAAATTTCCAGGGAAAGGGTAGTAACTTCTGGTTCATTGGGTCATTGTCATGGAAAGGGGAAGTAACTCCCCGGTGTTGCCATGGCAATGGTAAACTGACATGACACACTGGTGGGTGTATATTAAGAAAAGCTGTTCTGCCTTGGCCCTGTTTGAGCTTGTCCTCAATTTGGTATGGTGTCTGAGTCCTGTCTCCAGAGTCAAGTCCCAACTCCTACCTCATCCTCTCCTCAGAGACTGGATATTCCTCCTTAATCTTAAGAAGGCTGCAGAAGAGCAGAGGTCCATCTTCTGTGACTTCTTCTTTCTGAGTTTATGAGCATAGGCCCTGCCTACCACCAGAGAAGTGAAAATCTCCAGATACCTAATCCAGGAGGCCCAGAGGTAGGACACTTTTTATTCTCTGGAGTAGAAGGCAGGAGGGGTGGAAGCCTTGTACCAGCATTGTCTTTACCTGGAACTGTTGTAATCTAGAAGACATAAACTTTGAAGAGGTTAAACAAGCAAAGGCAAAAAATTAGTAACATGAGAGCTATCAGAGGTCCTAGGAGAGGTAAAAACCAGGGGAGATTTGAAAAGGCACTTTTAATAGTTGACCAGACGTAGCTGGAGTCAGTGCCCTGGTTATATCTATGTAACCAGGTAGCTCTCTCATATATCTTTTGAATGTTAATCTCAACTTTTCCAGAGTTGTTAGTATATGTGCAGCAGGTTTTATTAATAACTGTATACAGTCTCCCACTTGTTCAGCTAGTAAATAATCCAATACTAGTCTGTTATTGATAACCACATTTGCCAAAGAGTCTAAATATTCTTGAATTCCTTTTAGTGTCTGACCTGTGTTGGTGGCTAAGGATTCTAGAGTTTGAATTAAGTTATTTAGAATTTACTCACGGTAGGCAAAGCCACTCCAGGGTGCTGCTAGTCCTATTGCTTCCCCAGTTCCTGCCAGAATTTACCCTATTGCTTGCTTACTTCTGGTATCCTTGAGTCTTATGGGGCTATAGGCAGTAACTCCTGGAGGAGCAAGTGTTGCCAATGTACATTCATCTCTGTTCCAAGTTTTTGATATACAAAGGAATGATACTCCTAAAAGAATAGGTGACTCTGTAGGGAAGTTGGGAGCAGTTATGATGTGCCACTTCTTCCCATTCATGGCCACAGACAAAAATGAGCCCAGTTTGGGTACAAACAAAGGCCCTATGGGGTGTGATGTTTATCCTTTGCTGGTAAGTTGGGTCTATAGAAATTTTCTTTTCTTATTCCAAAGGGGATAGACAAAAGTTTTTGTTTTTCAGAGAGGTGCAATACTCTCACCTTCTCAGACTATGAAGTATAAAGTTGTTTTTCCCCTCTATATTCTGATCCAGGAGAAAGCACCATATATAGTCTCCTCACTTATAAGTGCAGTCCCATTTACCTTGCTGTGACCTTCGGAACTTGACAACTTGCCAACTAAAGTTCAATCAGAGTTGAATCAGAGCATCAGAGAAGTTTCCACTTTTGTATCATTCACACAAGAGTGGGTGCAAAAGATAGACTCATTAGTGCTCCGGTGGTACAGATACCCAACTTCCCAGGTCCAGGCAATAGTGGTATGAGGCATTTCAGGTGTAATCCACTAAATGGGTGAGTGTTCCACTTAACTTCTAGGGGTTGGGATATTTCAGGATCACTATGGCTAATTAGGAGGCCTGGGGGATTATCACGAGCTATTCCAGATGAGCCAGAAGATAGAATTTTCTATCCTGGGAATGTTGATGAAAAATCCAGCAACCATGAAGATGATCCCCTGATGCTGTAATTGTTGAAGTATTTACTAGTTAGGTTCCCACCCACCCTGGTTTAGGATAATTGGGAGGCAAACATGATTAACAGTAACAGAATGGTGTTCAATTGGGTCGTAGAGTGGCCTCCGCACTCAATAAGGACAAAATAATTTTTTCCTGGGAGGTTGGCTAAGGTGACAGAAGTATTAAAATCAAGAAGAAGAAAAAAATTAAAGCTTCTATTCCCACCCAAAGCATCATGTTACCACTTCCGACTGAGTGTTGATTCTTTTAAATAGGTAGAAGAGATGCTTGGAAGGTTCACAGATGTAGGTCATGGTCTCCACCTTGTATGCCTGTGATACATAAGAAACAGGTTTAATCCTGAATAGTTGTACACAACTAATTATTTCCTGAAGTTTAACAGCATTGTGGGAACTCAAAAACACCTGATGGGGCCCTTCCCATTTTGGTTGTAATTGATCCTCAGGGGATCCCTCTTTTCAAGTTCTTAGTAAGACCAAGTCTCCTGGTTGAATAGGAGAGTTAGGAGAGTTACTTCTCTTCCTTGTGGGAGGGGACAATATTTTATTTCCATAGGTTTAGAGGGCCTTTTGAACCAGGTCTAAGCTGATAATATGGGTGAGCATTCTATTTATCTCTTCATCAAACAGGAGGCCTGAAGTTAAAAAGGGCCACCCATAAGTCATAATGGACTAAGTTTTAGAATTCTATTTGGGACTATCCTTGTGCATAAAAGGGCTATGGATAGCAGAGAAACCCAGGCCTCTGAGGCCTCCTGACAGAGCTTTGCTAATGTTCATTCTGAAACGTGATTAACTTTTTCTACCTTACCAGAGGATTAAGGTCTCCAGAAGGAGTGAAGGTAATAGGTAATACCTAACTCTGGGGAAACGTGCTGGGTCACTTTAGCTGTGAAGGAGGGTCTGTTATTACTCTGCAGGATTTTAGGTAATCCCCAGTTGAAGATGATCTCTTTATCTAAAAATCCGAACACTTCTAATGCCTTCTCTGTCCTTGTGGGGAAGACCTCTATCCATCTGGTGAAAGTGTCTATAAATACCAGCAAATATTAAAGTCCCCTGTATGGTGGCATCTGAGCAAAATCTATTTGCCAGTCTTTCCCAGGGTATGTTTCTTGATGTTGTATATGTCTGAGAAAGGGTGGGGGTATGGGACGGCTTCCTGGATCATTAGAGACACACAGTTCACAGGCCCTGGTGACCCTCTTTACAGTCTGGAATAGCTCCTTTCCTAAGAAGATTTCAGAAACTAATTTAAATAGGGAACCCATCCCAAGTGTGAGGAGTTACAGATCTACTTAACTATGTTTCCATTGCTCAGCCTCAGGGAGGAGGAAGGAGGAGTGTGTTGCTTCCTGGTAACCATCCGGAGAGATCCTTTTGTAAGCCTTTCTGTTCTATTTAATTTCCTTGGGGGCATAGCACGGTGTTGCTGATGTGGATGTAGTACCTGGCACTGATGAAGCAGCCTGTAATCCTGGTGTTTCTTTACCTGTGGCCTTAGCTGCTCTGTCTGCTAGAGCAATTCCTTTGATAATTAGAGGTGTCTCCCTTTGGTGTTCCCTACAGTGAATAACTGTTACCTCCTTTGGGAGCTGGACAGCATCTAAAAGTTCCAAATTCTGAGTGATGTTATATGGCGGATCCCTTCATTATTAGTAGTCCCTTTTCTTTTCATATAGCAGCGTGAGCATAAAGCAATAGGAATATTTGGAATCAGTATATATAGTGACTCTTAAGTCTTTTCCTAATTGAATGGCTCTAATTAAAGTGATTCGTTCTGCTTTTTAAGCAGAAGTATCAGAAGGCAAAGTTTTTGCCTCAATAACTTTTTGTTGGCTAACTACCACATAACCTGCCTTTCTTACTCCTTTATGCATAAAGATACTCTAATCTATAAACCACTCAACATTAGGATTAGGCAAGGGCTCATCTTTGAGGTTAGGCCTGCTAGAGTAGGTCTGTTCTGTTTTCCACACAAGCATGAATGAGTTGGGGATTTGTTTCCTAGGACATGAAGTTCCACAATAGAGTAGCAGGGTTTAAAACTCGATGTACTTTAAAGATAAGGGTATCAAGCAAAAGGGCCTGATATTTATGTGACTGGCCCCCATTTAGCCATTGGTGTGCTTTTGCCTCTACGACTTTCTGGTGGTGGGGGCCATGACATCAAATTGCTGTCCTGGGGTAAACTTACTGACTTCTATCAATAGAGTGGTGGTGACCACAGCTCACAAGCATCCTAGCTACCCATTTGCCATTTGGTCTA
Organism: Theropithecus gelada; assembly: GCF_003255815.1. Classification (NCBI taxonomy): domain Eukaryota; kingdom Metazoa; phylum Chordata; class Mammalia; order Primates; family Cercopithecidae; genus Theropithecus; species Theropithecus gelada. The sequence goes on along the minus strand of NC_037683.1, from coordinate 69,517,555 downwards.
GCTGTTTAGAAGAGTAAGCCACTAGTCCTACTAGTGGGATGGCCAAAGCCATCCCTTGTTTTTCAGCAGCATAACAGAGTGAATGGTTTTTCTATGTTCAGAAGTCCCAAAGCAGGAGCTATTCCTAGCATTTCTTTTAGGGTTAAGAGTGTCTTTTGGCAAATTCCATCCCAATTCAAAGGCTTGTGATCACTCCCTTGTAGAGCTTCATAGAGTGGCTCTGCTATAGACTCAAACCCAAGAATCCAGATCCTGCAGAGGCGAGCCATTTCCTAAAAGGCTTTTAACTGTTTCTCACTTTGAGGGGCCTGCAGTGCCAAGATGGTTTCTTTTTGCTCCTGGGCCAAAGTCCTTGTCCCAAGGGTGAGAACATATCCCAAATATTTAACATTTTGTGCAGAGATCTGGGTTCTGTGGTGAGATAACTGATATCCTTACTTTCCCAGAAAATTAAGGATCTGAATTATGTTCCTGTCAGAGTCTTCCCTAGTAGGGATGGAAATTAGTAGGTTATCTGCATATTTCAAGACAGACCCATTAGTTAACTGTAGTTCCCTTAACTCCTGGCCAATGCATTGCCAAAGAGATGGGGAATGTTCCTAAAACCTTGGGGAATAACTGTACAGGTAAGCTGAAATGCTTTATTCGTGTCTGGATCAGTCCATTCCAAAACAAAAATATACTGGAAGTCTAGGTGTAAAGATATATAAAAGAAAGCATCCTTTAAGTCTAACACTGTCAGTTCTCTACTTTCTCAGCCATTATGGGTCTGGGTGCCTCAAACTCCCTCTTAAGCCTGGGGCAACCCTTTTTCAGTGGCCTTTGTTGCTTAAACAAGACATATTGATTCTGGCCTAAAGGCCAGTGAGTTGTGGGGGCTCTTGTCTGAGCATTTCAGATGCTGATCTCACCACATTTCCTCAAGGTGAGTAACCCTGAGGCAGCATGGTTTAGTGGGTGAGGGTTCAGGGTAAAGCAGCAGCCACTAACAGTCATGCTTTTTGATCAATTCTTTTGGAGTTTGCCTCTTCCTCTTCCCTGTCCCTATTACTATAAACCCCAAAGGCAATATCTAAGAGTTGTCTCATGGAGCTTTGGGGTCCCATTGCTACTTTTTGTAGCTTCCTCGTAATGTCAGGGGTAGATTGAGTAACAACATGCATACCCAGGAGAGCTCACCCTGCTGGGGAGTCTAGGACTGTATTAGTATATTTCCTGAGTGCCTCAACCAATTGGCCTTCAAATGAGTGGGATTTTCATCTTTCTTCTGAGGAATTTTTCTCACTTTATCATAATTAACTGGCTTAACCAAACACTTTTTCATACCATCCGTTAAACAAGTTAGTGTGTGATTTCTGCTTTCAAGATCTTGAGAACCTCTCTGGTAATTCCACTGAGGGTCGACATCTGGAAGTAAATCTCCCCAACATGATAAATGAAATGGCCTGGGTTATGTGCAGCCACTCTATCTCCATGTTCATGAGTAGTACCTAGAATTCTTTGTTTTTCCTTTGCAATACCACAAGTGGATAATAATACTTGCATGTCATGCCAAGTTAAATCAAAGGTCATGGTCAACTTAACAAACTCCTTTACAAACTTCCCTGGATCCATCAAAAACCAACAAAATTTTTCCTTGCATAAAGGCAAATCAGACATGGAAAAAGTCACATATTCTCTGATTGTTCCTCCATTCCCATAAGCTACCACCCACAACTGACATAAGTTATATTTTGGGGCTGATATGAGGCCCCACTCCTGGTGGTACTGGTTGGGCTTATTTTTTCAGGTAGTGGGGGATATAAGCCAGGGCTTTTTGGATAAGCGGGAGGAATGCCTGACAACCTTGGGGTGGAATCTTGCTTTAGAGAACTAGTGGGGCCTCCTGTCAGAACTAGGGGACTGAGAAGGCTCTGAAGGTAGGGGAGGGTGCAGCACTGGGCCTTCTGGGGTGCCTGGGAGAATCATGAGCCAGACATAATCTACAGCTAGCCCTTAAGTTAGAATCCTGGTAGAGGGCCATAAAAGCCTGTACATAAAAACCTTCTTATTTTCCTTCCTTTTTATAAAGCAAATATAATTATAAAATATCATCATAATGTAAAGAACCATGCCTAGGCCAAATCTGTTAGTTGGTCAATTTTTATTAAACCCAAACATTATTGCAATGATAAATTATTTATTTTCTTCTTCAATTTGTCTAGTAATTTAAATTTACTCCAGTAGTCTAAAAGGCACACTAGATGTGAATCTTTGGGGATTCTCACTGTTGTCTTCATGTCTAGTAAGAATTTCCACAGGGGGTTTCTGTTAGCCTAAGTTTAGTGAGTGCCTAATTAGTATTTTTCCCTTTTAAGTGACCACTTTCTACAAAATGTAGATAGCAAGGTGTTACAAAAGTAGGTGATGAGCCAGAAATGGGCAGTAGGGTGTTGAGCCTAAATTCCACAGAGTGAGGGTTGGGCACAGAGTGGGGTGCTAAACAAATGGTGACTGTGGATAGGAGGAAGAAAAGAGGTAAATAGTGATGCCTAAGGAGAGACTTCAGAGGCCCTAATTTGCCAGAGAACCTACCCAGTACGGGAGAAACAAACAAACCAAAAAGTTGGGATGGCCACTTATCTACAACTGTAGGTAGTCTTTCATCAGGCCAGGGTCCTCGGAACTCCCAGTTCCTTTGACCAAGAAAGGCTTGAGCAAGACAGCATGATAGCACACAGGAAAGGGCTTGCAAATGGCTAAGGAAAATAATAACTTCTAACTTCAAGGCAGAAAAGGATAAGACCAATATCCCCCCCAGGGGAGTGACTATACCCCACAATTCTAGAGGAAATGTCAATGCCAAAAAGCCCAGAGCATCCAGGAAGTGACCAAAACCAATGCTGAAATACCAGAGTGCCCAAGATCCTGTGAACAAGGGTACCCATACCAAATGCTGACAACCCCAGGGCATTGGGGGGAATGGCCAACAGTGAACTCAAGACCAACTTGGTGTCACAGAACAATGTGATTTTAGCATCCCAGAGTCAACACAACAGGGGAGCTTTTACAACCAAGTGTTCTGCCTTAAACAACTGCCCAAATACAGTTAACAAGAAAGTCAAAAGCAAACATAAGACTGCAAAAAAAAAAAAAAAAAAAGGAATGATAAAAGGATTGAAAATGAAATGACTGATGGAATAATAAAATGGAGGAAGAGGAGAAAGGAGCAGGGAGAAGGAGTGACAAAGTCATTTTTAAGGGGAACTCAAACAATGGTAGACTTCTAACCAACCACCTAGCCAAGGACTTTTATTTCCTAATTCTCCTGACACTACAGGTGAACAGAGGAAAACACTCACTCATCCACAGGAGCCAAATAGCACTGACCAATTTCCATGTAGGACCCAGGTGAAGGTCTCTCCAGGATTCCTCAGCTTGGGTGGGCTCAGGTGCCATGGAGGGTGGAACTGTTAAAGGGACCAGTAACCCACTGGTCTGCAGGACTGAGTGGCAGTTCTCAAATGAGGCAGCGCAACGTGATCACTTGTTAGAACCTGGTGGAAGGTGATTGGATCATGAGGCAGTGTTTTGTGATAGTGAGGGAGTTCTCATGAGATCTGATGGTTTATAAGTGGCACTTTCACCTGCACTCATCTCGCCTGCCACTGTGTAAGACGTGCCTTGCTTCCCCTTCAACTTCTACCATGTGTAAGTTTCCTGAGGCCTCTGTAGCCATGTGGAACTGTGAGTCAACTAAACCTCCTTTCTTTATAAATTACCCCAGTCTCAGGTGTTCTTTATAGCAGTATGAAAATGGAGTAATACAGTATTATAGCTCTTAGGTGTTAGCAGCTCTTGCAGTTTCAATCACCAATTGCTTTGCTGCCTCTCACCATCTCTCCACTCATCATCTCACCGACTGCCATCTCTCACCATTGCCTCACTGAATGCTGCTTCTCTCGCCATCTCTCATTCCACTGTCTTTTCTCTGTGCCCTACATTGGATGCCAGGGCAGGGCAGGCCACCCCCAAATTAGGCCTTAGCCAGGGAGAGGTCTTTGCTTCACCCAGGAAAGAATTTAAGAGTGAATCAGTGGTAGAAGAAAAGAGTTTTATTGAAACAGTAGTGCTACAGCTCTGGTGGTGTCACAGTTCAGGCAGTGTTAAAGCTCTGTGACTGCTCCTGTAGAGGAAAGCTACCCCATAGGCACTGTACTGAGAGTAGCAGCTCTGGGTATTTCTGCAGTTATATTTATATCCACTTTTAATTACATGCAGATTAAGGGGCAGTTTATGCAGAAATTTCCAGGGAAAGTGTAGTAACTTCTGGATTGTCAAGCCATTGCCATAGAAGGGGCAGGTAACGCCTGGGTGTTGCCATGGCAACAGGAAACTGACATGGCACACTGTGGGCATGTTTTATGGAAAACTGATTCCACCTCAGACGTTTGTTAGCTAGTCCTCAATTTGTTCTGATGTCTGAAGCCCGTCTTCAGTATCTCACCTTTGCTAAGCCATCCTAACTCTAGTTTCTGAGAAGCTAACATCCTAATTTCTGAGAACCTTTTTTTCTCATCAGGAGTACTATTTTTAAAATGTTTCATATCATATTTTACCTCAGTATTTTCAGCATCGTAATAACCATGAGTATGATTGTACCCAGTAAAATTGGCTGTCTAAAAAGGCTATACTATTGATTTCATGTTTATGGATTGCTTACTACCTACATTCAGCCTTTTGTAATTCTTCAACAGCATCCCTGACTGTCTCACTCTGAATCTCTAAAGACCATATTTGCCTATGTCTTCTTAAAATATATATTCCAACATATAGATTAATAAGAGAAGACTTGAAAGGTTAAGCAGAAAGGTTCAAGGAAAAGAAAACAAAAACTTGGTTGAACTGTGTACTTGCTCTGCTGTTGCCTTATTTCCTTGTGTAAAATGCACGATGATGAACATATCCCATATAGTTTTCATGAGAATCATATATCATAAAGCACATAAACTACCTAGAATAGTGTCTGAGTACATGATTGCTTTTTAAGTAAATACTACTATTTCAATTTAATTACATAAATATAATATACAAATATTTATAGTGCAATATTAAATTATAATACAATTGTACATTAGATGTATTTTATTGATATTCCTTAATTATATAGTATGTAAAATCTTATTTGTAAGAGTACCAATGTATGCATATTATTATTTTATATAATTGAAGGAAAATAATGCCTCCGAGACAAAACTCTTCATATTTAAAAGATTCTTTATGATATGTGGAAATGTGCTTGTCTTTATTTTGCATTCTAGATATTTATAAAGTGAAGTTAAACTTTTTTGAAGTTTTAATACATATTTAATATGTTTATATTAAAAATCTCATCTACTGAAAATACGTATTTTCCTCAAGTACAAGATTACCTGAAAGGGTAAATGCATCCCATCTATTTTATATAGATAGATAGATACATATATAGATACATAGATATAGATACTTATGGATAGCTATCTGTGTATATATATAGTTTATTTGTAACTACTACTAACATGTGTTCAAAATTTTGAATAACAAACAAGATTTTGCTTTTAGTTTATCATAGAAATAGTTTATCAATAAACTACACTTGTGCTGTGGTATTTAAAAGCACATTTTATTGTGTCTGAGTTTTGTGCAGTTATAAATATCATATGCAGAACTTGACATAAAGAAACATGTTCCAGTCCTACATGTGTAGCAAATCAATGCAATATTTAATTCAAGAAGCATTTATTAAATAACTTCTCCATACTATATACCTTCCAATGTGCCAGAGATTTGACAAGGAACCCTTAGATTTCAAAGTATAGTAATAAAAATCAGACTAAAGAGTCTAGCATTACATTTTTTTGTAGAATACAGTAATAAAAGGCCTTATTAATTATATCTATCTTAGGGTATATTTTGGACCTATAAGCAATTTTGTGCAGTTATAAATATCATATGCAGAACTTGACATAAAGAAACATGTTCCAGTCCTACATGTGTAGCAAATCAATGCAATATTTAATTCAACAAGTATTTATTAAATAACTTCTCTATACTATATACCTTCCAATGTAGGAAGGTATATATATCATTCATTGCTGAATGATAAAATATAACTAATAGCATTTATAACATTGGTTAAGGCCTCACAGAATTTGCAGAATCCATTGAAAGTGGTCATCTGGCCAGAAGTGATAGAATTCATAGAAGATAAGCAATATGGAAATAGCCTAAGAAAAAAAATCACTCGTCTTGGAGACAATGCTTTTATCTAATAAATAATATAAAAGAAAAGCAAAAGATATCATGTGAACCGTGGCTTCATACAAATTTAAGGAAAATGATTAAGAAACTGACAAGATTTAATTATGATTCCAAACAAAGAGCCAAGACGATAATTACATATGGGATGCAAAATCAAGACTCTAGTATATAAAATGTCATCCTGGGGAAAGCATTATTGATTTTGTGCTGAAATTTGTTTTTTGCAAAGAAGGAGTCTCAGGAATTTTTAATATTTAAATGTTGGTGACATGCTAAATATTAGATAAATGTTTGGCATATTAGTTTCTACTAATATGTTCACTAAAACTTCTTAATATAATTTGCTAAATTTTGGAGTTTGGGATAATTTTGGATTTACAGAAAAATCAGAAAGATAGTAAAAAATTCCTTTATAGCCCCCACTGAACTTCCTCTAATATCAACATTTTTATATAATCATGGTATGTTGATAAAGCTAAGAAATTACTATTGATACAATACTCTTTACTTCAGGCTTTGTTAGAATTTCACAGTTTTTCCACTAATATTCTATTTTTGTTACAGAATTCAGTACAGGGTACAATATTGAATTTGTCATTATGTTCCCTGAGTCTCTTTTTATCTGTGAGTTTCTCCATCTCACTTTCATGACCTTAGCCATTTTGAAGAGTACTAGACTGATGTTTTATAGAATGTCCCTTTATTTTTTTCTGGTATTTTTTATGATTAGACTGTGGTTATTGCATTTGAGGAAGAATTCCATGGAGATAAAGTATCCTTTATATCACATTAAATCAGGGGTACCTGATATCAACATGACCTTTCACTGGTGAGATTGACCTCTGTCACTTGGATTGAGTGCCAGGTTTCTCTGCTGTGAAGAAACTATGCTTTCCTTTTCAGGCTCTATTAACTGGAAAGAAGCCATTAAGTTCAAAGTACAATCAAGAAAAGAGGACTTAAACTCCACCTCGTAGAGATGGGAGTAACTATATATTTATTCCTAGTAAAAATTTGATATGTTTTGGTCTAATATATCAGCTAGGCCCAGAGTTTCTGAGAAGGAGAAATATGCCATATCTCACAGTGACATTCCTTGAAAACAGTCACATGAAATAACTTATTTTAAAAATATTTTTAAATGAATATGATAAAATATTTGTTTTAAAATAAATATGATAAAATATTTGTTTCAAAGTGAATATGACAAAAGAAAACTAAGGGTAAAATTAAGCTAGAAGTAATTTAATTACTTAGGAAAGTTAAAGAATCGGAATGGTTTGAATTTTAACACTTGCCACTTAGTAGCTGTGAGACATGGATATTTTACTATTTCAAGTTCTCAAGAAACAACAATAGAAACAATATACTATTATTGTAAACATCAAATTAGTTAAATCAAACTCTTGGCCTGTTGTCTGGCATATGGTCAATGTTCAAAGTACAAAAACTCTTATTTTTTGACATTGGGAGACAAATGGCCCTTTCTGAGAATCTGTTCCCACCCTCTAAGGGTAACCTCTTCCTCACCTCTACTCGCAGATTTAATCCTTCCTTCAGTTGTGCACTCTCTTTGGTCAAGGGCTGGATGTCACAGGTGCAATACACCCTGATCTAGCCTTCATTCCATTGTCTGCTGATACATGATTCAACAATGAGTTTTTCACATAGTACCAAGATGTGTCAGTTTTAATCTGTTTCCTATGAAAATATGCTGTCTTTGTCAAAGTTTCATTAGTGAAATCTAAGTCTTTACTTTTTAAAAAGAAGTGTCACATCTGTCTAATGTGCTTGATTACCATGTAAATATGCAGATTCTGATCTGTATAAGTGAAGTTGAAGAATTCAGGTACCAGGTCGGGCATGGTGGCTCACACCTGTAATCGCAGCACTTTGGGAGGCTGAGGTGGGCACATCATGAGGTCAAGAGATCGAGACTATCCTGGCCAACATGGTGAAACCCCGTCTCTATTAAAAATACAAAAATTAGCTGGACATGGTGGCACATGCCTGTAGTACCAGTTACAAGGGAGGTTGAGGCAGGGGAATCGCTTGAACCTAGGAGGCAGAGGTTGCAGTGAGCCAAGGTCGTGCCACTGCACTCCAGCCTGGCGACAGAGCAAGACTCCATCAAAAAAAAAAAAAAAAAAAAAGAATGCAGGTAGCAGCATTCTGAATATTCCTGGGTGACTGTCTTGGTGACTTTAGGTGATGCTCCTTACGCTCTGAATTGGGACATAGAAATCAGCTATGCATGATAAAGATTGCTTATGTTTGGGGAAAAAATTGCTGTGATATTTTATGCCTTTAAAAAGTACAGATTAAGAGGTATTAAACAGAATAGTTGAACTATGAAGGTCAGCCTTGTATTTTATATGAGTAAAACATGTAACTTCTTGATAGTTTTTCTAATCTGATTGTAACACATGTACTTTCTTGCCAAGGTTTATTATATGTATAAATCAATAGCCCAAACACACTGTTTTACTGTTATCTGTTTGACAATTGCTACAAAAAGATAACAGTGAATTGTACTGTATATTATTTGTATAGAGATGCTTCCTAACCCACTGGCAATAAGAAATCAAAATAATCAGGATTTCAACCAATAATAAAAATATGAATGTTGGCTTATTTGTTGATGTGGATAGTGCTAAAAACACAATAAAAAAGACTAATATTTCCAGCAATTTTTTCAGTGTAAATGAAGATGTAATAAGTGGAAAATAAAACCTCTAATTAATATAATTTATGTACTTTTTATTATGAAGATTTTCAAAGTTTTTAAAATCAGTACTTATTAATTTCATTTTTTCTTGTCCTTCGTCTCCAACCTTCTTAAACCAAGAGACTAAGGTTTGGCAAAGTTCTGAGAGCTTTTGACTCTCTCTTCCTTCCTAAATGTTTGAAAACATGCATAAGTAGAAATGATCCAAAAGAAAAAATATAGCTGGTACTTGTTTTCCATCCTATTATAATAAGTCTTCCACACATAACTCACAGTGAAAACATTTCCAAAACTCACTGCTGACCTCTCCAAATTGTTCTTCTTAATTATTCTGTAACATTTGCAATTGCTACATATTTGGGGCCTCTCAACTTCTGCTATAAAAAATCATGATTTCTTTTTGAAACCTTTTCCTATTACTTTATGATTCCATGTAACATTATTCAAGTTCTTACTCTTTGCTCTATTATCAGAATCTCTGAGAGATCCTATTTTATGTTTTACAGTACTATTTTCATATTGGTGGTTCTCAATTCTGTATTTTCATTCCCATCTTGTGTCCTAAAGAAAAAAAATTCCAAAAAGAGACGGATTGCAACACATGTCCATCACCACTAGAAGCTAACCATGTTCAAACTGAATTTATACTGCTATTCTCCAGACTTACTTCTCCTTTAATTTTCCATCCACTTTTTTCCTGAACTGTTGACATGAGTTGACATTTATTCATACAAGTCCTCTTGTCTTGATCTCCCATGAAGTACTAAGTGCTGTCACTTTTCTGCTTACCTCTCTCACAGTTGTAGAACACTTTCCATGTGATAGACATGGGTCTTCTTAGCCGCTTCCTGAATTGTTGTCTCAGTCTAGGTGCTCTTACTCTTCTCTCTCAGCTCTATACATTCATTTCATTTGTGCTGTCAGAATTATCTTTCTAAAATACAAATTTGAGTATATCTTATGGTTACACCTTATGACGTTCAAGGACTATGCAGGATAAAGCACAAACTCTGGCCTGATCTACATATTTCTCCAAAACCTACTTCTATCTACATTTTCAGCTCACTTTACCTTTACTTCTTTCCTCTCTTCCCTCCAAAGACTCTCCTCTAATCTTTGATGTTCTTTGAATACTTATTTACGTATTTTAGAGCCGACAAAACTGATAATTAGAGTTTATATTGATACCCCCAAAGTTACATAATTAGAAGGCAGAGAAATCAACATTCAGTTAAGTCTCCTGATGCCAAATTGAAATAATCAATTTACCACTTAAAAAAACTGAAGAAATTCAAGTACTACCAATATTTTTTTCTTCAAGATTAAAAAAAAGGGAAATTATATTCTGAAGACATTTAATCTCACATGTATGGTATCTGTATTAATCTATTTGCACACTGCTATAAAGAAATATCTGACACTGGGTAATTTATTATATAAAAGAAAAGGTTTCATTGACTCACAGTTTCACATGGCTGAGCAGGCCTCAGAAAACTTATAATCATGGCAGAAGTTGAAAGGGGAAGGGACAAAAGGGCGTTCTTCACATGATGGCAGAAGAGAGAAGAGTGAGGAGCTAAGGGGGAAGACCACTTATAAAACCATCAGATCTTGTGAGAGCTCACTCATTATGATGAGAACAGCATGGGGGAAACCACCCCCATGGGCCAATCACCTCCTATCAGGTCTCTCCCTGGACACCTGGGGATTACAATTCAAGAAGAGATTTGGGTGGGGACACAGCCAAACCATATCAGTATTTATATGCATTAGCTTTGGAATAGAAACTTGTGATTAATTCTTACCTTTGCTCAATGCTATTTCTCAGTCATTAAACAAATTATCTAACCATTAAATCCCAGTTGCCTCATAGCAAAAGAGGGATAGCAAAATATGACTCACAGCATTACTAGTATCTTTGAAATATATACATAAAATTTAGTTAAGTTTTAGTGTGAAGTATTTGGAATGCCTAAAGCAATTTTCATATGCATCCAAAATCCTTAAAAATAAATTGCTAAATGCTACCAAGAATCATTTAAAGACTTTTTGATATTTTATGTTTGTCAGCATCATGTTTTTAGAGCATGCACACAGCATTTATAATAACCTTTTTTCACTAATAATAAATGGTAACAATGCTTATCGATTGTTGAATTTTTTAAAGTGCACCTTTAACCCTTACAAAAATGAGGGATTATTTCCTCTTATTTTCTCTAAGAGGATATATAACAAGAGTCACACAGAAAATATGGGAGGGCACCATGAGTGAAATTCTGGTATATCAACATAAAGTCCAGTGAGCTCCCTCAATGTTATTTTATTTAACTTTCAGAAGTATTACTGAAAACTCTTGCCTCAGTTTCTCTGAAAGATTATTTCTTAGTAAGAAATCTTTTAATTTAGAAATAATTAAAATATGTATTTTAAATACATTCTTAAATAACTTTATTTTTAAATAATTTGTTCAAATTAACATAATTTTAGGCAGCACTTGAAACATTTGACCAATTTTCCTGTCTTAGATATTTCCTGGCGAAAAAGATTACATACGAAAAGAAATATTCCGAATAACCACAGGCTGCTTACTCCAAATGCTAGAAAATGTAAATAAGTACATCAAAAGCCAAAACATGATTTTCACTAAACATTAGTTGGTGTGAATGGTGCCCCACAGAGTTGTTTCAGGACAATTCGTTTCATCTATAATGAGAACCAATGGGGTAAATTTGTAAGCATTGAAGAAACATAAATGACATCGCCAATTACTCCGTGCCATCACAACATGCTTCTTCCTTCTGACAAAACAGTGAAATTATGATAAGCATCGTCCAGGGACACACAAAACTACCAAAGATGTAGTTTACTTAATCTTGATAATTATGTCCTAAGTGCATTCTTTCCACATTTCCATTTGAATTTAGGCATTTTTTTCTGTGTCTTTGAATACTATGAATGGAAAATGTTACCTTTAAGCCTAGAGATACTGTTTCATGGGCAGATGTCTTTTCTTCAAATATTTTAGAAACTTTGGAAATATTATATCACTCATGGTGCATTCTAGGCAAGGAATCAAGCTGAATAGTCTTTTCCAGATCATGAATCTGCATTGGTGAATTGTTTGAGCACATTTGGGAGGTCAATTGGTGGCTTATAAAGAGACATTCATAGGTCCAAAGATCCAAATAAAATATAATTCCACAGACTTAAACACATCAACACCATGTTTCTATAGGGGTGATGACACACTGTCTAGAAACAGATCTGTGGAAAAAATCCATGAACTATGACTCAATAACACAGTTTGGACTTCTGAATAAAAATCACATATATTAGTTTTCTTGTGCAAATAGATATGGCTGTCAAGAGACTTATAATGTTGTCCAAACTGTAACAAGGACCAGCTATGTGACTGAAACCAGGTTATGTCATATCCCTGATCTTGATATACTTAATATACAAAATGAACAAGCTTGAGGCTAGCACAAAGGAGATATAATTCTCTCCATGTGGACAGACATTTATTTTCAGAATGCTGCCTCCTCCATTATAATGTATGGTGATAGATTCGCGGAAACACTTTCCAACTGATTAATTACTATATTGTCTTATTGCGCTAAAAAGATCTCTATTATGAAATTGATAGTATGTATATGCAAAACTTTCTTTGAACAAACATTCGATAAATGCCACTAAGTGCCAATAGTGACACTATACTGGGTGCCGAGGACAGAAGAAAAATGTAATATAGACCTTGCCCTAAAGATGTATAAAGTAAAACGTGAAATAAAAATCCACTCTGTTGCATGCTTATTTTTCACCAGGTTGCATAGTTGCACAGTTAATAGATTAACAGAGCAATCGGTATGCAAATGTAGATTTGACTGACTCCAAATTCTGTGTGTAGTCAACAATACTGTATTACCGCAATAGGGAAAGGAATTCACAAATATTTATGTGGGCGATTCCGATTTCAAGACCTGTTTAGCTGTGGTCTCTGATGTCTTTAACCCACAGACTAATTCCACCAAGTTTCCTGAACCAATCCTGTCAACCCAGACAGCTTATTCCAGTGCTTATTTCTTCCATTTGGGGGATTTAGGAGTTAGGGACATGGCCATACACTGCATGAAGTATCATAGGAAATCCTCATTTGTGTCCTCTCAATTCACTTACCTAATAAGAATCTTACCCCTGCTTTTTCTATGCCGATTTCCTTCCTCAAGAGAATAGAGTTAGCTCTATAACCAGAGTCAACATCAACATACTTGAGACTGTAGTTATGTGAACACCAGTACTGTCCATAAGCAGCCAGAAGATGTTATTTTCTTCAAACTTGGTGCCTGATGGTAAAATGACAAAACTTGTCCTTGCTTTTGGTCTAAAGATTATTTTGCAGCCAGTCATATAGCTGAGCTTTCTCTTGGCCTTAGCCCTGCCTGATTCTAAATTTCCTCAATCATCCTTCATTCAGTTGAGGTCATGGGAAATTGTGAATTGTCAGCTTTGTTTTCCACTTTAAGCATCATTTCACTATTCAATTTATAGCACTTATATTAACCTCCTAAGCAGACCATCAATCCAATATATCTTGCTTAAATAAAATATTGCTTATTTAAGTTAAATATAATAAAATTTTACAATGATTATACATTTATCCACAAACATTGGAATGCAAATGTCAACATTTTGTTTAATAACTTCTCTAGTGCCTTCTACTAAAAATCATTTCAGTGACTGTGATGACTATGGCTTATGGATGCCAAACTCTTCTGGGGCAGATATATTTCTGCCTGCTTTGTGACTTCCATAGGCAATGATGTCCATTACCTTGAAGTTAAATTGAAAATGTTTGTGTAACTAGGCAATTGAAAACTCCCTGTGCTATGTAGGATGCCATGTTCTAATGGTTTAATTAACTTTGATCTCTGGAAATATGTACATTTTAAATTGATGTTGTACAGCTGCTACATTTGTAGGATCCATGTCTCAAATAAATATACTGTGGTCTTCTATATGTCACATTTTGTCAACAGGAAGTGGCTTCTTAATGCAAGTAGCTTCATTATATAAAATGTAGTTATTCTTTGGACAAAATATTGTAAAACAAAGTACCGTGTATTAAAATGCATATTATAATTTTGGTGGATATTCTTAGAATTGACACGAAATGTATTTTATCCTCATAGATTTTTTTAAAAGGTACATTTAAAATAATATCAGTTACACAATAACTATATTTACGATGTTCTATATTTAGGAGTAAAAACATCGATCATAATGATAAAGTTAGAATGATAATAGCTCACTTTGCTATCACTTTAAAATCTGCACTGCTATTTAGAACACAGGCCCTATTACATAAGGCTCTTAGGTAGGAAACTTATCCTATTATTTTTTATGTGAGCTTAAGATAACTGCAACCTCTCAGAACACTTTACTATCTTCAAAATGACAATAAAGATACCTATTCTATCAGGCAGCTTTAATATTTATTTGTGTTAATAAAGGTATAAACTTATTTTTGTTGACAAAGACATTGAATATCACATTTTATTTGAACAGATTTTATCCTCAAGGCAACTCTGTGAGATTACTAAGAATCTCACCTGGAAAAGGAGAGATTCTAGCCACAGATATACCATCACGTTTCAATTAGTTCTGTGGTAATCCATTAGTTCTGTGGTGTTTGAGAAGCACTGGTGATATGTACATTGCTGGAATAGAGGTGATTCATGGGGATAATGAATAAAACCTTTTAGGGAGACAGAGGATGAGAGTCGTGCTCATTTTTCTGAAAGACAGATGTTTCCACTATGTCGAATAAACATTGTATAGGATTTGGTGGTGGGAAACTGAAAGCTTGAGATTGACGGCTTAGACCAAAACTTCCAAAAGGCCAGAAGAGAACAGAAATTTTATGATGAAAGATATAAATAAGGTACCATTTCACGGCTTATTTTAGCCTACTTTTTTCTTCCTGTTGTTTTAACTTTGCTCTTCTGAAGTGCCCCTACCTCTTCTTCAACTTTTAAATACGTCTCATTTTTCAGTGTTTTTTAAGAATAAAGTCTCATGAATTCACAATCATTTTATTCAAAGATTTTATTTTGCCACTGTCCATTATTTTCTTTCAGTTTTGCTAACTCTCTGAACCCATAACTACACCCACTGCCTTAATTTTTCAGACAGTCTCTCAACATTTATCCCTGTGTACTCCAGCTCCTTTTTCAACACTCAGCCAAAAGTTACCCTAATAAATTATCCAGGATGTCTTTCTGACAGAAATCACTGGCCTTGTCTCACTTTTGATCTAAATTTAATGCTGTGACTTTTATTCTATTGACCTCGGTTTAATTAATAATTTGTGAATAAATATATTAATTTAAATATCAAAATATTCAGAATGAACATCAAATCCAGTTGAATATGATTCATTAATTAAACACGTCATGCATGAAAGAATAGGTGAGAATAAATCCCTCATAGAAATTTACAGCTGATTATTGCTACTCTCTTTTCAACATATTTATCTGACTGGTGTTCTTTACTATCTTTTGCACTGTAACTCTAAACATTACTTTATCACTATACATTTTTCGTCCCTTACATTACTGAATCAACCTAAGTTTTCCAATATTGTCCGTGTGCTGAAGTCTCCCAAAGCTTCTTTCTATTCCTGATCTTTGTTGTTTTCCAGGCTTGAATCCTTAATTATATCCTAGGCAATCCCATTGGATATCCTCTCTTCCCTTCAAGTAAAATATTCCAGGACTAAAATGAGTTGATAGATTAAACTGCCTGTAACTTTTTATAAGCCTGATATCAAGATGGCATCTGGCAGAATAAGAGCAACACTATTTTTTTTTTCTATGCACCCTATCTTAATTCTTTTGTGCTGCTATAATGAAATACCACGGACTGGGTAACTATAAAGAACAGAAATTGTGTACAGTTCTGGAATCTGGGAGGTCCAAGATCAAGATGCAGGCAGTTCAGTGTCTGGTGAAGGCCTGTTCTTCATACATGATGCCATCTAGATGTCTTCTGGTGGTGGAAGAAAGGAAGAGGCAAACTTTCCAAAGGCAAGTCCATAAAGTTGCATCCTCTGGGTCCCCTCCTATGACAGCATTCCAGCTCCACTTCTCTCTTGCGTTTCTTGCTAGTAAGATAAAGATTTGTAATTTCTCCCCATCATATATACTAGTGCTCCGCAGGGCTGCCTACACAAAAGAATTAACTGGAGAGAGTTTGACAGAGTGGTGTTTACTTCCCCAAATATTTTTATTTAAGTGGTAAGAAATAAGACTCAAGCATTTGAATTTGTTATAAGCTTCCTGGGCTACCTATCTGAAGATAGTGCAAAATTTGTTAAGTTTGGTCACCAACAGCTCAGAGGAATAATTCTTTTTTGAGTCCATTGACCCCATTTTGTGTTAAATGTGTCCCACATTTTCCCATTTCTTGAGTTAAGAAGTAACAAAGAAATGGGCAGAGAAACACTGGATCAATCCCACACTAAAATAGAGCAGGAGTGTTAGAATACAGCATCCTTTTATGTAAAGGCAAAAATAATGTAAGAAAAATTTCATAAGGAGAGAATTAAATCTTAATAACAGCAACAGCTCTGTCACCTAAGATTAAGTTATTTAAAATCTTTACCTAATTATATTTTACGAAATTTATTTCTCTAGGTTTTTACATTCTGAGACTTTTAGGAATACCATATTTTATTCTTTATTATTCATTAATCGAAGCCTCAAATTGTATTTACTTGGTTTTACTATGTATTAGACAGTAACTCATTTAAAGTCAATAATTCTACAAGATAGGTCTGATTACTCCCATTTCACATATGAAAAAACTGACACTCAAAAGAATGAGTGATATTTATGATATAACAGCTATTAAATAAAAGAATTTCGTTTCAACTTAAATGTAGTTTCACTATTTTTCTAAGTGAAAAAAAACTCAAACATTCTCAAACTAGTTCGAGTAAATATGTCACAACAATTTGTTAAAACTTTATATTTGTGAGGCATATAAATGTAACTTGATAAGATTAAACAACACTAGAAGAAAACAAAACAATAACAACAGTCAAAAAAATTAGAAATAAAAGTTAGCAAACACAGTGTGAGGGGATTGGCTGTGCACTGAGAAGAAAATAAGAAAAGGTAGAAAGTGATCAATAAGACAATATCTATTTCTTGAGCACCTACATGGATGTTGTGTGTGCACACACACATACATGCATATGTATACACATATAGTTATGTATCTATATGAGTGTATATATGTACATATATGATACATTAGAATACACACACTGATATCTATATGTGTGTATATATACATTTATAAATACATGTACTGACATCTTTCAGGAACTCTAGAACAGGCGCCTTTCGGAAGTCTACTCTAGAGACCATAAAGTCACCAAATTTTGAGGGGCTGCTTCTGAGAATGTTCCATAGTTTCAACAGTATGTATAAACCCAACAAACTACCAAACATCTTAGGTTTCAGGAATCTCAATCCATTCAATGTGGCCCTATTTCCTTTACAGTTTTCCAATAGCCTGTTGGGTAGAGATTGTTTTCTAGGTACTTGGAAATTTCTGATTTTGATCCTAAATTACAAAAGCTAATAAATTCTATCTATATTTCCTCTGAATTTCATTATTATTCCATGCAATGAACTAAAAGGACCAAAGTTTCTTAAAAGGCAAGACGAAAGTAGCAACAGAAGAAAGAATACAGCACAAGTGTCCATTCTCGTAATTTATTCTGATGAAGCATTTAGTTTTTGGTAGCTATGAAAATTGGGAGAAGGTATTCAAAGTAAGGGAGAAAACACTGCCAAAATATTGAGAGACAATAATAAGTTAGCAATTAAGATTGACATGTGCTAAGACTTAAATATCTTTGACTTTTATTCACCTTTGTACATAATATTAAACATAATGGCCACTTGGGTGATAGAATACAGAGTATGACATTTTCTCCACCATTTGGTCATTTTCCTTACAGGTGTGCTATGTATGAAAGCAGAATGAGAGTTTATCATGAAAATAGTAAGGCTATATATAGACATAAACAAATATAATTGAAACCAAAGAGAATGTTACTGCTCACCAAGACCTTCCGGGATGCCATACCTACTAAAAACATAATTTTATCACCAATCAAATTCAAAAAGATACTACTGATTCACAATAACAGGATTACTCAAACTATATTTAAATCTTCAAATGTCCCGTAATTTCTTATATTAAAGGTAAGGTATAGTTTCATCATTTTAAAAAAATGTCCAAAACTTCAGTGATTTTTAAATCTAATTTTTGCCTATATGGGCCATACACCCAATGCCTTTTATGTAGATGAGGAAGTAATAAAACGTTTCCAAATTTTTCCATATGGACCCTAAGGTAAAGCACTGCAGAGTGTAATGTGGAATAGTTTACCTGGAAAAAAAGCAGAGTCCTGGTTTGGTTGTTTTTTTTCCATCTTTCTTTGTGCCAGAAGCCACTTGACATGTCTGCAGGCAGACATGTTTAACCTTTATTCTCTCTCCCTAGAGTCTCTAGTAATAGAGCAAATGTGATGCTTCCTATCAAAGATGAGCAATGTGTCTACGGGCTAGGGGGTTTGCACTTTACCTTCAGCTTGATTAGTCTTGATTGCCTGGATCTACTCATGGGTTTAGAAAATCCTAAATCCTTTTGTTTCTGAAAGGCGGTAAAATAATGGAGGTGGATAGAGCATTACTGTGCGTGTGTGTGTGTACAATGAGCCAAGAGTTGTTAGAAACCATTTTTATAATCTCATGTAATCATTCCAAAAACACAAGCAAGAGTTTAAGAAGATCCCTAGTGAATCTCTTGCTATTTCCAATATAACAAAAATCTTTATTTCACCGATTAAAAATTACTGTAGTAATTTTTTCTCCACTTTTCCCTTAAATCACTTTTCTACCTTTCTTGGTCCTATAATACCCATGAGAAGAGTGTGTATAGACCACATCCCATCAGATGACTTACCTATTGAGCTTAGCCAATCAGAAGCACTGCAGGAAATCAAAATAATGAAAGAGAATGAGGCTGGGGTGTATGTTCCTCCTATCCCTTTTTCTTCTGAAGTGGTTCTGAAAGACGTTGTGTTACTCTATGAGAACAGATTCTGTCAGGAAGCTTCACTTGCTGGATCCCAGACCTCAGCCAGGCTTCAATATCACCCTTACATTAAAACTTCAAGCCAAAATATACTATTGTTAACACTATAGTGCCCCAACAATTTTTGCTTATTCCCATAACCTAGCCCACACATCTGTCAATAGTATCTTTATTACTAAAGGCTCTTAAAAAAATCCCAGCTCAATATACCGTTTTATTCTTCTGAGGAATAGACTGAAACACTATTATTACAAGGCTCTGAAGGTTTCCCTTTAAAAGATAATTTATTGACAATAGAAGAAATAGGAACTACTCTAAAAAAACAAATCGACCAACCAACAATACAAAACAAAACACCACTTATATTTCTGGCTCCTCTATCCAAATAAATTATATGTATTGGCTATTTTTGAGATGTTTCCATTAGGAAATAGAGGAAGCTCTGTTTCAATTACCCCCAACAAAGTAATGTAATTACATGTTACCACTGTCAACTATCTATGTTACTGTTTGTTAAATTGTAGGTTGTATTCTTTAGTCTACCATTAAGTCCAAGTTATCAAAACTAGTGATTTTTTAAAAGGTAGAATATATTATGAAAGACAGGGATTTAATCAGAATAGAATAGAAATTATCAAAATGAGTTGCAT
This sequence comes from Theropithecus gelada, assembly GCF_003255815.1. Taxonomy (NCBI): domain Eukaryota; kingdom Metazoa; phylum Chordata; class Mammalia; order Primates; family Cercopithecidae; genus Theropithecus; species Theropithecus gelada. The sequence goes on along the minus strand of NC_037683.1, from coordinate 69,497,725 downwards.
ACAGCAAGGCTCTTTTGTCTAAGCTTAGCTTACTTAAAAACATATATGTGTTTATAAATTTGGGCATGAATTAAAATATAGTTCTTACTACAAGTTACACTTTTAAAAGTTTAAAAATTTTTATTAAAAAATATAGGTCTGCATTTCTGTTCATCTGATAGCTGCAGGAGGCAGACAAATGCCTAATGCAGTTAGGGGTGAGTCCCCAGTGAAATACCACCTACAAGCCGCAGACAGTTTAAAGCCTAGCTACAAGTCCTGGATAAATCCACAGACTGGATTGAGAACTTGTCTCCCCATTTAGCACACTTTCCTATGATTGATCCCCACCCTTCCCCTATTATACATATACGTACCCTTCCTTAATTGTTTTTTTTTTTTTTTACATTGTTGTGCGCACCCTTGAGTGGTGCCTTTAACTATTTTTGCATACTCACAAATCAATCAGCATTCACTCCCCTATTCCAAGCCCATAAAAGTCCAAGACCCAGCCACACTGGGGGAGAAAACACCCAGCTTCAGGTGGGGGACCACCCCGGTGTCACCTCTCTGCTGAGAGCTGCTCCATCACTCAATAAAATTCTTCTCCACCCTCCTCACTGTTCAATTGTCAGAATATCCTCATTCTTCTTGAATGCAGGACAAGAACTTGAGAACCACTGGATGTGGGTACAGCTATAACACAGGTGGACTTGGGCACTCCTGGCCCAGCCATGAGCTGAGCCAGTGCACAAGCTGGGTGTAGCCCACATGGGCCGAGTGGGCGGGCTGCCTCCCATGGCAGGTAGTGCGACTGAGTGAGGCCTGGACAGGAGATGTCACAGGCTGGAGGTCCCTGGCTGGTAAAGTGACTGAGAAAAATCCTGTGTCCCCTCTTTTAGAAGCATTTATGAAGTTGTGCTCTGTATAGTCTATATTGTGTCATGCCTTCTAAAATGGAAGAATTTACCATTCTTTAGGATTCTGATAGAAAAAAAATTTAAAGCAGTTGATAGTTGGGAAAGCAGCATGATAAAGAGCTGATTTTTACTGATTAGATTTTGTATAGAATATATATGAGGCATTGTTTAATCTCAAGATTCTGAATCTTTAGCTCATTGTTTAATGAAAAAAAAATATATATATACACATGTTTTCCCTTCAGAAATAGTGAGTTGGAGATTTAAGAGCTGGCAAATAAGAGACTCCTCAAACCACTGGCAAGGACTATATTTAGAAAGTAGAAATTATCCTTCATGCTTTAGAACAGATGATAGGATTTAGGGTCAGTGTAATAATCTGTACACCAAAACAAAGCCAACTTGAATGGTATCCACCACTAAATGGAAGTATAACATAATGATATATAGGATAGACTCCAGGCACAGACTTTCTGGGTTTATAGGGTTGCTATACCATGGTCTGATTATGTGATCCTGTGAAAGTTTTTCCTCAGTTTTCTTCTTACAAAGGAGATAATAATAATATCTTCTAGCACTGTATTTTAATGTATTAATTATCTCAGGATATCCAGAATATTAGTGGTATTTCCTCCACATAAAAATTTTTAGTCTTTGACATATATTTTTCTATAAAAGTGATTGAACAATTTAAAATTATCTAAGTAATTTCCTTATAGGAAATATTGCATTCTCTGATACTGTAATTTGGGTATTATAATTCTTTCATAGACGCAACCTTTAAATTAGAAAGAAATGCAATACATATAATACATATTTATGATTATATATGTTATATATGTTTATTATATAAAATCTTATAGTTGTTCTTGTTATGGAGATTATGTTTTGAATCTTTTTTAAATATACAAGAAATGAAAGATGATATGTTTATAAAATAAGCATTTGTATAAGCTTACAAAGAACTACAAAAAGGAAGGAATCAGGATACGGAGACTCTTAGTATAAAGAAATGTAAATGTATGTTATTTAATCATGCTGGACCTCGATGTATTCATTGGTGGAATGGAATTTTGGAACTGTATAATATCTAAGTTACTTTTCTATGATTCTCTGATTCAGTATCTTATTAGTTGTGTGACCTTAGAATAATTGTTTGAACCTCTAAGTCTTAGTTTTTTAGATATATTCAAAAGAGATTAATAAAAGTAGTTATTTAATTTTGTGATAATATAATTTATTCATTTGACAAGTCATTGACTGAGCTCTTGCTATCTAGAAGCACTGTTCTATGTGCTCCTAGGCTACAACAGTGTGCATAATACATTTGATATTCTCATGGGCTGTGCTTCTAGGGAGAAATTAAAACAACAAACAGGCAAAAGGATGTAACATCAAAGGGCAATCACTAATGTGAAAAGATAAAGTAAGCAAAAATTAGAAAGTGATGGACCAAATATAAGAGTGTGATGGAAGATTTTTTAGATTGGTTAATTAACACTATCTGCTGGTGTAAGAAATATCCCAAAGTCTTGTCACTGTTTAAATGTACATCTTATTTATGTCTTAGTCTGATTTGGGTCAGGCTGTTCTCACAGCCAGTTCTGTGACTTGGACATTCAGATTCCTATCATATTGAGGCATTATTCTGCCTTGGTTTTGCAGTCAGAGAAGAAATTAGGCAAAATGTTTTCTGGCTGGGCTGGTAGTTGACTTGCATTCCTTATGTCCGTAATGTATTTGTCAGAAGACACTCACATAGCCCCAAATTAATTATAAAAGACATTGCGAAATATATCCTTCCTTTATACGCATGACAAAGGAAGGGAACCCCGATCTGATGGCTGCTCAGGGAGGGAGTCTCAGTCCACCCTAATGGAGTACACTGCACAGGCTTTTCAGCAGAGGCACTGTGATAGAAACACTATATTTCCAGTTTTGCTGTCATTGTAAGAATTTGGCCTCTTAATAAGGAAATAGAAGTATATATATTTTTGAGGGAAAATGTAGAGTGAATACTGACAAAATAATCCAATAATTTGTTAGCTTTCCTTACCCCTGTGGTCTGACTCTTACAATTGAAACTTCATATTCAATAAACAAATTGTCTTTCATTGTCCTGCATATTAAAGTGAATTAACTAGTTTTGCAATGATTCATACTTCTTGATCCCAAAGCCATATTTCCTTTACTTGTATTCTAAAATGATATGCAGATCTGTATTTAATCACTTATTCTTTAATTTCTTTGGTTACATTATATTTTAATCAGTTGTATATTTAAAAATATTATTTAAATCAGCATTTTTTATATTATACTAATATCAGCACAAAAATTTACAATCCATAGAGTTAATGTCAAATTCCATCTTAAAATAAGGAAAATAATTTCCCAGAATTTAAGAATACATATATATGTGGGCAGGTATGCATATGCACACCCTTCACCACACACACACTATGTAAGTTTAAGTGTACTTAAGTTCAAGACTGTTTCTATTATTTTCTTCTCAATGAAATTACTCATCCAGAACATATCCATTGGCTTTAAAGAAAGACGTTTTGTAAGTAGAAGTCTATTGCCTAAAGTAATTCCCTATAGGGCTACTACCATCTGTCTAAGAAATATGCACATCAAAGTAAAGAGAAAATAGCACCTCCTAAAAGTAATTTTCTCTGAGGGTTTGCTTCCTTCCTGGTGTCCTGCCAACAGCAATCTTTAAACTCTTGGCTTTTACACAGTAAGAAGCTCTCAGTACCATTCCTAGATTAGGGAAGTTCTGATTTCTGGCAATAGCTCTGAATAAAATAAGCAATAATATTCAGGGGAACAAAAATAGAAGCGAAGATTCTAAATTTACCTTATAATTGACATGCCACTGGGCTATTTGTTTCCCTACATTAATCACAGATTTCTTCTGAAATGAAACCACAAATTTCTTCTGAAAATAACTACTCTGGAATAGTGAGGCAAATCTACATATTTACTAAGTAAGGAATTCATGCTGATGGTGCTAAGATAATGTGGAATGTGAATTAATCTATGCACAGAAGTGACGTAAATGATAATGTAATGATGTAAATGATAATAGTAAATAATAAAACATAATGATGAAAACTATACTAGCAATTCTCATTTTGTATTTATCATATGCTAGAAACTATGCAAAACTATGAGAACAAACTATGCAAAACTCATGAGAGCAAACTGTGCAAACTGTGCTCTCATGAGTTATATTTAAATGAGATGACAATTCTGAAGTAAGCCTTATAATGATCTCCATTTTACAGCTATGAAAATTAAGAATGAGGTGCACATTTTTCCAAAGTTACAGAACAGCAGATATTTGATGTTGCAACATTTGCTCTTCACCACTAGGCTAACCTTCTTTCTTCAAATAGATTCATGATGCATTGAAACATCATCTACCTCTACTTTTTTTCTCCTCACTGTGTATCCTTTTTTCCCTTTATCTTATCATATATATAATCACAGGATCATTCAGCTAAACCTTTATATTGTTAATAAGTTTTCTTTGCATAAAATCAAGTTTTATTTCTCCCTAGGGACTATCAAAGGAAATTCAGTCACCCTAGGCATAATGTCCAAGTCTTCCATATATTAGTTTCAATCTGATATCTAGAACTCAAGCAGTATCATAGTTTGTTCTAATAGCAAGCGTTTTGTGTAAGATTCTCTTAAGTGTAACTCCTACTTATAATACATACTGCAAATTGCTTGAGCCTTCATAGTATCTATTTCTTTGCTATCAAACTTTGTTTCAAATTTTACCCTTTAACTTTATGAGGAGTAAATGAGATGTAATATATAGAGAGAACAAGAAATATTTATTAAAAAGTTTTTTTCTAGGTATCTACGTGCCTGTCTTTATCCTGTCCTCCAATTTTTCACATCTATATTTTGTCTTTTCTGCCTTCACATTTTGCTTCATCTCTTACTAATAAATAGAACTTTCCCTCAAATTTCGTTCTATAAAAATCTTCTCTTTATATAAGAACCAACTAAAAATGACCTATTCCAAAGAGATTTCCCTGATCCTCCCAAGAAAAATTTTCTATTCAATCTCCAAATATTATAATTTTATTAGTTCTATTACATTCTGCTTTGTAAGGTAGTTAACAGGTAACTAATAAAAGAATACCTATTAATTGTACATAGGCTAATTAAATATATATTAAATATATATAATAGTTTTTATAATATATATTATTATATACTATATAATATTTAATTATATTTTATCTAATATATATATTACACTACATAAAACAATACAGTAGTATTTGTCTACTGCGTTGGAAACTCCAGAGCAGGAACTACATCTGAGATCTATGGATCCCGCTTATGATATTTTTCATGTAGTGAGAATTCAAACATTTCTTGAAGGTAATTCACATATCTCTTCATTAAGTTGTGCACTAAAGCAACATATGGTATAGATTTACTCACTAAGGCAACATATAGTATAGTAACTTGATGCTTTATGGGCTTTCTGCATTTGTCTTTAAATTGATATCAATGCACCTTTTGATGTCCGTTCTTTTTGACCCTAATTTACCAACTGAAAGGGATAGCTTAACTTCCTTCCCCCATTTTCTTCATGCTGCTTCTTGAGTATTGCGCTGTCTTCTTCATTGTCTCCTCCAGATAATTATCACTGTTGTCTGCTCACTTCTTGATATGGTTTGGCTCTGTGTTCCCACCCAAATCTCATGTCCAGTTGTAATTCCCAGTGTTGGAGGAGGGGTTTGGTGGGACGTGACAGAATCATGGGGGCAGACTTCTCCCTATCTGTTCTCATGATAGAATTTTCATGAGATCTGGTTGTTTGGAAGTGTGTAGCACCTCCCCTCTCTTTGTCTGTCTCCCTCTCCTGCCGGCCATGTGAATATGTGCTTGCTTCCTCTTCACCTTCTGCCAAGATTGTAATTTTCTGAGGTCTCCCCAGAAGCAGAAGCCTGTACAGCCTGCAGAACTATGAGCCAATTAAACCTCTTTTCTTCATAAATTACCCAGTCTCAGCTATGTACGTAATACACTTTTGGTATTTCCACTTCTGTAGACAATCTGAAGCAACAAATGATTTTATACTCCTGCTTTCAGCATAACCAGGAATTCACGATTTCTCACCACCTTAACTGCGTTTAACTCTCAGTGTTGCATCTGAAAAAAAGAAGTGTAATTTTTATAACATGCTAGTACTATGGCCTCAGAAATGAAATATTTATTTAACTTCTCTAAGCCTTAGTTTCTTCATCTTTAAAATGAGCACAATAATATTTTGTTATTCCTGATCTGTAGTTTAGCTGTAATTAATAAATGTGATGATAAATACAAAAGTTGCATAATAAATTATAAGTGTTTTAAAATTATTATTATAAATGAGAACTCATTATGAAATTTTAACTTGATGTAACGTCGGTCTTAGCACAAATGTCTTTCTGGTTACTTGTGTTATCTCACTGCCCTCTTGACACCCTGTGACCCTGCTATTCACCTACATCAGGACTCAAGTAATTCATGCCTCCACAACCACAGTAAACATTTTCAACCATTCCTGTGTGGACAGATATTCCAAGCCACCTAAAATTTCACTTAAGCTCCATTTATTCATAAACATTTTTATTAGTTATGTTATGCAATAAATAATTACCAAACTCTCAGTGGTTTCACACAATAGAGTTCGTCTCTTGATTTATCAAAATCCAATCATAGGGAGCAGAAATTGGGAGAGATGCAGTGTGCTTTTCCATTCTGAGTCACTCAGAATCTCAGGCTTATGGGTTTAACAAGGTCAACTTGTGTGTGAATGTCTAACTGGCATAAGAACAAAAAGACAAAAAAGGGTCACCTGCTTTTTATTCATCTAAGCCTGGAAGTCACACACATCACTTCCACTGACCTTTCTTTGGTCAGAGCTACTCACAGTTTGTTTTAGAAATAATCTACTATGAAAACAACTAGTTCTCGGACCACAGTCACTTCCCAGAATCTGCTCAACACCATGAAAGGGAGCATGACATTTTGTTGTACGGCTAGCTACCCATGCTACACTTTTTCCTTCCCTGGTATTAGAGTTAATTCCCAATTTAGATGTTCATGCCATTTCCTTCGTTTATGGTGAGAGTCTGTAAAGCACAGCAGCTGATGGAAAACTCTAAACCATCTAAAATTACTACATTTTTTGACATTATGACAAGACACCGATATCATCTCATGTTAATTTCTCATTGAACTTTGAAAAGCAACTTCTTCGAAGTTTATTCTTTCCACTTAAATATTTATTTCTAAATTTCTGAGTTAAATGAGGAAACTCACTATTGAAAACATATGGCTTCATTGATTCACATTTACTTTGGACCTCACATCAGTAGACATTTATTTTATTTCTTTTAATGAAGCATTCTTAAACTGTGTTATAGAAATGGCTAGTTCCACAAGTATCTCCTAGAGAAAAAGTTCCTAGATATCCCTTCTTATTTGATTATTTGGCTATATTTAACACTATTTTTCATTCTATTTTCTGTGAAAACCATTCTCCTTTTTTAGCACCTGTGTCATTATTATCTCTGATCTCTTCACCTATTATTTTACTCATTCATTTCAAATGCAGTGCAAGATTTTCCTTCTCGATTTTTCACCTTAAATTGATGTTTCATTGGTTTCTTTGGCTTTTCCAATGTTCTCCTCATTCTAAAATGTATCCCTTTTATTTTTATCTGTAGATTTTACTACAAGACAGCTATCATAAACTGCAAACACACATATACAATTGTAGGCTAAACATCTCTACTATAAACTCCTACTCTATGTAAAATCGATTTAATTGAAAACTCAACCCTTTCTCTACTCCAATTCCAAAATCTAGTTTATCTTTTTGCAGTACTTTACCTTTTCACTAATTTGCTCAAGGAAATTAGCATAGTGCTAGGTAAAAGCTTTGTGTGCCATTAATAGATGTTTTATTTTTAATGATACTTAAATCTATCTGAAGTTACTATTGTCTTCTTAAAGCTATATCAAGGCACAAGAAAAGAAGACAGAATTAGGCAACATAATCCCTGTCACTGTGTCATTTTTCTAAAGCCTAGAACATTCAATTAACATGATGGCACACAAATAGATTCTTCAAAAGCTTAAATACAGACTATTTTGATGAGCAAACACAGAGGAAATCAGATTAACTGGAAGGAAACTTAACCGCCTTGATTTTCACTGCACTAAGCAAAATTATCCAAAATTCTTTCAAATATATTCCCTCAAAGATAACACTTAAAAAAATCCCTTTTAATATAGTTGCTGAACATAAGGTCACACTCTTGACTTCTGTTTGCCTACTTTGATATGTTGTTTTTTAACCTCAGCCAACACTTCTGAGCTATAGATACTGGCTAGTGAGCAGCCTGATCTTATGCATCAGCAAGAAAATATTCAGTTATACTTTACTAATGATGACTATGTAAGGGGTAAAAAGATAATAGTGTGAGTCTCATGTTCTGGATTCAGTTTGTCACACAAAACTGTAAATACGTAAATTTGCAAATAGCACGCATTTTTATGAAAGGTACTGATGGAGAACAAGTATAAAACACATGGTACTTAGAATTTCTTGTCTGGCTCTAGGACTAATCTAAAGCATAAAATAATATAAAATGAAATAGAAAAATAATAAAAATCAAAGACCTACTGTTCAACAAAGTCCCAAGGCATTTCTTGATGCACTCCTCTGTAGTTTACAGTTTTCAAAATTGTCTATTTGTCATAAAAGCTGCCCTCTCTAAAACTGAATATTCTTCTAATCACTTATATCCATGAAATAAAAATCATGATAGAACTATATAGAATTTGTTCATTTTTTGAATATTTTCTAAATAAAAAAACCCCAAACCCCTACTTTCAGAAGTGCATTTTTTAATAGCCTTAATTTATTCTGGTTTTATGAAAGTTTTAAATGAGAATTTGTCTTTATTTTATATGGCTTTAAAAGATATAGTCTCAGATATCATTTCTTTTCCATGGTTTTCAACTATTTGACTCAAAATATGGGATATCATATTGATCTTAGCATTTTAACTCACTTGTTTGGCTAATTTGCATGTAATTGAAACTAACATCATCTGAATTTAAACCAAGTTTCTCTACATAGAGAATTTGGGAGGGATAAATTTTCCACTATACATTTATTTATTTATATGTCTTTTATACATAAATATTCACTAAAGCATAAATTAAATTTTATCTAAAATAAGTGATCGAAAGCTATTAAACCTAAAAGATATCAGCAAGGCAGTATAATGCAGTAGAAGAGCCATCATACTTGGAGTCAAAATAAAACCAAGATCCATGGGAACCATAAAGTATATTAATATTGTAATTTTGCCCCAACTATTTGACTTCTTGATTTCATTTCACTCATGTTGAAAGCACACTACCAGCTACTTCCCTCTGAAGACTGAGGCTCTAATGAGTGTATGAATGTGAAGACAATACATTGTAACCACAAATTATTGTTTCTTAGTTATCAAAATTAAAGTTTTCTTACTTTAGTGCTTAACAATTGACATATTTAGGTCTTTCAGCTTCTTTTTGTAGGCCAAAGTAGGGTTGTTAATGCTAGTTTTATGCATTTGGCATGTATAAAAGGATAATAATATCCAAACTTTGTTTTTATTATCCCCTTGTGGGTCCTCCCACTCACTTCTACTCACACTCTACACCCACATATATTGCTCATAGCAAACAACGAAGTATCAATGTAATTTCAGTGATTCTTACAGAAAATGTCTTGTCACAAATGCTATAGATTATTTATGTGTAGTTTAGGGTAGTTACATGATTTTCATATTAAACTGTAGAAGAAAGCAAATGTTTTAGAAATTTTCAAAAAACTTGATTAAACATAGACTATGACAGCAATGTTCATGCTCTATAAAACAGCAAACTCCTTTGACTCTACGTGTAACAATATTTAAGCTCATTACCTGAGGCTCACTCTAAGATTCATTTTAAATGGAAGGCTGTTGAGCAGTTACAACATGTCTATAAGTCCATAAAATTTTCATTTCAGTTTTTTGACCACTCTCATTTATCTTCCATGTGTTCTACATATCTGCATTATCCTTGAGGTTTTTACTTCATAAAATTCTTAATGTTTTCTGAAACATAAATCTAAATTAAATGTAACAAAACATATCCCATTAACTAATTTTCATAAATATCATATCTACTTCTGTGCTATAAAAAGATTCAGAGAGGGTAAGGCAGTTATTATAACATATTCAATTATTTTCTTATTATCATACACTTTGATTTTATGTAGTTGATATGAAAAGTGTTATATAGTAAGATATTATATTGTATAGGATTAATTTTATATAAGTAGAAAATATGTGTGGGTGAAGGATTAAAATTTAAAATGTGATTTAGGTTTCTTCTCCTTGTTAGTAATTTAGAATTACTGTTGTATGAGATACTACATTCTGAGTGAGACTTTGTGTTTAATGTAGGAAAAGTTTGTAGGAGCTCTACCTTGTTTTCTACAATAGGTGGATGTCATCAAAAGAAAGCAAAGTGGGAAGAGAGAGAAACTACTAAACTGAAATTGCACTTTGCAAATGTCATTGAAATTGAGTAGCAAAGATACATGACCACATAACAGTTTGTCAATGAATACAGCAGACAAACTTTAGAGAAAAATATTTATATAGTTAATGTTCATAAACAACAAAAGCATTATACAAAAAATTCAATATATGATTTTTTAAATGATGACTTAAAGTAAGGCAAATTAACCAATGCCAAAGCATCGTTTAATTAAAGGATTGAACTTTAATTGCAAAGAAAACATTATATAAGAATCCAGGCAGAAGATTCGAATTATACAAATCAAAAAAAGAAAATAAATGAGTTCAGGATAGACCTCTCCTGATCAACATTTGATGCAAAACCACCAAAGGATCGTGGATTCTGAAGGTAAATGGTAAAAGACTGTATTTCAAGTCTTTTATATGCCTTATCAATATTGTTGATGAACATGAGATAAAAAATTTGCAAATGTGTTTAGTTTGGTTAACAAACACATTCAATAAGAAAACTCAATCCTGACTTTATTGTATCTAAAAGATTACAGTGAAACAGAGTGAACTATAACAATGAGAAGCAAAACAATAGGTAAAAGTATAACAAAAAAATATATAGAAGAAGGAAGGAAATGGATAAATTTAGTGATACCATACAAAGTCAAATACAGGGAAAACAGCACTCAGTAACATCACAAATGTCAACTATATAAAAACAATAATAGTTGATAATGAGGGAAGGAAATGCACAATAGTATTATAATATATAAAAATTAGGGAAATATGAATATAAGCTGACAGAGATAGAACAGTAGTGTAAGAGATTACCACATTGATGCTAGGCTAATAAAATTGACAAAATATTTAAAGATCTAGACTATCATCTATTTATATACCAGAATCTGTGCTATAAAAACAAAAATATTTTGCCTATTTTTATTGGCAAAACAGTTGTAAGAGGACATTAATTTTAATTTTTCTTTTGCCATTTTTCTTTGCCTTTCAAAAGAAGGCCTAAGGCTTACTGTCCGGTAAGCCATGCTATTATTATAAGACATATTTTGAGGCTGTTAACACATTACTAACCTAGACAATTCTTATTAGGAAGGACTAGAAGTCTGATCTGGGTGGGCTAAAGCAACTGCAGAGTAAGAATGTCTTTATAGACAATTGTCATATACTAAAGTGGAGGGATCTTTGAAGAAGACTGAAGATGCTTTCCTTCTACTTTAATTCCAGTGAGGCTGATACCAAGAGAAGCACATAGAGAATTTGGTATAGCTCTTTGGCATTTAAGGAATGCAAGGATTGCTATTTGTTTACTTCTAAGAATCCAAGTGTAAGAAACTAGCTGACAGGACCAGAAAAGGGAATACCTTGAGAACTGCCTGCACATTTCAGGTTTGCTCAAGCAGACACTTGCATGCCTTCTGTGAACCAGTTCACAACACTGAAAAAAGAACCTGGACTTGAGTTATTTCAAAAAGAACTAAGGTAGAAGTCTGGCAGGATCTGTTTCCTATCACGATTCTGCTAACCAAAACAGAATCTGGTCCAGACAGAATAAAATGAAAAATCTGGAAGGAAGCAGCAAATGGCCCAGAAAGCAATCCCTAGCTGCCCTCATTGCTTATTGGCATAAGACACTCCCACCAGTGCCATGGCAGTTTACAAATGCCATGGCAAAGACCCAAAAGTTACCTTTTTTTCCATGACAATGACCTTAACATTACCATCCCTTTCCTAGAAACTGTAATTACCTTTTCACCAACCTAGTAAGTCAAACTGCATTTTATATATTAATATGAGATGGATGGACATCTTTCTAAAGCTCATTTTTAATAACCAAATATCACTTCGTTAAAGTTTGTATTCAATTAGTTTTAACCTACCTTAGAAGTAGAAAGATTAAATTCAATTACCCAAATGCATTTACTTAAAAATATTCAATATAAAAAGGTGTAAAAAGCTGAAAAAACTGTGTTTCTAAAGAAAAAAAATTCAATACCAACCCCACAGATCTAAATAATCACTCTTGAGATTCCAATAAGTGGCCTGGAAGATCAAGTGTAAAACATCTAAACCCTAAGACAAAAATTAAATGATTGAGAAATAAAGAATCATTATTCCATTTTTCCTGTGAATAAATTTGAGATTTGTTATTTTTTTATTTTTTAATTCATAGGTTCTATTCTTTTTCTAGCATGTAATCAGATATATGATTTTTTATTGTAAGCAATATTTCAATTATTTCCCACAATAAGATGCATTATTCCGCTTCTATTACTTTCCAATTTCTCTATTATTTCTTCTCTTCTATTTTTTTCCAAAAGTTAAAACATTTAGAATATAATTGCTTTTCCTTTCCCTTCCTGAACTTATGTTTTCCTACCTCCAATGAATCTGTATCATTGAAAAAAAAAAACAGAAATCACTTTTTGTATGTTGAAGAAAATCAAATTCAATGCAGAAAAATACATAAAAGGAAAAGGATAAGATAGAAATAGAGTGGTTGGTATCAGGAAGCTATGCATGTTGCTGTCTTGTGGAACTGACTTAAGTGATTTGATCTTTGAATGATAAATCTAGCGGTGGTTACCTCTGAATGTGTTCTGTTAATAGTCACACCTACCCCACATTACTGGAAAACATAAATAGAAAGCTGTCCAAGCAAAGCCTGTTACACAAACTTGAGTAAATGAATCTATATGATGGAAACTTATTTGCACCCGTAAATATTACAAAGAAGGATGAGGTGATTTTGTTTTGTTTTGTTTTACCTCTGCAGCCTCTTCTGTAAATAAAAATGTACTAGAAGGAAGTAGAAGTGGGTATCAAATATCAATTGGTTATATGCAACACAGTATAGGCTTTGTCTACTCAACAATTATAATACTTATCTACCCATCCATAAATTGTAACACTAAAATAATAGCAACAAACACAACATAATGCATCTTTTGCCCAAAAATAAAGCACTGCTCAATCTCTCCCCAAATTGGATGACTAAAGTCATATCAGTTTTTGAGGCTCGCTCTGCATAAGATTTATTCATTTTCTGGTTCATTACAGTCCCCCAAAATATTCTATAACCTAAGGAATAGGTTATAGAATTAACCACCAAAAATCTTTATATTAAAAAGTTGGTACAAGAAATAGGAAAACAAAATCACTAGTTTATATGCAAAATATGTGCAGACTCAGCAAGGTAAAAAATATTTGAAGTTATAGCCTACTTTGTCTTTGCAATGTGTGATGATATTATTTGTAACAGTGTTCATTTGCTGTTTATTTCGTATTGTCTCAATTTTGAAACATCTCTTTCAGTCAGGGATTTTTACCTGGTGGGGTAACTCAAAGGTTTATACATGAAACATCTGAGTCGCAATGGTCCTGCGTGGATGAATTACTACAGTTGTTTATTAATTTTTGTCCCTGGACATGGCAGTACCCAGAATCATTCGGAAAAATTTCCTAGGTTCCAGGTATATTCCTAATGTCCCAATCCCAATTCCCCTCGATAGCACAACAACCTCCTTTTTGTCCTGTTTCTCTAATAGCACAAGAAGGCTAGATTTTTCCAGGTGGGGAGCAGCCTAAATATTGAATGACTAGAACCACTGTTGTGTGTCTTCATCCTTTCATGTTGCTGTAAAGCAACACCCGAGGCTAGATAATTTAAAAGAAAAGGGGTTTATTTGACTCATTATTCTTCAGGCTATATAAAAAACTTGGTGCCAGCATCTGCTTTTGGTGAGGGTCTCAAGCTGCTTGCACTCATGGTGAAAGGTAAAAGTCAAAAGGGAGCTGTCATGCAGAGATCACACAGTGAGAGAGTGAGCAAGCGAGAGAAAGAGAGAGAGGAGAAGGCGTTAGGTTCTTTTCAACAATCAACTTCTATGGGAATTAGTAGAGCACAAACTCACTCATTTCTCTTAGGACAGTACCAAGGCATTCATCAAGGATCCATTCTCATGACCCAAACACCTCCTAGGAGGCCACACTTCCAACAATGGAAATCCAATTTGAGATATCAAACTTGAGATTTGATATTTGGAGACAAATATCCAAACTATATCAGTGTGTCTTCTAAATAACGCCATCTATAATTTACTAGTTTAGAACATATACTACAACATTTAAAAGAGTACTCAAACTTATGTGATATAGCTTACTGGCTGGTATTTTACTTTTTTTTCTAAAATAGTATACCAATATTTTCGAAGGTCAGCTACTTCTCAGTAAATCAACTGCATCAAAAATAAAGGAGAGGGAAAAATCATGTTACTATATCAGTAAATGCTGAAAAGGCAGTTGATACAATTCAACAGAGCTGCCTGTTAAAAAACTGTGAAGTATCACTGGACAAGAAGGCAATTAGATAAATATAATAAAGGCCATCTATCAATATCTAGTAGGAAATATTATATAAAATGGTGACACAATGAATAATTTTGTTTTAAATCATCATCTAGACAAGGATGTCTACTATCAGGGTCGTTTAACATTTCCTTGGAAGATTTGACAAATGCATAAGAAATGAAAATGAAGTGACTTGCATACATTTTAGAAGAGATAAAATCACCTTGTTTTTCTGAATGAAAAGGTGAAAACTTGAAATATCGCTAAGACTCTATTAAAGAAAGAAGAAAAAAAAGGAAGGAAGGAAAAATAAGGAAGGAAAAAGGGAGGGAGGGAGAGAGAAAGGAAGAAAGGGAAAGACTCTGAATTTATATGCAAAGTTTTTACGGTTGTTTGAGTGAAGAAAATTTGTTATTTTAGCCCAACTAAGAGTAAAATGAATAAAAATATTCCATTGGTAACTGTGAAATTAAAACAATAAATACTTGAAAATACTTAAGAAATAATACCTAGAAAAGGCACAATATCTATCTGAAACAAAATAATAAATCCATTAGCAGACATAAAACACCACCTAAACAAATGTAAAATTATATATAGCAAGTACTTGGATATCATTATAATTATCAGTTCTGTCAAGCTTAATATAGACATTTAATGTAATTTTAATGAATTCGTAAAAGACGTATTCAAAGAATTAACTAAAATAATCTTCAAAATTGTTTTGGTTTGTATTCACTTGAGCAAAAATCCTAAATAAAGATTTGAGGGCAAATGGTTTATTTAGGAGATGATCTCAGATGACAAGAGTGAAGGGATTGGGGAAATGAGAGCAGTAAACAGCACCCGTAAGAGATGCACGATCATGGTTTCTGTTTATAGGCACTAGACGCTCAATTCGCTGGGCTACCTGAGAAGTGCAAAGAATGTCTCCCAGGAACTGTCCATCAGGTTCTGGAAGGCCGCCAGCTTTCTTCCAGTGTTCTTTGAGCACAGCTCCAGGATATATTCATTAACGGCTGCATTTCTACTCAGGCCAAACAGATACCAGTCTTGAAAACGTCCTGAAGTTGAAAGTGAAAAGAATGCTGGATGAGACATTGACTTTGTCCAGGGAGTTGACAGTGACAGGAAGTCTGAGTTCTAAAAGAAGCATCCAATGTACATGCTGCTTAAATTAGAGTCGGACTAAGGGAAGTAATTGAGTGTAGCAGAAGTATCTGCAACAGTAATCAAATGAGAATCAATGATAATACCCTGAAACATTTTAGCAGAGCATTTTCTCACAAATATATTAAAATATAGGAAGCAGACACTATAATCAAAATAATTTAGTAGTGGTATAGAAATGCATAGAAACTAATGGAACACAATGGGAAAACCATAATTAAATCCCTAAATATGACATGTTAATATATGAATATAAAAACATTGATGCAGTGGAAAATGATGTACACTACTATAAATATTACTAGAAACAACATATTCAACATGAAGGGAACATAGGTTCCAACTTTACCATATTCAAAATTAAAATCTAGATAGGAGAAATAGTTAATAATTTCAAAAAGAAATTAAGTTCCTGCAAGTAAATCTAGAAAACAAGATATTAATTGAGTATAAAAAAGTCTTCTCTAATCGAGAATAAAATTGTAAAGCTATTGAAAAAAAGATGTCGATAGGAAAAGACATCATAAATTCTGTCAATGAACAATTAATAGAACCAAAATGTATCACAGTAGAAAGATAAAAATTAATTTCTATGCTGTCCAAATTACTTCTTAGAGATTAACAAGAAAAATTAATGTAATAAAAAATGGCACAACGTTTTGAATCCCCCTTCCCACCACTGGAGGACACTAGGTAAATACATGAGATAGTTCTGCCTGTGAATCTACATTTAACTCAAAATAAAATGTTTACTTAAAAATGGCACACATGAATTGATGTTATTAAAAGGAATATTTTCAAAAGGCCAATGAAAAATGAAGAGATACTCAAATTCAAGAGTAATCATATAGATGTAAATTATAACTGCATTGAAATATCTCAAAAAACAAAATATATTTTAAAAAGTAAAGACCAACCAATCCATTTTGTAAATTTACTAAGTACAAAGTATTTAAATGAAATCATGTTTAGTGCTGCATTGTTCTAAGTATAGAAACAAAGTGAAGGACAATAGGGAAATTTGGAAAAACTGCAAATAGAGCATATGTGATGAAAGTACAGTTAAAACTAAAGAGAATTCTTACCCAACTTAGAAAAGCAAGATTTAAAAAATGAGTGAACAATTATTACACTTTTATAAAGTTTATGACTGCTAAGTATGATAAAAATTTTGAGAAAAACATACTTGGTCATGACTATGGCTTACTTGTGTAAGGATGCAAAATTTTGCTGATGTGTGTTAGGAAGAGATGAAGATAGATGGGGTAAATATTTAGAGAAACAGCATTTTGACATGATTTTATTAACTAAATGGTAAGATTGAAATTAATTTATATATGATTATAGGAATACAACTTTTTGCCCTGTGAAATTTTTCTTGCTGAGGAATTATTATTTTAATATGAATTTTTATATTTTTCACGTAATTATGCCTAACTTAAAACACATATGCTAAAATCTTATAATAATTGGTGTAATATTTTTATTTTTCTACTAATATAAGCAATAAGATAAAAATTAAATAAAATGACTCTTGAGAAATAGTTCTAAATTTTATTTGGGATAATATACTTAAGAATTGAGAAAATCTGGACCAAAAAAGACATAATAAGGTGTAAATTAAAGCCTCTTTGAAAATATTATATACTTATATTTAAAACTACATGATGTTTTTAAGTAACAGGAAGATCAATGAACCAGAATAGAAAGCAAAAATGTAAGTTTATGGCATATAAGGTGTGTAAACTAAAAACTATCTGAGACAACTCTTTATCAATTTAGAACTTTATTTTGCCAAGGTTAAGCACATTCCTGTGCCACGATCTTAGGAGGTCTTGACAGCATGTGCCCAAGGTGGTCAGGCTACAGTTTGGTTTTATACATTTTAGGGGAACATAAGACATCAATCAATGCAAGTAAGATATACATTCGTCAGTCCAGAATGGCAGGACAACTCTCAAAGTGGGTGGTGAGGTGGGGTTGAGGGGGTGTGTCCAGGTCATAGGTGGGTTCAAATATTTTCTGATTGGTAATTGGATCAATTGACTGTGAAAGTCTAAAGACCTGGATCAATAGAAAGGAGTGTCTAGGTTGAGATAAGGGGTTGTGGAGACTGAAGTTCTTATTATGCAGAGGAAGCCTCCACGTAGCAGGCTTCAGAGAGAAGAGATTGTAAATATTTCTTATCAGACTTAAAAAGTCTGTTCTGTCAGTCTTAAGGTGCCTGTTTTAATGTTAAAACTGATCAGCTGTGCCTGAATTCCAAGGGGAGGAAGGTATAATGAGGCATGTCCAACTACCCATTTTCACTATAGCCTGAACTAGTATTTCAAGTTTACTTTAGAATGCCCTTGGTGGATAGGAGGGGTCCATTCAGTTGGTTGAGAGGCTTATAAGTTTATTTTTGGTTCACGGATGTAATATATACAATAAAGGTGATAGTTTAAATCATTTTAGGAAAGATAACATATTATATGTAATGCTGAGACGTTTTGCTGGCTGTTAAAAACATGAAGCTCTGCTTCTCACTTTGCAATAAAGGAAGGAAGAAAGGGGAGCAGGAAAGAGGGGGGAATGAGAGATTGAGATGTAATATTAAAAGTGTTTAAATAAATTATATTTTTATAATGGGGAATTTCTTTTATTATGATACCAAAATGATATATCAAAATGGAAATTATTAATAGACTTGACTACCACAAATGTGATAAATAGGTAAACATATAAAGAACCAAAAAACATAGAAAAACATGTATAAAGTCAAAGAAACATTTTAACAAAATACAATCTGGACAGGTAAATGTTCTCACTAGCTCTGGATTTTGTAATTTTAGGTAACTTTAATTTTAAAAAATAATATTTTATAGTTTTTGTTTCTGTAGTTTTGTTTTCCAGGGTTTCCACAACAAAGAACCATAACCTGTGGCTGAAAATAATAGAAATCTATTCTCTCTCAGTTCTGGAAGCTAGCAGTCCAAAATCAAAATGTCAGCTTTGAGAGAGAATCTGTTCCATGCCTCTCTCCTACCTTCTAGTAATTGTCAGCAATCCTTGGCCTTCCTTGGCTTTTAGGCACATCACCCTAATCTCTGTCTTCATACAGCTTTCTCCTTGTGTTTCTGTGTCTGTTTCTCCTTATTTAAGGACACCAGTGATTGGATTGAGGGCTCACAGTAATCCAGTACGACTTCATCTTAACTTGATTGCATCTACAAATGTCCTATTTCCAAATAGTTTATTAATAGGCATGAGGATTTTTAGGACTTCAACATACCATTTTGGGGGACACAAACACACGACATAAATATACACAATTGATATGGTAAAATTATGTTTTTCAAAAAGTAATGTTAGCCTTCTGATTCATACCAGCATAACACTCAAAGCTTAAAGTGCAGCCTTCCTATGTAATTAAAAAAGGGAAACAGTGATACGTGAATCCATTAAGCCATATTTTGAAATCATTCATTTTCACTCTTGATCACTGGTTACAATGATCAAGTTCTCAATGTTAGTTACAGTTCTCAATGTATTAGGTAAAATACAAGGTAGATTATATCCTAGAGTCAAGAAATTGCTGTATATTGTATGCACATGTGTTTATATACAAGAAAAGAGTAAAACATATCTGCCATGTGTTTAATAATGCTTTAGGTTATACATTATTATACATGATGTTTTTCTTTCAAAAATAATTGAGAGTTTCTGAAAAAAAACTTGCATTACATTGTTTAATCTTTCATGTTGTTAACAATGCTCCCATCTCACACAGAGCACACTTCCACACATTTTCTGCTTCTCAAGTTGTCGGGAATAAATATGGTTAATTTATTCAACGTGCAACTTAAGGTGTTTTTCTCTGATACCACAATAAGTAAATGTCAATATGCCTTGTAAGACATTATATATACCCTTATAATCTTTCCAAACGTTATTTGAGTTACTCATCCCATATTCTAAAGATTTCTTTCCCTAATATTTGCCATATATGACCATGGATATTAGAATGAATTAAGTCACAGATATGTTTTTTTTAAACATTTTCTGGCATATATATGTGGGGAAATTCTTAATAAGAAGCAGGGAAGATGAAGCCTAATGAAAATAATAGGTAGAAACTCTACATGAGATGATGCCTGGTTTTTGCTAATTTTCATAAGATGATTTTTACAGAATAATAAAGGAAAAAATATTAGTAGTATCTTTTTTTAACCAATAATTTTAATGTAGAGATCAAAGTGTGGTCCCACTGAGGTGTCCTAGAGGTGCTGAGAAATTGCTGGTTTATTTGAAATACCCAGACAGCCGACAAGGTACAGAGGACCTGCCTCTGTGTGTGCTGGGCACTGGGAGTCAGAGGAGAGGCAGAAGCCCTAGTCAATCATCCTGGTGTCTGTGTTTGGGCCGAATAGAGAGCTCTGCTCACTGAAAGCTTGAGCCCCTTTGTCACTGAAAGGCATTATTTTATTGTCAAACCTTATGAAAGGGAGAGGAAAATGCAGGGAGGCCCCTTTTTAGAATTGGTTTTCAGTGCGGCTGTGCACATATTTAAAAATTATTCTATGATTCTTCAATTTACTCTCCTCTATGGCTGAGAATGCTTGAGGGTTGTGCTGAAGAGAGATTAGAGTCAGGTAATGCAAAGTAAAAAAGAAGTGACACTTGTTTTCTGCTATGGTCGATATGAAAAATTATTCTACTTGAATGAATAGAAACCTAATGTTCTGAGAAACACAGGCATGAAAAAATGTAAATTAAATGGCCCTATTATATTCAAAGGAAAATTCAAGTTATGTTTAGAATTGGGCTCTTTCCAGATGCAACTGAATGACAAGTCCTGTGTGTCCCAAAAGAGACAATTCCTATAGACAGAAAAAAAGGAATAAGGCCTATATCTTTATTTATCTTTTTATGGTGCATGGTGAAACTTTTGGAAGCTAATCATTTGTATGTATCATAACTACTGGAGTAGCATTTACCAAACACATTTCCCCAAAAAACTGTGTTCTGAGAAACCCTTGTTTTCTGATAACTATTGCTAGGATCCTCTAGCCAAAAATTGCCCCCAAAAAGCATTAATGTTAGTAACATATTTCTTCTAATAATTTTTGACATATATATAATTTATATACTTATTTACTTGCCTTTAATTGATGCACAAGCGTCTGAGAGTTCCAGATGTTAGATGAGAGATGGAGAGACAGCCTGCTGCTTTGAGGCCCAATATCTCAATAAACAAACTAATAAGAGCAACTGACATGTAACATGCAGTCACTGCCAAGCCCCTGATTTAAGCTGTTTGCATATTAATTCCTTTAATCCTTAAAATTTGTGAGGTGGGTAATATAACTATCCCCACTTCACTAAAATGTGAAGCTATCCAGCCCTTGGTGAAAGGACAGAAGTTTAGATAAATGGATCAAAATAGAAAGACTAGAAATATGTTTGTACAAACATGGATTAATCATAAACAAAAAATGAAATTACATTTTGAAATTTTTGTGCAAGTTCAAATCATTTAAGCAACAAAATAAATAAAGAAGTATTGGATTATAACCCAAAGTAAGAATAAACATGCATGAGCCCATACTGATATAAACAAATGATTGAATGAATAACAAAAGACTTATTTCGGGGAGTAGAAAGGAGATGGGGAAAGTGAGAGTTTGGTCAATGGGTGTAAAATTACAGTTAGAAAGAATAAGTTCCAATTTTCTATTGTACCATAGGATGTCTGTATTAGTCCGTTTTCACATTGCTGATAAAGACAAATCCAAGACTGGAAAGAAAAAGAGGTTTAATTGGACTTACAGTTCCACATGGCTAGGGAAGTCTCAGAATCATGGCGGGAAGTGAAAGGCACTTCTTACAAGGCAGTGGTAAGAGAAAATGAGGAAGACGCAAAACCATCAGATGTCGTGAGACTTACTACTACGAGAACAGTATGGGGGGACCACACCCAAGATTCAAATTATCTCACATGGGGTCCCTCCCACAACATGTGGGAATTATGGGAGTACAATTCAAGATGGGAGTACAGTTCAAGTATGATAATACCCCCAATTCAAGTATGAGAGTACAATTCAAGATGACACAGAGCCAAACCATGTCAGTAGTTCATAATAGCTAGAAGAGAGGGTTTGGAATGTTGTCAAAACAAGGAAATGATAAATATTTGGGTGATAAATTTGCTAATTACCCTGATTTAATCATACAATGTATACATGTAGGAAAACATCACATGGAACACCATCAATATGTACAATCAAGTAGCAATTTAAAAAATAAAACTTAAAAGAAATAACAAATATAATTTGCAGATGTGCTTAAGGTTAACGATCTTAAGATGGGGGATGGATTTTCCGGATTATCAGGGTGTGTCCAATTTATTCACATGAGTCCTATTGTTTTCATTGTCTACATTATTTATCTATAAATACATGAAGTATATTAAGTTTTTTTCCATTATGAGTTTTTGACACATTGTAATGCAGTCCTGTAAATGTTTTACTTTATATGATGGATTACTTAGAATCATACATGTTTAGAATTTTTGGTCTCCCTGGCAATTTGACATTTTCATCAATATGTGGAGATTCTGAATCTTCACTAATACTTTTTGTCTGAAATTCTATTTTTCAGTTATTAACATAACTTCACCCATTTTTGTGTTTTTATTTACGTATCATATCTTTTTCTTTCAGCTTTCTGACTCTTGGTTTTGGTGACTGTCTTGTACTTCACATATATCTGGATTTTTAAAAAAACACTGAGAAACAGTACCTTTAATTGCTGTGTTTAGTCTACTTATTTCTTTTTGTACATAAAGGGGTGTGAGTTCATGCTCCTCATTACATTAAGTGGAAGGTTTACTAAACATGTTATAGTAATTGCTTATAAAAATGTTAACTGAAGCAATTTATATACTATTAATCGTCAGATTTTGAGTACAATTTGATGACCTTTGAAAGTGTATAATCCCATGAAACTAACAACCCAATCAAGACATACAGCATTTCCATGATTCCCAGAAAGTTCCTTTATACCCCTTTCTAGTTAATTCTTCAGCATTAAGGCAATCACAATTCTGATTTCCATCACAGTGATAGCTGAAATATTTTTCTGTTTTAAGAATTTTACATAAATAGATTATAGAGTAAATAAACTTCTCTATCTGGCTTTGTAACATGTTTGGTTTTGAATTTCATTCATGTTTTTATACTAATAATATGTTCATTTTTATAGCTTACTGTGCTAGTAAACCACAGTTTATTTATCTACTCACCCCTTGATGGACATTTGAGTTGCTTCCGTATTTGGACCATTATGCATAAGCTGCTATGAACATTTTTTACAAGGGCTTTTTTTGACACATGTTTTCCTTTTGATGGGTAAACAAATATTTAATGTTATAAGAAACTGCCAAGTTGTTTTGAAAGGATGATATTAAAATCTCATCAGCAATAAATAAAATTTCTGCTCTGTACATCTTCACAAGTATTTCGTGTTGTCAGATGTCTTAATTTTAGCCATTGTAGTAGGGAATATATAATGGTATTTCACTATCATTGTAATTGATATTTCCCTCATTACTAATGGTAGCGAGCACTTTTTCATGCAGTTGCTCGCCACTTATATCTTCCTTTGTAAATCCGTCTTTGAAGTTTTTTGTCTGATTATTTCTTTACTTTCTATTGGGTTATAAGCATTAATACTCTGGATACAGGTCTTTTATCAAATATAGGTGTTACAAACATTCTCTTCCAGTATATGGCTTGCCTTTTGATTTTTAAGTCATTCATATTAAAGAATACAAAGTATTAATTTTAATGATTTCTGATTTATCTTTTTTCTTCTTACATTTAGTGTTTTCCATGTCCTGTCTAAAAAGTAATTGCCTATTCCATGTTTAAAAGATGTTCTGCTTTTTTTTCAAAATGTTTATAGTGTTAACTTTTGTACTTAAGACTAGGAACCATTTCGGACAGGCACAGTGGCTCACACCTGTAATCCCAGCACTTTGGGAGGCCAAGGTGGGCAGATCACCTGAGGTCAAGAGTTCTAGACCAGCGTGGCCAACATGACCAAACTCCATCTCTACTAAAAATAGAAAAATTAGTCGGGCGTGGTGGCATGTGTCTGTAATCCCAGCTACCCAGGAGGCTGAGGCAGGAGAATCTCTGGAAACTTTGATCACGCCATTGCACTCCAGCCTGGGAAACAGAGCAAGACTCTGTCTCAAAAAAAAAAAAAAAAGATTAGGAACCATTTCAAATTAACTTTTCTTTATGAAATACAGCAGGATTTGAGTGGTTTTCCTCTCTTTTATGAATATCCTAACAATCCAGCATACTTGCTTTAAAAAAGCTTTTCTGTTTCTATTTAACTACCCTGGAAATTCTGTGTACATTTATTGATAACATACCTGTCATTCTATATTGGAACTTTCTGTGTATTCTATTGATCATTTTTTCTGTCCTTATACCAAAACCATAATGCTTTGGTTACTGTAGCTTTACAGACAGTATTCAAGTCAAGAAGTCTAAATAATCTTCCAACTTTGTTATTCTTTAAGGTTGTTTAGGCTGCACTACACCTTTTGCCTTTCCATATAAATTTTAAAATTGACTTTTTAATTTCTACCAAAAATAAAAGCCAACTTGCATTTATTTGAGTGGTGTTGAATGGGAAGGTCAGTTTGAGGAAAATTGCTATCTTTCACATTTGGAGACCCCCAAACTATGAAAATCTGTCTATTTAGCCCTTTTTAAATTTTTCAATGCTAGGTTTAAGTTTTACTGTAGAGGTATTTTAATTTTATTTTTAAATAATGTTAGGCTAGTATATAGAAATATAATTAATTTTTTCTTATTGATCTTGTATATTGCAAACTTGTTGAATTTTTCTAATGTCATTTTTAATAGTGTCAATAATTTTTTAATAAAAAATCACATCTTCTGCAAATAGATTTTTCTCCTTACTTTAAGCAATTATAATAGTATTTATTTTCTTTGCATTACAGGTCTGCCAAAAACTTCCAGTAAAACAGTAAGTGATATGAATATATACCCTTTCCTTGTTCCCAATCTTTTTGGTATAATGTTCAGTATTTCACTAGTAGCATAATGCAAGCTGTACTTGTCTATGAATGTTTTTATAAGACTGGAAAACTTTTCTTCTATATCCTAGCTTGCTATGACTTTTAGTTATTTTAAAATGAATTGGTGTTACATTTTATCAAGTTGATTTTTTTTTTGTTTTTAAACTGAGATGATTATGTTATTTTATCTTGTTTTCTATTATTGTGTTCTATTATTATGGATTGACTTTCAAATGTATAACTTTATGTTTCTGGGATAAACCAAATTTGGTCATGATAAATTTCTGCATATGTTAACACTTTGTTAAAAGTTTTACATCTATCTTAATAATAAATACAGGTCTGTAATTTTCTATTTTGTTCTATCTTTTCAACATTTTTTATTAAGGTTATTTTGCTAGCCTTGAAAACTGACTTGGGAAAAAAGACCCTTTCTTCTCTATTTTATAAAGGTGATTTGGCAAAGTTAATATTCTTTCTTTGTAAGGTTGACAGATATAACTAGTGAAGCCAACTGGCCCCAGAGCTTTTTCTGTTAAAATGTAATTAATCACAAATTTAATTCATTTATGAGATGTAAGAAAATAATTTTTCCTTATTTTTTACAAGTTGGATTTTTCAAAACATCATTTAATCAGTTATTAAATGTATTGTCATAAAGATGTTCTTAATATGTTATTCTATGGTTTTTCTTTTAATATCTAAGGGCTGTAACAATATTCATTTTTTTCTTTGATAGTAAAGCTATGAATTTATTGAATGTGTTATTCTTCTTAAAGGACTTTTTACTTTTCTCTATTGTTTATGTGTTTTCAGTTTCATTGATTTTCACTCAAATATTCATATTTGTTATTTGGGGGTTGTTTCTTTTGCAGTTTAATTCCATTCTTTTCATTAATTTATTCTTTTTTGGTATCTTATTATGGAAGCTTAAAACATTGACTTGAAACTCTAAATTTTTATTAAGGTGTTAAGGTGATTAATTTTCTTGTAAAACTTGATGCAACTAAGTCCCCCAAATTATGATTTATTTGTTTTTTATTGTCATGCAGTCAGAAGTATTTTCTAATTTCCCTTGGGATTATTTTACTCATATTTCTTAAAATATTTTTCTGTTTCATTCATTTTTTCTTCTATTGTGACTGTGCACTTACTTTCCAACTGACTCTCTTCGTGAAATGAGGCTTTCCAAAGTTCTTTTACTTTATGAGGGATTTTTGATGGTAAATTCATATAGCATTTTCTGGAATTTTCATTATTTTATATTTTTGTCCTTAATAGAACAGAAAACCAAACACCGCATATTCTCACTCATAAGTGGGAGTTGAACAATGAGAACACATGGACACAGGGAGGGAAACATCACACACTGGGGCCTGTCAGGGGGTCGGGGGCAAACTCTTCAATTAGGAAAAATACCTAAAGCATACAGGTTGATAGGTGCAGCAAACCACCATGGTACCTGTATACCTACATCACAAACCTGCATGTTCTGCATATGTATTCCAGAACTTAAAGTAAAATTTAAAAAAAAAAAAAAGAAACAAAGAAATCTGGTTTACGTTCCCACCAACAGTGTAGAAGTCTTCCCTGATCACCGCATCCATGCCAACATCTATTTTTTTTAATTTTTTTTTTTTGTTATGGCCATTCTTGCAGGAGTAAGGTGGTATCACATTGTGGTTTTGATTTGCATTGCCCTCATTATTAGTGATATAGAGCACTTTTTGTATGTTTGTTGGCCATTTGTATATCTTCTTTTGAGAATTGTCCATTAGTGTCCTTAGCCCACTTTTTGATGGGATTGTTTGTTTTTTTCTTGCCTATTTGTTTGAGTTTGTTGTAGATTTTGGATATTAGTCCTTTGTCAGATGCGTAGATTGTGAAGGTTTTATTCACTCCCTGCGTTTGTTGGCTGTATCCCCACCTTTTTCTGTAACAGTTTCTCCAAGCCAATCAATATTCCCTGCACTTTACAAATCTACTACTTGGTTGCCTGCAAATTATTTCCCAGTCTCTGCTTCTGGGGGTATGTAAACTAACAAATTGAGTTCATGTTACCATGCTTAATACATCACACCTAATTTTCCAGATATGTATCAGGACTTAGCTTCTGAGAAGTTAGTGTACATATAGTCTTCTGATATGTTTTGATTGTGGAATAGATGTTCAACTTTAATTTGCACACGTTTTGGTGTAAAGTTCCGTTAATTCCCATGTATTCATATTTTACTTGTCCTCGCCATGGTTATTCAGAACTCCCCAAGGTGTAGTGTTCTTTTTCTTCCCTAAACTGCATTTATATAGCTGATAATCATTGATCAAATTTCTGGAATTATTTGACTAGCCTACGATTTTCTAGTGGATGAGTAAGATTAAAAAAATAAAAAGCAGACTTTTCTACACAGCTTTATTTGTCCCCAGACTCTTCAATAAATAAAAGAAGAGTTGAAAAATGATTAATAGGTATATGTTTTTCTCAACTTTACTCTGAAATTTAATATTGTAGAATGATATTTTTGCAATCATTTTACGTGTTTACACTATTTTCCCATCAGTACAGAAAAATAAAATATTTAGATATTCAATTATATCTGGCCTTGTTTTCAAAGGCATTTTTGAAAATTTCTAAGGAAACAAAATAAAACAAGACAAGGTAAACTAGAAATAGGCCTTGAAAGAGGAAGTGAGATATGAAAGTGAATGAACATAAAGACAAAATGTATACATTCAAGGCCCATGGCTCATTTATTTTCTGTGGCTCAGAAATTTAGCTGTAATGTATCTTTAGCAAATTTAGAGAAGATTACCCAGTTAAGTATTGTTTTTCCTGACAGGCAAAATGGAATATTTAGAAAGAGAATATTTGTTAATGTATGCAAACTTACTTCTACAACATTTTATATACACAGCAATAAGTTTCATACATTCTTTCACACAAATGGTTGGAATTTTCTAAAAACACAGAGATTACTATATAATACAGTTTAGTCATATATTTGATTACTATAATGACATAATTTAGCAAAAGATTTAGAACTTATTAAAGAACATATTCATTGCTTTTAATATATTAATTTTCTTTAGATTTTATCAAAAATTATTTCACCATATTTGATTTTCAAATCCAAAAGTGATGGAGAATACATAAACATGTAATTGACAAACAGAAATGTTTTATTGGCTTTGGCCAATATAAACTACTAAATACTAAAATATATAGTATTTTAATAGTCAGTAACGGCCAGGCCCAGTGGCTCAAGCCTGTAATACCAGCATTTGGGAGCCCAAGACCAGAAGATAACTTTAGTTCAGGAGTTTGAGATCAGCCTGGGAAACATAGCAAGACCTTGCTTCCCCAAAAATAAAAATTCAAAAATTAGCAGTCATGGTGACGTGTATCTGTAGTCTTAGCTATTCAGGAGGCTGAGGGGGAAGGATTGCTTGAACTCAGGAGTTTAAGGTTTCAGTGAGCTGTGAGCACTAGCATGCCACTGCACTTCAACCTGGGCAGCAGAGTGATCCTGACTCAAGAAAAAAAAAAAGATTATTAACTAATTATTAACTAAATTATTTTGTAGACATGGAATGTCAGCAGATTTTAAACATCATCTCTGTGATTTATCTGCTTTGCATATTGAAATGAAAATGATTATTTCATTATGACAATTTATAGTTGATAAATAAGGAAGTGGTTTTCTGCTAGGAAAAAGTCAGAATGTAAAAATTCAAACCAAAAGTCATTTCTAAAACATTGATTTTTAAGCACCCAGCATTATTTACTCATCCCTACTCTGATTTCTGTTCTCTGTTGGGAACGTTTGAAAATGTCTAATTTTTTTTCCAGTAATGTAGCAGGGTGCCCTTTATAACTCCTCAGTAAATATGCTTTATGTACAATAGCTAATATGAGAGCCAAGGAAGCAAATAGCTGATTGAAATGCCTTACAAAATCCTCAATTCTATTGTAAGAAATAAAATGAACCAAGAAGAAAACTCCCTGTGGTGTAACATATGGATCAGCTACTCATTTGATTAGTGTAAACTGGCAGGAATGGCATTATTTGGTGGGAAGATTTTGTTTATATGATTGAAAGAACAAAAAGGAATCAAACAACCTGAATAAAAAGAATTTCTTTACACAAGAGACTTATGAAATATACCCTGTGTTCTCAGTCAGGAAAAAATAATCTCATTAATATATATTCATGGGATTTTATTTTTTCTCTCTCTCTATTTCCTAAAAAGAAGAAGTTTCAGCCTGATTATTCTAAATAAGTAATTAAGCTATAAAGTCTTTTGGTTGCATTTTTTTTCACAAAATATTTCGTGCTTTTTAGTTGATATATGAAGACATAAAATAAAGACCTTAATTATAAAGTAATCCAGAAACCAAACAAAATGAAATTCAACAAGGAAAATCTCTTTAGCAGTATCTCACCTTTTAAAATGACGACTTTTTGTGTATAACATGTTATACATATTCATTTTAGAAAATCATTAAAAAGTATAAGCAAATTAAATTTACCCATAATGTTCCAAGACGTTGTTTGCATTTAGATTTAGGTCTCTAGTCTCTTACTCTAGTCTCATTAAACTGGAGTTTTCCAAAAATTTATCTCTACCCTCTGTCTCTCTCTCCATTTAAAAATTTCTTCACATTATCAAAATGCATATAAAACATGGCTTAACTAACCACATATTATTACTTCCTGTGGACTTATTCTAATTTAATCTATTAGAAATATATGTATTTCCAAATTTTCACTCTTAAATAATACATAACATTTTATTCATCACTTATTTTATAGAATAAATTCCTAAAATTAAATTTGGGGCAAAAACATGTATGTTGTTATTATTTTAATATTGACAAAAGAAGCTCAAAACTGTATGCAAAATTATAATCACTACTGCCCAACAGTAATTTAATGACATATGTTTATAAATTAATAGATGAAAGATAATCTTTGTTAACTCAGTACAAAAATATAATTTCATAATTGCTTTAATTTTTAAGTAAAGCCTATTGATTTCAAACTTTAACATTTAAGGAATTTTAACAGTTTTCCATGTTATTAGAAAAATGAGTATTATTCTAAGCAGTTTGTTGATGCATTTTATTGGAATGCTTCTTTTTCCCTTTATGATTTGAAAGCACTATTTCATTTACAAAATCTCAACATTTTTGTTGCAAAATATTATAATTTTCTAAAAAACCCATCATTTTAATTGTGCTTTATTACATCTATTGTGAGGTACAGAAATGCATATATGATTAATGAAGTTGCCTTATTTTTCCTATTTATTCCTTCATTGCTTCAAAAGGTCTACTACGTTTAGAAATAATGCAATCGTAAATTATGGTTTATATGTGTTCATATATATGTGTGTGTGTATATATATATATACGCACATACATATATATATACACACACACCATTGTAATTCATTGAAATAGCTAGTGTTCTCATTATACTTACTTTTTAAATGATATATCAATTGAGTTTTGCTTTTACTTGGGTCCAACATTTATTCATCTAATTTTACATGTTAGTAATTTCTAGGATTTTTTTGTGTGTGCATGTCCAGAGATAAATTTTTTTCAAAAGTAAATATTTTATTTTTTGTTAATCATAGAATCTATATTCATATAACATTTGCAAAGCTGATTCAGTTATTATGTTATGCACATTATCTAACACATTTCTATTTGATCTCCCAAAGTCTCAGTAACGTGTGTTGAAAAGGCCTGTTAATATTTTGTTCTCTACACCTAAAATATTTTTGACATAGTTTGTAACTATCATAACACATTAGTAAGTTAATTATAACATTACAATAAAGTCATTTTACTTATGAGAATATCAAAAAATTTGGATACATTATAAAGTACAGTTAATTTAATTTTACATGGAAGGGAAACAATTCTGTAGAAATATGTTGTCTAATATTAGAAAATCCATCACTAAAACACTGTAGAAGTAGACAAAGGATACAAATATATATATATATATATATGATTATTCCAATTGATGGAGAAATACAATTTGGTGCATTTTAATACCTCCTGATTATAGGTATTTTCATTTGGAGTTCTCAAAAGTAGAGTGTTAGGCAGGACTTGAAGACAGGACATTTATTTGGGAGGTGATCCTAGGAAGGTAGAATGAGAGAGTGGAGGAAGTGAAACACCAAAAAGAAAAAAACTAACAAAAAATGTGTGATGGAGCTGATTAACATCATGTGCAACTGGGAATTTCAGACCATTTCTGAGGAACCTCATAAAGTAAAGACCATAATAGTTCCTCATCCAAATGATGAGGCACTTTGAAAGATCAGCTATTTAAGCTTCTAATAATTGTTCATGCTACTAATGTATGAAAAATATTCTATTATCAAGTTGAAACTAATACAACTAAAAATGAAATCTATGGAATTACATAGCACATTATAATACAGAAAAGCAACAATTTCAAGTGATCTCTGACTTTCTTACTCCACTTGTGTTACTATAAAAAATACCTGAGGCTGGATAATTTATAAAGAAAAGATGTTTATTTGACTCACAGTTTTGCAGGCTGTGCAAGAAGCATGATGTCAACATCTGCTTCTGGTGAGGGCTTCAGAGAACTTCCATTCTTGGAGGAAGGAAGGTGAAGGGGAGTAGTGTGTGCAGATCACATGGTGAGAGAGGAAGCAAGAAGGAGAGAGAAGGAAGTACCAGGTTCTTTTCAATAATTAGTTCTCACAGCAACTAACATCCAGAACTCACTCACTGCTGTGAAAATGGACCCAAACTATTCATGAAAGATCTGCTACCTGAACCAAACACCTCCCACCAGCCCCCACCTCTAACATTGGGAATCAGATTTCAGCATGAGACTTGGTGAGGACAAACAAACCATATTCAAACTAAAGCACTGACCATGAGAAGAATCCTCTAATTGAAAATGGTCTTATGTTCTCAAGAGAAAATAGGACCTTTTTATACTGTTGCATGTTTGTTTTATACAGAACTAATTATGCAAAGTACTAAAGTACTCTGATATTTCTTTTTTTTTTATTATTATACTTTAAGTTCTAGGGTACATGTGCATAACGTGCAGGTTTGTTATATATGCATACTTGTGCCATGTTGGTGTGCTGCACCCATCAACTCGTCAGCACCCATCAACTCGTCATTTACATCAGGTATAACTCCCAATACAATCCCTCCCCTCTCCCCTTCCCCATGATAGGCCCCGGTGTGTGATGTTCCCCTTCCTGAGTCCAAGTGATCTCATTGTTCAGGTCCCACCTATGAGTGAGAACATGCAGTGTTTGGTTTTCTGTTCTTGCAATAGTTTGCTGAGAATGATGGTTTCCAGCTGCATCCATGTCCCCACAAAGGACACAAACTCATCCTTTTTTATGGCTACATAGTATTCCATGGTGTATCTGTGCCACATTTTCTTAATCCAGTCTGTCACTGATGGACATTTGGGTTGATTCCAAGTCTTTGCTATTGTGAATAGTGCTGCAATAAACATACGTGTGCATGTGTCTTTATAGCAGCATGATTTATAATCCTTTGGGTATATACCCAGTAATGGGATGGCTGGGTCATATGGTACTTCTAGTTCTAGATCCTTGAGGAATCGCCATACTGTTTTCCATAATGGTTGAACTAGTTTACAATCCCACCAACAGTGTAAAAGTGTTCCTATTTCTCCACATCCTCTCCAGCACCTGTTGTTTCCTGACTTTTTAATGATCGCCATTCTAACTGGTGTGAGATGGTATCTCATTGTGGTTTTGATTTGCATTTCTCTGATGGCCAGTGATGATGAGCGTTTTTTCCTGTGTCTGTTGGCTGTATGAATGTCCTCTTTTGAGAAATGTCTGTTCATATCCTTTGCCCATTTTTTGATGGGGTTGTTTGTTTCTTTCTTGTAAATTTGTTTGAGTTCTTTGTAGGTTCTGGATATTAGCCCTTTGTCTGATAAGTAGATTGCAAAAATTTTCTCCCATTCTGTAGGTTGCCTGTTCACTCTGATGGTAGTTTCTTTTGCTGTGCAGAAGCTCTTTAGTTTAATGAGATCCCATTTGTCAATTTTGGCTTTTGTTGCCATTGCTTTTGGTGTTTTAGACCTCTGATATTTCTAATGTCATACAAGCTAGATTTCATCAATAGTTGAACTGAGATTATTTATATGAAATTGATACAGTTTATTAAAGAGAAAATATTGGCATAACTATCTAAAAAAAATAAGCATTCTATTCTCAGTTAATTCTTGTGATGAAAGAAAACAGATTACATAAATATGTCCATGAAATTTATGTAAAACATAATATATACTGTAAACAAGTACAATAATTTGCAAATATGATCAATATGTAATACTTTTTTATAGGTTTTATTAATACATGCCCTTGGCTTCTGAAAATTTGTTCATTTGAAATAAAATGCTTTGGATAAACTGAAAGTATATGAATTTTTTTTCTGAGAATAATTTTAACTTTTCCCTATCCATTTTCATTTCTCTGACTATAAACAGTCAAACAGTCTTTTTCTTTTTTGTTCTGGAACATGTATCCACTTGCAAATGTCCTTCTTTCTTTTAAGTCCAATCCTAGTCTGATCCTCCAATCTTTAAATCCACTTTAATGAATTAATAAATTTGAAAATGCTTTGAAGATATTCTCAGAGAATAATTTCCAAAATAGTGTTTAAAAAAGTTACAGGAATTATGCATACTACAGGAAATCCAAAAGGATCTGCAGACAAACTCTTAGAATTAATAAATAATTTTACCAAAGTTTCTGGACACAAGATTAATTTTCAAAACATAATTTTGCCAAAAAACTAGCAAATATAATTTTAAAATATAATTTTTATAGCATAAAAATATTTTATATCTTGAACTAAATGTAAAAAAAAACTCTTTACTGTACATTTTTATTTTTATTGTATGCTATAGATTTTTTGATATTGTATTATAGAATACACATAGGTGTATTCACTTTTCTGAAAATGTATCCACCTGTACCCTAATGAACTGTGTGCTTTTCAATAAAAGAGTTTCTATAAAAAATAATTTTTGTTACAGGTTTTTTTCGAAAAGCTTAGATGGAATTGTAATTTATGCTTATAATAAAATCGGCAAACATTTGTCATAAACAAAAAATTGTCATCTGTTTACTGTGAGGCTCAAGATAATGTGGAAGTGCATTAAAAATAAAAAGTAAGCTCATATTTCTATTGATGCTGCTCTAAATATTTCCTGTTTTTATTTTTACAAAATCAAAAGGTAACTCAACCACTATTTTGCATTTTTCAAAGACTAAAATTGAATAATTGAATTATACATGTGTATTCCATACTTACACATTTTGAGGCATCTTGGTAGTAATTATTATTATTTTGATCAGTCACAAGTTTTACCTATATAGCTTCACTAGCACCTGAATAAGTTAATTATTTTGCAGTGTTTAGATTTTTTTTTTTTTTTTTTTTTTTGAGACAGAGTCTCGCTTAGTCGCCCAGGCTGGAGTGCAGTGGCGCGATCTCGGCTCACTGCAAGCTCCGCCTCCCGGGTTCACGCCATTCTCCTGCCTCAGCCTCCCGAGCAGTTGGGACTACAGGCGCCCGCTGCCTTGCCCGGCTAATTTTTTGCATTTTTAGTAGAGACGGGGTTTCACCGTGTTAGCCAGGATGGTCTCGATCTCCTGACCTCGTGATCCGCCCGCCTCGGCCTCCCAAAGTGCTGGGATTACAGGCGTGAGCCACCGCGCCCGGCCAGAATTTTAAATGTCTGTTTAAGAAAGCGGTTGGTTGCTTAACATAATGCCACTGGCTTTGTACTTTTGTAAGCAGAAAATTAAATTTAAAGAGACAACTACTCCTTTTGTTTACTTAATAGCACCTCAAGTTTATTTTATTATTTCAAGACTATTCTTTGTGTCTGTTTGTGAGACATGTAATAGAAAGAAGACAGAGGTTCTGTTTCATTTGCCCTGCATAAAGATTTGTCAGCTGAAACTTAGCAATGAATTCTGTAATGTCTACCACTTTGATAGGCGCTTTGAAACACATCTTAGGATTCTAGAATTTTTATTTTTATACTAGTTCTCTGACAAAGATTTTTTTTTAAAAGTCTAAATTCAGATTAGAAGCCAGTACAATTATATAGGGATATTCTAACTATACTGCTTATACTTATCTGTGACCTTAGTGGATTGTCACTGTATATGCCCATGCCAATTTATTTTCTATTCTCTCTCTCTCCCATCATGGAAAATATAAACATACACAGTTCTCAGTGCTACCATAATAAGATTCCACAAACTAAGTTGCCTTAAACATTAGAAATGTATTCTGTCATGGTTTTGGATGCTACAAGTCCAAAGTCCAAGTGTGGGCAGGGCCAGGCTGTGGTAGGCCAGGTCTTACTAACAGTTGGACAGGCAGGCCTCCATGACAACTGTTTCAGCACTGAGTGGTTAAGTTAAATATTAAAAGCTGAAAGAGTCAGTGCCCGTATACAAAGGCTGGAGTGTAATAAAAGCACACCAAGGGTTTTGCCTAGGACTTTCCTGAGCCTTGAAGCATGAAAGATAATGAAGAAATTCTTAACAGGACCCATTTAGGATTAAACAAGCTTTAATGGGATTCTGAGGAAATTCCCCAGACTTCCATGAGCAAGTTTTATTGGGGGTCTAAAGGAACTCCCCAAACCTCCATGATTTAGCAGAAAGCAAGATAGTGGTGATCACCCATTGCATCTGGACTCATTTAGATTAAATAAATTTACTGAGGCTTCACAGGAAGGTCTTTAAGACTTAGACTTTAGTTATAGATTAGAAGAAGTTAATCACTTATGTCTTTAGAAGAATGCACACTTACACGTAGACACACAGCTGAGAAGGTAGACAAGCTCTGGAAAACTTCGTAATTTTGAGTTGGTATGGCAATATTTTTCTGGCTTTCTCCGTGTACCCACTTAGAGAAATAAACTCTCTTCTTTCCTGGATCATCTGCATCTCGTTATTGGACCATGAGAATAAGCAGTCCAAACCTTGATTTGGTCTGGGAACAAATTTGGTGAGCGAGGCAGCAGATGGCTAGGTTGGTGCTGCATTCAGCGGCCAGTGGCTTGCGAGGAGACAGTCTTCAGGAAGATCCCAGCAGCTGACAGTTGAGATTTTCCTGGGGACCCCTCCTAAGACCATTCCATGCACAAAATCCCACGTCCTCTCACTACTAGGGAAGAACAGAGATCAGGATGCACTTGAAGGGTGGGTAAAACCAGATCATATGCTGGGAGCCTATTGTTTCTCTATCTGGGCTTGTTAAGACATTTTTCTGGTACCACCAGGTATACCACTAGGGAAGCAATAGGGCTCGCATATACACCTACTTTGCGTTAGGTTAAAATTGGGTTTTGAGTTGGTTTTGAGTCTGTTCTGCCTGAGTACACTCCCCTTTGCTTTTGTCTGAAATCTGTCTCCACTTGTTTGTATATTTGTCTTGTCTCTTTTGATACTGTCTTAGCTTGAAAAGGGCGTTGTTGAGTCCATTCCC
This sequence comes from Theropithecus gelada, assembly GCF_003255815.1. Classification (NCBI taxonomy): domain Eukaryota; kingdom Metazoa; phylum Chordata; class Mammalia; order Primates; family Cercopithecidae; genus Theropithecus; species Theropithecus gelada. The sequence continues at coordinate 69,461,029 of NC_037683.1, read as the reverse complement.
TTTAGGAGACCACTGGGAAGGATCTTGTTGGATTGGAAACAGTTTGGGTATGCTCCCCTGACTAAAAGGAAATTAGTTTACTATTGTTAACAAGATTTGGCCAACGTACATTTAGAATCTGAGGGGAGATGGCTAATTTGTAGGACCCTGAACTATTTCGTTATTTTTGAGCTAGAGTTATTTTGTTAAGTGTTCGAGAAGATGGGAAGAAAAACCCTATTTGAGTCATTTATGTTATTACATAATAAGAATGTCAAAGAGAAACGAGAGAAGCTGATGGTGCAGTGTGCAATCAAGGTTTGCCCCAATTCTTAGAGAGACGAAGATAGACTCAGAGAGCCAACAATTAAAAAATGTACTCAACCCAGTTGAGTTGGGAGCTAGAGCCCCACCCAACCCAGTGGGATATAACACTCCACGTAACCTGGCGGGGGCTAATGCTCCACCACGTAGCCAGGAAAGGGGAGAATCACCACCCCCAGCGTATGGGGAAACAGCACCCCCAGAGCACGGGGGGCATTGGGTGGGGGGCAGCAAAACTCGTCTCTCCCTCTCAGACAAGGCAAGGCACGCATTTCATCTGGGGAACTATCGAACCTAGCCCGTCTGAGCAACAGTGCCAGGATAATACTGTTAAAACTTTAAACCACCTGGCAGCTTGCAGGTTAAGGTTTCAAGCAAAAAGGCCAAGGTATGTAAGCAAACTGTAGAATATTTAGGATTTCCCCTACAGAAAGGAAGCAGAACCCTGACTGTGGAGAGGTGGAATGCAATTGTAAAGGCGGAATTCTATTGCCATGTCCACCACCAGAAACCAGCTACTGGACTTCCTAGGTATGGCCAGATTTTGTCAGATTTGGATTCCTAAATAGGGACTAATGGTAAGCCCTTATATGAACTGTTAGAGGCACCTGACCATGATCCTTTTCAGCGGGAAGCAAGACACCAACATTCGTTGAAGGAACTGATGTGTAAGTTAATCTCCACCCCACCTTAGGGCTTTCAAATCCTCATAAGCTCTTCTAAATTTATGTATAGGAAAGACTGGGCTTAGCACTTGGAGTCCTGACACAAAAGTTAGGTGAAGTATTACAACCCATAGCATACCTTTCAAAGCAGCTTGACACAGTAGCCAAGGGCTGGCCCCCTTGTCTTAGAGCAGTCGCTGCCACTTGTCTGCTACTCAAGGAAGCTGAAAAGCTGACCTTGGAGTAGCCTGTCACAATATATGTGCCCCATCAAGTGTTAGCGTTACTGAAACAAAAAGGAGGCTACTATCAAGCCATACTTTTGGAAGACCCCACAGTAAAGCTGCAAACTGCCAGAACTCTAAACCCTGCTACACTATTATCTCTCAACGAGGAGCTGAAGGAACCCCTACATAATTGTCTAGAGGTCATAGACCAAGTGTTTTCCGGCCGCTCAGACCTAAAGGACATATGCCTCCCATCCACAGACTGGACCTTGTTTGTAGATGGGAGTAGCCTGGTCACCGACAGGAAGATAAATGTTGCTGTGGTGACCCCCTCAGAGGTAACAGAGGCAAAACTTTGTCATCAGTACCTCAGCCCAGAAGGCGGAGTTAATTGCCCTCATGAGAGTCTTGCAATTGTTCCAATGTAAAAGCACCAACATATCCACTGACTTCAGGCAGGCATTCATGATAGTTCACACACTCAGAGGTCTCTGGAGGGAAAGAGGACTGCTAAGGGAATGGTGGATAACACCAAAGTTAAATATGCTAAGCAAGGTGTTAGAATTGTTAGAAGTGACAAAGAACTCATGCGAAATTAATGCAGTAATTCCAGAGTAGCAAGGGCAATGCTTTTTCAGATCACACCACCAGGAATTTAGCCAGTGCCAGCATTGAAATCCAGGCACCCTTAATTCCCCAAGTAGACTTAATGGCCTTCAAGCCCAAGAACACTTCTGAAGATGAGGAAGCCACAGAAGATAAGGGATTCAAACTAAACAAAGAAGGGTGAAGAGTAAACAGTGCAGGCCTGGTTTGGGCACCAGCGCATCTTGCTTGCCCACTGCTAAAGTACATTCACAATAGTATGCATTTTGGGGAGAGATGCTTTGCTGGCCTTTGCATGAATTTATTTGAAAGGGAAAGAACTAAAAGCCCACTTAGAGGATGTAATTGAGCATTGCCATCTTTGCACCAGGAATGAGCCTAATAATCATAGCCAAGGGCAGCCTGGACAACAAGAAAGAGGAAGGTACCCACTAGAAAACTGGCAAATAGACTTTACACAGATGCCACCAGCCCCTGGGGGATACAAATACATCCTAGTTCTAGTGGACACTTTTTCTGGCTGGATGGAAACATACCCATGCCACACAGAATGAGCAACCAAAGTAGTTAAAGTTTTGCTTAAAAGAAAGAATAATACCACAATACAGGCTCCCTGATGTAATTCAAAGCGATAATGGGCCTTCATTCACCTCTAAGATAACTCAACAAGTAAATAAAGCATTGGGAATAAAGTGGAAACTAAACTCAGCATAGAGACCTCAATCTTCTGGACAAACGGAGAGAATGAATCACACCTTTAAAAAGTCATTGCCAAGTTGTGTCAAGAGACTCAATTGAAACAGATTCAGGTACTTAGTATTGCACTGCTCTGGGTAAGAATAACCCCCAGAAGCAGGATTAAAATAAGCCCCTACGAAATTGTCTTTGAGAGACCCTTTGCAGCTAATCTGTCTCAAGTTACTGAAGTGCCTCTGCATAGGCAGTCAGCTGTTAAGAATTATGTTGCTCACTTAGGGCAAACTCTTAACGTTTTGCATAAGTTTGCTTCCAACAGGAATGCTGTGAATTCTGTAGAAGCCTGCCACCTGCTGCAACCTGGGGATCAAGTGCTGCTAAAGGACTAGAAGGAAGCCGGTTCTGCCCAGCAACTACAGGAGAAATGGAAGGACCCTAGGATGTGCTACTGACCATGGACACGGCACTGTAATTGGCAGGCATCAAGCCCTGGGTCCATCGCATGCGAGTGAAAAGAATCTTGCCAGCCAAGAGCCCTGTGGCAGAGAAGTCCCCGCCAAGAGATGGGAGGTGGAACCCCTAGAAGACCTGAAGTTTCTATTCAGGAAAAGATAAGACTTTCTCTTATAATCCTTTTCCTCGTCATGCTTCTCATTGTTTCTGCTCTCACCTCTAAGTTTTTCTTATACTGGGCACAGGATTATGTAGATAACCTGCAACAAAGCTCCTGCTGGGTCTGTGACCTATTACCCCTTTCTAACACCACGAGGTTGCCTTGGTGGGTGTTGCCCATCCAAGGGAAGGACTGGATTTACCTGCAAACTTTTCTGGGAAATCTAAGACCTTGGACTGGGTCACAAATGACAGGAGTAACCAAGGTGAATGTCTCAGAGTGGCCCATAAACAAAACTTCAGAAGACCCAGGGCACAAAAAGCCATTCTCAGTAAACAAAACAAGGGATGATGTAATAGGTTTAGCTACTTCCTTGCTGAATCTGAAGGTATATGTCCAGACTATTATAATAGAAAATGTCTGTTATAAAAATGCTTTCTTCAAATTTGGGACAGATGTATTTGGCTAACTGCATCCAATGGACATTTAAACCAAGTTTCCCCCTTATACTGGCCGCAATGAAACCACTCCCGTGATCACTGGCCTAGCGTAACTTGAGTCATGAGATGGGTTGCACATGAACAGCGACAACGTGCTATAGTGCTTCAACAAAGAGATTTGTTTGCCACCGACTGGTCCCAATGACCTGGCCTGAATTGGTATGTCCCTAACAGAACCCATTGGCTTTGTGGCACCAATTTATGGCCATGGCTGCCCTTGGACAGGTTGGGACTCTGCACTCTAGGTCTCCCATGGGCACAAGGATGCTGGGTAAAAACCATCCAAAACCCTGCTAATCTCCCACTTACGCTTAACAGATGGACCAGGTCAGTACGATCATCTGGCTGCAATCTTTATGCCCTCAATAGGCTTAGAAACTGTCTTATGGCACATAGAGGCACTAGCTAATTTTACACAGTGAGCCTTGAATGAGAGTCTTCCAAGTATGTCCTTTATGAATGCTGAACTGTACCATATGCAGAAAGCTAGCTTGCAAAATCAGATGGCCTTAGACATTCTAACAGCAGCCCAGAGGGGAACCTGCACCCTCATCAGAACCAAATGTTGCGTGTATATATCTGACAATTCTGGGAACATTTCTCTGGTATTAAAGTATATGCACCAGCAGATTCAGGCAATCTCCAGTCCCAGGTTATCACTTAATGACTGGATCACATCATGGTTTAGTGGAGGACCATCCTGGTGACCATCCTTGTAGGCATGGGCATAATGTTATGTTGCAGAATGTATTGCTGTTGCATATTGTTCCAAAACATTCATAGAGCTCATACTATTATGTTTCAGAAGACACTGCCTCTAAGACCCTGCAACAGAGCATACTACTGGGAACAAATCCACCACTTCCACTCCAATGCTGCCTTCAGTGTCCCATAACAACGACCTCCTCTCAGCAGGAAGTAACCAGAAAGACTAAGACACCCAATCTCCCTACAATTCTCATAATAAACAAATATACAAGCATATGGAAATCATGCTCAAATTGACAGTGGGGCTTGTGGCAGACTAGATCTCACTATCAGCTGAACAGCAGGCCTCCATGACAACTGTTTTAGCACTGACTGGGTGGTTAATTTTGCCTGGGCCTTTCCTAGGCCTTGAAGCATGACAAGATAATGAAGGAATTCTTAACAGGACCCATTTAGGATTAAACAAGTTTTAATGGGTGTCTAAAGAAATTCCCCAGACCTCCATGAACAAGTTTTATTGGAGGTCTAAAGGAACTTCCCAAACCTCCATGATTTAGCAGAAGACAAGATAAGGGTAATTACCCCTGGCACCTGTACCCATTTAAATTAAGTAAATTCACTGAGTCTCCAGAGGAAGACCTTCAAGACTCAGACTTGAGTTATAGATTGGACGAAGTTAATCACTTATGTCTGGAGATGAATGCACACTTACACACAGACAGACATACGGCTTAGAAGGTATATAAGCTCTGAAAAACTTTGTAATTTTGAGTTGGTCTGGTGATATTTTCCTGGCCTTCTCTCTGTATCTGGTTATGGAAATAAACTCTCTTCTTCCCCAGTTCATCTGCGTCTTATTATTGGGCCTCAACAGTAAGCATCCTGACTCTCAATTTGGTCTGGGCACAATGATTCCTCTGAAACCTTTAAGGAAGAATCCTTCCTTGCCTCTTTCTAGCTTCTGGTGGCGGCCACCAATCCTTAGTGTTCCTTGGCTTGTGGCAGCATTAACTCCAATTAGAGGCCCACTCTCCTCTAGTGTGACATCATTTTTACTTAACTAATTACACTTGTAACAAATTCGTTTCCAAAAAAGGTCACATTCTAAGAAACCAGGGGTTCAGGTTTTCATGTATATTTTTGGCAGAGGGTCACAATTTAATTTATAACAACAGTGTAATACATGTTAGAAAAAATATGAATACTCAGACATCAAGATGGAAAATAAGTTGCACTGTATTTCTGCAGAAAAACAGGGGGAGAATGCAGGATCTTTCTCCCCTCTATCAGAACTTCAAATGTTAGCATGCCTCAGAACTCAGCTCTTAGTCCTCATTTCATTCCTATCTATGCTCTTTCCCCAGGTAATCTCATTCTTAAATACTGTCTCCATGCTGTTGATGACTCCTGGTCTGACATCTTTCTGTTCCATATGTCTAATTGTGTATTCAACTTCATTTTCCACTTGGATATCTAATAAGTATCTTACACTAAAATTTTCAAAATAGTGATTTATTCTATCATTCTCAAAATAAAACAAACAGAAAAACAATAACAACAGCAAACACATGCACCTTGCACCTCTCCTGTATTTTTCTTTATTTAATGGGCTCACTATTTCATCATTTTGTCCAACCACAAAACTTGTTATCATTGCTTCCTGTCTTTCCCTTCTACTTATATTAAATTCATTCGAAAGACCTCATGACACCAGATGAAATTAAAATCCCTAAGCTTACTAATTCTCACCATTTCCATAGATCCACATTCTTGTTTGGTTTCTTAAAATATATTCCAAAATTTTCTACTTGTTTCTACCTTTTGTGTATACCTTATTTATATTTATTTTATACATATATTTATTATTTATATATACTTTATATATACTTGTTTGTACCCAAGTGTAGACTCTACACTTAGCCAATGATATATGTTTAAAACACCGCTCAAATAATATAATCCTATTTGCTATTTTTCTCTGACTTCACATTCAAATTAGGATAAACCCAAGCATCTAGCATTCTACAAGGTCTTATGTGATCTTGTAGCAAGTTACTTCTTCAACCTCATTTCCAGCTACTCTCACCCCAGTTCACTATACTCACTGCACACTGGCCTTGTGCTTCTTACTTTCCCAGGAACCTTGTACATGCTGTTCCCTCTATTCTGCAGATCATTTCTTGATTTGTTCCTCGTCATCATTCAAATTGCACCTCAAATGTACTCTTGAAAGTCTTACTCAACTGGTATGACTACATTAGAATCCTCAAATCCTTTAACAATGCTAATTATTTTTTATCCATTTCACTGTTTTACTTGTCTCTAAAATATTTAACATTGTATGAAAATGTCTGAAGTGGATAAGGAATTACCTTATTTTTGTTCCTTTTCTCTAGAATCTGAGTGCTGTGAGGACAATGATTTGTTTCGTTAATAATTTTATTTCCAGTCATTATCCCTTGCCACTGGCTCTATTGTTTGAGGAAATTGATTTTCTGGTTTCAAGATTATTTCACCTTAAGTACGTTATAAGAAAAACAAAATTCCGGGCGCGGTGGCTCACGCCTGTAATCCCAGCACTTTGGGAGGTCCCAGCACAAGGTCAGGAGATCGAGACCACGGTGAAACCCCGTCTCTACTAAAAATACAAAAAATTAGCCGGGCGCGGTGGCAGGTGCCTGTAGTCCGAGCTACTCAGGAGGCTGAGGCAGGGGAATGGCTGATCCCGGGAGGCGGAGCTTGCAGTGAGCCGGGATCACGCCACTGCACTCCAGCCTGGGGGACAGAGCCAGACTCCATCTCGAAAAAAAAAAAGAAGAAAAAGAAAATTATTTCTTCAACTAGATACTACAAGTATATTATTAATATAATTTATCTTCTATTCTGAAAGAGTTTTTATATTAGTTTTATGTGTCAAATTTTGTTTTTGCTAAAAGTTTTTCTCCTGTCTCTGAATAGAAAACATTTAGAAATTGCATTCGTGCTAGTTTTGAATCTGACTTCGCTCTTTTCTGAATGTGTCACCTTGAGCAAGTCATTAAACCTGTTTGCGTCTTAGTTTTCTCATGTGTAAAATGGGGGCAAAAGTAGTATTTACTTCTACAGATTACTTTTAAGGTTAAATGAGTGAACATCTGTGGAGCTTTTTGCTATAAGTACTAGGTGAAGTTGGCTGATTATTACTTTTTAGTATGAAAATCATTAATTTATATGACATTTTAAAAATAAAATTCAAAGAACCTTTTCTATGAATTCAGATTTAATTGGGATTTCTCACGGTCTCATATCTTCTCTTTTAAATAAACTCAGTGTAAAAAAAGTTTTCTGTGAACTAGATAGGTGTCACTTTATGTGACAAAATAAACAACACTAACAGAAGTGATATTCACCAAAAAAAGCAAAGCATGAGTCATCCATTTCAAGAGATAGAAAATTAGGATACATTATCAGTGCTTTATAAAAATAGTAATAGCTAAGAAGAAAAGAAAATGAAGTTTTCTGAGAAAATTCTTTAATGCCTTACAACCCATGAACTTTCTAATCAGTAATTCTATTGGTAAGGGAAGAGCTTTTGTCTCTCCTTGTGGTTGGATTTTTTTTTTTTTTTCACCAATTAGCAACTAGGCTAGCATACAGTTTGAATTTTAGGTTGACCATATACTTCCCCCTCCCTCATATACACACAGTTTGACTTTGGAACTAATTGAACATTTGATATGTATATAAGTTTTGTTATTAAAAGTTGTGGAATGGAGAATGTTGAATGACAGGAGGTAAACCCTGGTTAGGAAAGAGCTCCTGAGGGAAAGTCTCACCTGCATAGTAAGAGACTTAATGAAGGTCTTATTTCATACTATAGGGGCAAAAGAGAGAGACAGCAAGGAGAGGAAGTGCAAGAAAGTGAGAGGAATAATACGTAGAGAGATACTAGAGGAAGAGTGAAGAGAAATGTGAAACACGGTTTTGAAACATCAACTCCACCTTATTGTAATAGGTGGTCAACAACTTAAAGACTGATTTATATTTCTCAGTGTAAATAATTTAAATGTTTCACTCATTCTCCAGTGAGGTTTTAGAGCAAAAATTAAAAATGCTATTGTTATTCTAATAAAATCTACTTAAGGGCACATGAGGAAGTGAAATAAACTTCCCTCTCAATATATATCACCAAATGTGTTACAGACAAATTTTGAGAATTGTCTTGTTTCAATTAAGAAGAAAAAGATGAAGACACAAAAATTTCCGGCTACACCTGTCATAATAATGATGCATAATATGCCAAATGTCTTCTAAAATTACCAGTTGTCTAATGAACTACAGCAAAAGTAAACTTAAATGGACGAACTAAATTATAAATTGCAATGTATCTCTGCTTTGCCCTTTAAACAAAATAACTGTCCAAGTTACAAAACTGTTTAAACTGTATTTATAATTAGGAAGAAAATTCTTACAAAACATATTTATTTGTCTACATTGTATATTTCATAGATAAATATGGCCATACCGTACAAATTATATTGCTTAAAGTCTCACACTTTATGAAGTTTATCCTTTTAAGATGCTTGTCTCACAGAATTCAGTAAAATAAAGATATTTCAATATTCTGATTTAAATATTAGGTATTTAGGTCTTAGTGAGTTTATATAACTTAAAATCAGATAAAAAAATTTTAAGTTCTAGAACATAATCACAATTTTGTTTGGTTTTTCCCCATTAACCAGAGTCTCTGTGTGTGTGTATGTGAGTGAGAGAGAGAGAGAGAGAGAGACAGAGACAGAGAGAGAGAGAGAGAGAACCTGTTTTCATGTGTATAAAAGAGAGAGAAATAAATAATAAATTTTGGCTAACCTAAGAAGAGGTGAGAATGATGATTATGGGCCCAATGATGACAAGAAGTAGAGTATGACTGAAATATTATGTAAATCTAAGTGGATGCACCCAGGCTGGATGAGCAATCTATTCTCAGAGAAGAAACGTATAATGTGCTACCCATCCTAACAAAATGGAGAAACAAATATCTTCTGTGCAAAGCAACGTCAGTCAGAAAATATGCAGAAGACAAGGAGAATAACTTCTATCTCTGGAGTATGATGTACATAGATTAAGAATATAGTATGTATTGATATACAGATAGATAAGAACCATTCCTGGATTAGTAAGGAAGTGTTATCTTACAGAGAATGTAAAGGCACACGCCAGGTAACAAGGTTAGTACCTACTCCAAGATATGTGTCCAGGTCATATTGGATTGCCCAGCCCGTCAGAACTTCCAACTTAATAGTAACTTATAAAGATGTACCTTTTTTTTTTTTTTTTTTTTTGAGATGGAGTCTCGCTCTGTCGCCCAGGCTGGAGTGCAGTGGCTGGATCTCAGCTCACTGCAAGCTCCGCCTCCCGGGTTCACGCCATTCTCCTGCCTCAGCCTCCGGAGTAGCTGGGACTACAGGCGCCCGCCACCTCGCCCAGCTAGTTTTTTGTATTTTTTTAGTAGAGACGGGGTTTCACCGTGTTAGCCAGGATGGTCTCGATCTCCTGACCTCGTGATCCACCCGTCTCGGCCTCCCAAAGTGCTGGGATTACAGGCTTGAGCCACTGCGCCTGGCCAAAGATGTATCTTTTAATAAATTTACGTTGACCTTCTATATTCATTGTTATCATCACTGATTATATAACAGTATGTAATAGAACACAGATGGTTCCTGCTCTTATAGAGTCCATATGCTTACTAAAAATGAAACCCAAACCAAAAAACACTAAACTGAAATTTATGCTGATTGTATTAGTCTGTCTCATACTGCTATGAAGAACTACTTGAAACTGGGTAATTTAAGAAGAAAAGAGTTTTAATTGGCTCACATTTCCACAAGCTTAACAGGAAGCATGTAGGAGACCTCAGGAAACTTAGAATCATTGTGGAAGGTGAATGGGAAGCAAACATCTTCTTCACATGGTGGCAGGAGAGAAAGACAGAGCAAAGGGGAAAGCTTCACACACTTTTAAGCCATAAGAATTCATGAGAATTTACTATCATGACAACAGCATGAGGGGAATCCACCCCCATGATCCAATCACCTCTGATCAGGTTCCTACCCCAAAATTGGAGACTACAATTCAACATGCGATTTGGGTGGAACAAGAGACCCAAACCATATCATTTTGCCCCTGGCCCCTCTGAAATTTTGTGTCCTTTTCACATTTTAAACCCAGTTATAACTTCCCAACAGTACCTCAAAGTCTTACCTCCTACCAGTACTAATCCAAAAGTCCAAGTCTAAAGTCTAACCTGAGGCAGGACAAGACCCTTCTGACTATTAGCCTGTAAAATAAAAAACAAATTAGTTACTTCCAAGATACAATGGTGGTATGGGCATTGGGTAAATGCTCCAGTTTCAAAAGAGAGAAATCAGCCAAAACAAAGAAGCTATAGGCTTCATGCAAGTCCAAAATCCAGCAGGGCAGTCATTAAACCTTAAAGCTACAAAATAATCTCCTTTGACTCCATGTCTCACATCCAGGCCACACTCATGCAAGGGATAATCTCTCAAAGCCTTGGGCCGCTCTGTGACTTTTCAGGGTACAGCATCTGTAGCTGCTTTCATGGGCTTCCATTGAGTGCCTGTGGCTTTTCCAGGTGGATAGTGCAAGCTGTTGGTGTATCTACCATTCTAGGGTCTGGAGGATGGTGGCCCTTTTCTTACAGCTTCACTAAGCATTGCCCCAGTGGGGACTGTGTGTAGGGCTCCTAACCTCACATTTTCTCTCTGCACTACCCTAGCAGAGGTTCTCCATGAGTGCTCCACCCCGGCAGGAGACTTCTGCCTGAACATACAGGTATTTCCATACATCCTCTGAAATCTAGTCGGAGGTTCCCAAACCTCAACTCTTACCTTCTGTGCACCCACAGACTCAACACCACATGGAAGCTGCCAAAGCTTATGGCTTGCCCCCTCTGAAGCAACAGCTTGAGCTGTACCTTGGCCCCTTTCAGCCGTGGCTAGAGCTGGAGCAGCTGGAACACAGGGTGCCATGTCCTGTGGCTGCACAGAGCATCAGAGCCCTAACCTTGGCCCATGAAACCATTTTTTCTCCCTAGGCCTCTAGGCCTATGATGGGAGGTGCTGACATAAGGGTCTCCGAAATGTCCTGGAGGCATTTTCCCCATTGTTTTTGCTATTAACATTCAGCTCCTCTTTACTTATGCAAATTTCTGCAACCAGCTTGAGTCCCTTCCTAGAAAATGGGATTTACTTTTCTAGTGCATGGTCACAATGCAAATGTTTAAAACTTTTATGCCATACTTCCCTTTTAAATACAAGTTCCAGTTTCAGATTATTTATTTGTTCGTGTATATGAGTATACACTTTTAGAAACAGCCAGGTCACCTCTTGAATACTTTATTGCTTAGAAATTTCTTCCACCAGATATCCTAAATCATTTCTCTCAAGTTCAAAGTTCCACAGATTGCTAGGCCGGGGCAAAATGCCACCAGTCTGCTTGTTAAAAGCAAAGCAAGAGTGACCTTTATTTTAGTTCCCAATAAGTTCCCCATCTCCATCTGAGACTTCTTCAGCCTGGACTTCGTTGTTCTTGTCATTATCAGCATTTTGGTCACAACCATTCAACAAGTCTCCAGGAAGTTTTTAAACTTTCTCCCCTCTTCCTGTCTCTTTCTCAGCATTCCAACTGTTCCAACCTCTGCCCATTACCCAGTTCCAAAGTTGCTTCCATATTTTCAGGTATCTTTATAGCATTACCCCATTCCTGGTACCAATTTTCTGTGTAGTTTGTTCTCATACTGTTATAAAAAACTAGCTGAGACTTGGTAATTTATGAAGAAAAGATGCTTAATTGGCTCACGGTTCTGCAGGCTTAATAGGAGGCATAACTAGGAGTCCCAAGGAAACTTACAATCATGGCATAGGGCAAAGGGGTGTAAAGCACTTTCTTTACATGGTGGCAGGACAGACAAAGTAAGAGAGTGAAAGGGAAGGGCCATACACTTTTAAACTATCAGATTTTGTGAGAACTCACTCACGATCACAAGAACTACATGGGAGAAACCTGCCCTCATGATCAAATCACCTCTCCCACTAGGTCCTTCCTCCAACACTGGGGATTATGATTCAACATGAGACTTGGGTAGTAACAATGAGCCAACACACACCACTTATATAAATGCAAGTTTTTGAACTAAGGTTTCTAAGAACAAAGAAATTAAAAACTAATATCTTAAGCTACATACTATCACTGGTTTTTTTGTTGTAAATAATTTTATTCAGTTAACTGCTATGGTTAGGATGCTTTTGGTTTCAAGATAAAGAAGAATAAAAGCTTAAACAGTAAGACTTTTTAATTGTCTTACTTAATGAGATGCCTGGATGTAGACAATTTCAGGATTTGTTCAGCTATCTTTTACATGAGAATAGATACTTATTTTATTCTGCAGTCCTTACCACATTGGCTTTTTCTACCCACACTCAGTATTGTATGTTTTCAGATGACTCTGTTGCATATCCTCCCACAAGCACACTTCAAGAGAGAAAATGTGAAACATAAATATGACTGGTACCTTCATGTGCTACACTCCTTTAATATAGGAGCAAAATTGCTTGCAGAATCCTCTGGCTGACTTATTCTGATGTATCTGTGAATAGAATGGAGGCAGGTAGCTACCCCTTAATTCAGAGTAACTGAAAAACTAGCATCTTGCATTGAATCCTTTATGGTTAGAAGTAGGCAAAAACCAAGACAGTTGAAAATATCTGTTTGGATGACAATTGTATTAATCATTATTGCAGTTAATCAATACTCTGGTACTCTTCCTTCCTGGACTTTATCCCCTGCAAGTTAGGCAACATGACTTACTTTATCAAATAAAATATTAGCCTAGTGATGTGTGGGTGTGACCTATAAATTGAAACAATAAGAATTGCTAGGAAATCCCTTATGTCCTTTTCCATCGGCTATAGATATTCAGTGTTCCAACTGCATTTGAGATTGAGAGGAAATTGAGATATTAAGGTTGCTTCTTACTGTATCATAATCCAGCATACCTTGACTGATTCAGAAATTTCTCTAACAGCAATGATACTAGTGGCCTGGGGGAGGTTCCCAAATTGAAGTGGAACCTCGACCCCAGCTAGTATTCAGGGTCTTGACACCATCTCAAGAAGTAATTTAAGGATAGTCATAAAATAAAGTATATATATTTATTGCAAAGTGAAAAGTATACACCTGAGAAAGGGTATTGCAGACATACTCAAAAGAGAGTTGCACCCTAGGTGGTTTGAGGTTGGGTTGTTACCTTTATGGGTTTCTTTAACTGAGGCATGAAATATTCATGAAAATTCCTCGAGAAAGTAGAGATTTCTCAGAACTGTAGTGTTATTCACTTTTACACCAAATATGGTGTTTTTGGAGCAGTCATAGTGCTGTTGGGTGTGTGATTTAGTATGCTAATGAGTATATAATTAGGTCCTAGGTGAAACCCAAGTCAAATTCAGTACCATGTTGGGTCTAGTCAATCTTAGCCAGCTTGGTTCACACCCTGTTTTGGAAGGTCTTATCAGCCCATAGCCTCTTCAGCTATTTCAACAGCTTCCTTTTGTTTATTCATGTGAAATTGCTGCCTGAAATTTTCTATTCTCTTGTGACCAGTCTGTATTATTCCTGTCTTAGCAAGAAGAAAAAAATAAAAATACGTGGTTTTGCTTAAATGGCAGGCAGTGGGTAGTAAGGCAACTGTTAGAGGGTGGACAGATGGAGACCCATTTCATGTAGTGGCCAAATTCTGGTAAAACAGTAACTCAGAAGGCAGATCATATAATAATGGACATGAAGGCTCAGAGGAACAAGTCGGGAAAACAAGTGTTAGCAGTTGTGTGTGGGTTTTTGTTGGCTGGTTTTGGTAAGGTATTTTAAGAAGGCAACAAGTTCAGAAAAGAAATGATAGTCTTGCAAACACAGATAAGAGGGCATTGAATTCAGAAATTCAGGGCCTTGAATGTTAGAAAAGCTGTATACATTTCAGAACCAAACGATGGAAGATAGAAGTGAGAAGCCTTTGAGCAACAAAAGCTAATTTAAAATCAGCCATGTGGCATGTGTAAAATTAAACATATAGGTGTCCCATCATGGTTATCAATATATGAATGGATTGAGGGTGTCAAAGACATATCCAGACTTAATAAAGACAGACTTTACTCAAATAGACTTGTAGTAGAGAAAACTTTTATTTCAGAAATCTGCATAAGTTACACAAGGAAACAGAAAAAGACTTTTCTTTCATCGGAAAAGGTCACCAGGGTCAGCAGAAACGTTTAAGGGGAAATTGGGCAAGAAAGTATGGATGAGCAGACAGCATAAGCAGAGTGATCTGACAGGAAGCACGCCTCCCAGTGGTCAGCTGACTCTCAGGATACACTACTAAGAGGGGCATGTTCTACATTTTAATGCTTGCTCAAGCTTGGGGGCAATCCCAGATTCAAAGGCCTGTGGGAAAGAGATAAGCCTTTCCAAATTTTAGTCAAGACATGGCCAAGGGTAAGAAATGAGCAATTGTGAACATAGGTCAGTCCCTCCCTGCTCACCTGCACCCCCGCCTCCCCATTGTTTAAGACAAACTACATTTGTCTTTAAACACTACTAGGGATGGAATAGGAATCATGAACTGAGATTGGTCAAAGTAGTTTTTAGGGGTTGAGCGAGCCTTCACATTCTTGTTGGCATTAAAGGACTAACTGTATCATCTGCCAACTTGTAGTTCGACTGTTGTTGAAGGATCTTAGAGATCAGGTTTTTAATGAGAGCTATGGCTAGGAATATTGTAGAAAAATAACTATTAAACATGAAATAGAGGAGTAATGTCAAGGTTTGCGATTCAGATGATGGCAGTTAAGGAGATTCTAGGACATTGAAAATATCCTTAAATAGTGGGTAGTTTGATGAATTTCCAAGTTTGTGGTCTCGATATTTTTAGTTTTAGCATGTATATTAGAGAGGTTTCAGGGAACATATGCACAACAATTGAGAAGCCAGAATCATGCCCAAATCTAGATCATTGTAGACAGCCATTCACTGGAGTTTCTGGAATACTTTGGCAATGATGTTGGTGGCTTTGGTAAGACTTTCTGCAGTCTTGGTTATTTCAGGAGCGAACAACTGAATATGTACAAATTCCAGCAAACTTCCTGACCAGTCCACAGCAATTGTAGGCAGAAAGTTTGCTCATATGTGATCTGCTGCAGTAGTCTTTTAACTTTACTGTCAATCTCTTATCCTCTTGTTCCAAGGCTTCTTAAGAACCTGGAGAAAAATAAATAAATAAATAAAGGTCATAGCCTCCTTCTAGGATTGGGATTCTGTACCTAACCTTGCAGCTATAACATGGTTTACAGATATTTTTGATTGCCCAGTGCCTAGGAAACTTAGATGTAGTAGATTAGTTAAAGTGAGAAAAGAAAGCAATTTAGTTAAAAGTCTGATAATGGCTAGTAAGATTAGCCAGATAACAGGATCTAGTGCAATTATCAAGCAGACATCAGTAAGCACCATTACCTTAATACAATGTGTCTCATTAGGGACTGAACAGGATTCACAGGTGTGATTGTACCATGGATTTGCACCTTAGAGCTCACATGAGCTGTTTTGATAAGGATGTTATTCTGTCCAAATGGGAAATTTTCAGATTGAGGAAAGTCATGTTTGTTGTTCACAAGACAGTCCCAATCATACCAGGCACAATTATGCTTAGGATCACCAGGATCATCTTTAAGATTCATATAACAAGGCAATGTACTCTTATCACCCATAATAATACTGTAGTATTTGTACTGATGGAAAATTAGGGGCAATTGCAAATACTTAAGCCCATGAAAAGGCCTTTGGTGATGTGGTGGAAGCATAGATTGCCCTATTGAAAACTATTGATATTGAAGAAGACTCCTTTTGAAGTCTAAAGGAAAAAGCTAAAGGGCTCCAAAGTGATAATATAAAAAATAGAGGATTATCTTGCTAGGACTTCTGTGACAAAATGCTGCATAATGAGTGCCTTAACCAACAGAAGTTTATTTTCTCACAGGTCTAGAGGCTAGAAGTCTGAGATCAGAATGTTGGCAGAGTTGGTTTCTTCTCAGGACCATGAAAGAAATACCTGTTCCAGGCTTCTCTCCTAGGTTTATAGATGCTGTCTTCTCCTTGCGTCTCTACATAGTCTTTCCTCTGCACATATCCCTGTCCAACTTTCCTCTCTCATAAAGATACCAGTCACAGTGTATTCGGGTCCATTTCACAACTTTATTTTCACTTAATTACTTCTGTAAAAATTCTATAATATCTTCATGTACAATCGTACTCTAAAATGCTGAGAGTTAGAACGTCAGCATGTGAATTTTTGGAACAGAGTAAAATTCAGCCCATAACAAATGCCCATTAGCCTAATAGTGGTATAGGAATTTGGAATAAACTAGAGGCTTCCAAAGGAAAAAAGAGTATATAATCAGCAATTAAAAGTAAGGTTTTGAGATTGTGCTACACATGGAGTAAAAGAATACCCATAGATTCTGGGGTTCTTATAGTGTACTGAGATGGAATAATTATTAAAGAAGCTTTTGTGAAGAGGAGACAGAAATACTACAAGGACTCATTATGAAAGTCTGTAGTTACAATGAGGAAAGTTATATGGACAGCAAAGGTGACAATGGAGGAACATAGGAGAAAGAAAATGGTAAAAATATATGTATAGGAAGGAAAATCTCACAGTGTTTTGTTCCAACGTTGTTGGTAGAGCTACGTTGGTAAAGCTGTCATCTGCTTGGTGGGAAGTTATTGGGAAAGCTGTCTAATTTGTTGTGTAGACATTGTATTCTAGAAGTCTGAAAAAACAGAGCATGGATTAGCTTAAGATCTCCAATTGAGTTGAACTTCCATTCAGGGTAGCTTTTACATCCTTTTAGTTGAGAGCCATAAACTCAAGGTTGGAATTCCTGGAGTTTGCAAGAAGACTGTTTCAGATAGGAGTAAAACTTCCTCATCAATGTTGGCAGAAGACATGATTTAGTCTCTTTCTCCCATGTTGAATGATCTTGTAAAGGCCAGTGACTAAATTTCAGGTGAGAGAGCCAAGTGGCCATCTGGGTGTCTCCAAAGTACATCTGGGAAGGTAAAGCATCCAACTTGTTTCCAATTGTTCTTTCATGTTAGGGGGCTTTAAATGGGGGAGATTCTAAGCTCTTTTGTTAGGGGCTCAGTTGGTAAGTGTAGTCAGTTTAAGATTTTTTCTGGTTGTGTTGAAATTGGAATAGATTTTTAAGCTGCCACCAGGTAAACATATTGTCAGGCAGTGACTTTTTTTTTTTTTTTTTTTTTGCTTTGGGGTTTTATCATCCATGTGAGCTTCTACTTTAAGTATGTCTAACTCCTCTGACCATCACAAAGCTACTAAGGGGACAGACACTTGTGTCCATTTTTAGTTGGTGTCCTCAAAGTTGTTATAAATCCTCTCGTTTTCCATACAATACTAAAATCATGTACTATCCAAAAAGTGTGTTTACTCTCTGTGTAGATATTAACTCTTTTCTCTTTGGCCAAAAATCAAGCTGTTAAGAGAGCTAAAAGTTTAGTGATCTAAGGTGCCTTGTGCCAGGTAGAAGTTTATGTTCTATGGAGTTTTAAAAATCGTAATGACATAACTTGCCTGGATTTTTTTTCTGAGGGGCAGAGATATAAACCATCAGCACAGAAGACAAACTCTGGATTTTTAAGGGGGATCTCTGAGTGGTCAATATTGCTGAGGATTGAGGCTTGAATTTCATAATGCAATCATGTAATTTCTCTTCAACTGGAAGAGGGAAGATAGTGGCAGGATTGAGATTCTGAGAGCAGTCGATGGTAATATAAGAAGAAGAGAACAGAAGAATTTCGTAAGAGGTGAAACTAAAAAATGCTGGGTATTTTCCATTAGGATAAGGGCCGGAGCTGCATAAAATAAATAGATGTTCAAGATACAATCCAAACAAGGTCAGCTGTGGTTTGAACTAATTTTACAGTTGCTGCAACTGCTTTCAAGCAAGAAGGGAAACCTTGAGTTATAGTATCTAGGATGGGGTTAAAGTATCCATTGGCCTCTGATTTTCATTATGTTTTTGAGATGTCTAAGGCATGTCCTTCTCTTTCATAAACACATAGGGAGAAAAGCAAAAGGAAGTTATGAAGGTTTAAAGTGGGCATGGAGGAAAGAAAGGTCTTTAGAGATTCAAATTATTTTAAAGAAGGTGAGTCCCTCTGAGGTTGGGAGTTTGAGACCAGCCTGACCAATATGGAGAAACCCCTTCTCTACTAAAAATCCAAAATTAGCAGGGCATGGTGGTGGGCGCCTGTAGTCCCAGCTACTTGGGAGGCTGAGGCAGGAGAATCACTTGAACCCGGGAGGCAGAGTTGTGGTGAGCCGAGATGCCAAGATCGTGCCATTGCACTCCAGCCTGGGCAACAAGAATGAAACTCTTCCTCCCCCGACAAAAAAAAAAAAAAAAGGTGAGTCCCATTGTAGAGATTCAGATACAAGCTCTTCAGTCACACCATATAAAAGGGATGCTATAGCAGAAAAGCTAAGAATTTATTTTACAATAACTAAGCAGCCCCCCCAAAGTCCCTAAACTATCCCTTGGTTTTGGGGCAAGGTATAGTTACGAAATGTCTTGATAAGATATGGGGATAAACATTTTTCCCTGAGGATAAATAATCATTGCTTAAATTGTACACTTGAGGGCACAGAAACAGAACTTTTGAGACTTTATGTCTCTTCCTAGCCAAGACTTTTAATAAGTACTGGGTATCTTGCAAATAATTATTGAGTGCCTTAGAACAAAGATGAAAAGTATCTACATATTATATTGAGTACTAAAGTGCAAGGGAAGATCGAATTCTTTAAATTTGCAGTTAATGTCTGGGAAAATTAAGCGAGGGCTTCTATAAGTCCTGAGGCATAAATAACTAAGCATATTCTTGATTTTCTCATGTAAAAGAAAAT
Organism: Theropithecus gelada; assembly: GCF_003255815.1. Lineage (NCBI taxonomy): Eukaryota > Metazoa > Chordata > Mammalia > Primates > Cercopithecidae > Theropithecus > Theropithecus gelada. Next base: position 69,441,686 of record NC_037683.1, on the reverse strand, counting down.
AGGGAAATAGGCTAAAGGGGCTGTGAGAAGCAGAGCACAATGACAACAGCAAAATGAGTGGTGTTGGAAGGTATGGAAATAAGGGTAGCAATAGTGTATTTGAGACCAAAGGGAATCTTGATTTACCTTCCTCTTTATGACTTGCAAATCTTGGACCAACTAGTGATATTTTCTGCTTTTTTTTTTTTAACAGGAAATTGGTGCATTGAGGGACTACGGGGTGGAAATCATGAGTGCTTTGTCAGCTTGGGTAGAAGGTTTTGAGACCTTCAATTGCCTCGGGTTGTAGAGGATACCAGGGCAGTTTACGAAGGGTGCATACTAGGGTCTCTCCTCACCTTTAAGGTACCCTACAGTTGTGCCCTACATCTGGCAAACCCATAGCAAAATTGAGCCAGGAAGGAATGTGATGAGGAATTTTGAATGTGGGGATTTTTAAGGGCTTGGGGAGCAGTGAACTGGGCAAGAAAACTGGGGTGATCTATCAGAGATATCAGTGGTTAAAGGCAAATTGAAGAAAAGTTCAGGACTTCAGGGTTAGTTCCTTAGGTGAACATAAAATATTAACATTCCAATGAGAGAGTAGATCTCTGATTAACAGATTAACAGGGGTTATAGAATTTAATAAAATGCTGTGTTTGGCATTATAGGATCCAGAAGACACAGAAGGGAACTTGGAAATGAGAAAATCTTATAGTAAGTTGTCTAACTTAATCTTGCAGATAGTTTGTGCACTCTACTATTTAGAGAAAATTTTGAACTGTTGGATTCAAGGGCTCATAAGAGATGAACATATTTGGGGAGATCTCAAGAAATTTAGAGAGGTGATTATAGTTTCAAATTATACTTTGTGAAAATACCATTTTTGAAGAAATTAGACTGAAAGAGTGCCCAGTGGCAGAGCATATAATCAGCAGGGGCAGAGGAGACAGAACGCCATGGAAGTGAGAATTACCCATGAGATTAGGCTGGTATACAGATAACCAAAGAGATCTCACAAAAAGCCAGAAAAAAACTAAGCACATAGCAGAAAAAAAGCTAAGAAGAGTCCTGCTCAACAAGAGTCAGGGATTAAATCTCCACTTGGAAGGAACCAAGAAGACCTCTACCTAGGAAAGGTCTTGCTCAACAGAAATGAACTGGGAAGAGCCTCATTTAACAGTATAAAAATAACTTCTTATCCCGCTACAAAAGACAAATATCTGGAATACTGAATTAAGGTTTGCTACTCACCACCATAGATCCGGATTTGTCCAGCTAGGAAGGATGCACAGGGTCAGAGAAGCCAGCATCAAAACCTCAGTGCAGATGGTATAGTCCAAGGGGCAATCAGCAATCAACCTGACTCAGCACCAGACTCTGCCAAAGACAAACTAATTCAGACTTAGGTGAGAAAGACTTTATTCAAAATAATTATTGTAATATTGAGAGTGCTCCAGTCTCAGAAATCTGCTAGTATCTCAAAATCAAACAGAACTTGTCTTTCCTCTTATAGGAAAAAGTAACCAGGGAGAGCAAAAATTTTTAAGAGGAAATTGGACAAGCAATGGGGAGTGAGTAGAAGGCATGACAGAGGAGTCTGATAGGCCAATTCTCTTGATAGCTGTTAAAGAGAGTAAATTCTGCATTTTAGTCCTTGGTCAGGACTGAGTACAGGACAAATACAGGGGCCTATGGGGAGAAGAGAAGCCTAACCAAAGTTTAATACAAGGCAAAGGGGGAAAAATGTGCAATTTTGAACTCTTGGTCGGGGTCTTAGAGTAAAGGGAACTAAAGATATGGTGGCTGTAATTCCTTTAAATTATAAAAGAAAGCTCAGGGAAAGGGGACAAAGGGAATAACTGTCCCACTTGAATAGAATTGGCTCAAACAGCTATAATTAAATCAAGAAAAGAGAAATGGGAGGAGGGATGGGAGAGTAAGAAAAGATAGCAGTCTGGAAGGAAATTGTAGTTAGTGATTGTTAATTCATATATTTTGTCCATCACAATTTACCTATCAAAATTTCCATTTAGTATTTAAAACTCTGTGCATATTTTATCTCATCTGGAAACCATTCCTTAAATTTAAGGATTAGCTTTTTTTCTTTCCATAGAACATTTATAACTGTGAATAATTCTGTCACAGCATTTAAAATAATATATTATATTTACTGGATTCCTTTGAATGAGAAATCTTTATTTTCTCAACTTTAATCACCAATTACATTGACATTCAATATATGCCAGTTTTTATTATTATTATTATATTTATTTATTTATTTATTTTTTTGAGATGGAGTCTTGCTCTGTCGCCCAGGCTGGAGTGCAGTAACGCGATCTCGGCTCACTGCAAGTTCCGCCTCTTGGGTTCACGCCATTCTCCTACCTCAGTCTCCTGAGTAGCTGGGACTACAGGCACCCGCCACTGCGCCTGGCTAACTTTTTTGTACTTCTTTAGTAGAGACGGTGTTTCACCGTGTTAGCCAGGATGGTCTTGATCTCCTGACCTCGTGATCCACCTGCCTGGGCCTCCCAAAGTGCTGGGGTTACAGGCATGAGCCACCTTGCCCGGCCCAGTTTTTGTTAGTTTTTATTGACATCCTTATATTATCTTTACAAAGCCCTTAGGAAATCATATTGTTATTGAAAATATCCGTACAGGGGAACACTATAGGAAAACGTTTTTATATACAGTATCAGGTAAGAAATATACTTTTAGCTCGTGATTTTAATAAGGAAGATTTCTATCTGGGTATTATATTTTAAATATTAAAAATCTACTAAGGCAATTATTCTATACTTTTTGCTATTACCAAACCAAATGTAAGAGAGTAGCCAGAGAACTATTTTTGGCACTAAAAAATCAAACTTTTTCTTTTGCAGAAATAATACGTTCTTGGCTCTAGTCTAGCCTGATGGCCTTTGTGAATGCTTGGTTACTTGCAGATGGATGCACAAAGAGAGCACATAAGTAGGCTGGTTTTAGCAGTTCAACTGTGGCCATTACTTATCTAAGGTTTTCTTCCTTTAGTTTCAAGGATTCTGGATCCTGTGCTTGTGAACCTACCAATGAGCACAAGGCTGAGCACAAAAGATAACACCAATGAATAGGTTTGGAATTGCAGAAATGATTGCAACTTTACTACTTATACCTAAGAGTTAAATCTGTTCCCAAATATCTATACTTTACATGGGGCATAAATTACTATGGATGAGGTTTTGTAAATTCAAGCCTAGTAGCCCATCAAGAACTTATAGATTTTTCCTTTTATCCTTATATTATGCCTATATGACAGAGCTATAAATGATTATTAATAAATATTATTAATTTTAGATAAAATAAAATACTGTATTTTATTCCATCTTGAATAATTGTAGCATATGGGACTATATTATTAGATGCTATTTTCCTTTTTGCCCATCACTGTAAGTTTTGCTTCTGTGGGCTTTTCCTTCTAATTCCTCTTCCTTAAAGGGACACTTTGAAAATTAGTTGTGTTTCTGTAAATACAATTTAGATTCCTTAGGGAGCAAGCACAAGGAAAATGAAAAGCATAATGTTTATTCAATACATTGCTATATTAAATCATAATATACGGAGATGTTTATTGAGTTTGCAAAGTATAGAAATCACAAATATATCATCTTAAAATGAAATCTTATAAAAACGATTTAGGAGGAAATTGGCTACCATTAATTTTACCTTTTTAAATCCTCTACCTTTAGCAGATGTCCATTTATATTTGCAATTCCAGTAATATAACTTACATTCAATTTTTTATATCTGAATTTTGTTATATTGGTTATTTCCCTTAATAAACATTATATAGGGAGTAATATTTCTTTCCTTTCACAAACACAATTATTATAATTTTTTTAGCTTTATAGACACTTCCAATTTATGATACCTGACTAAATAGAATGGGTTCCCTTACTCCTCAAATTGAAATTATAGAATAAATTTAAGTATGCACTGTAGGATTAAAAAACTGAATATTATCATGAGCAAACCATAGACATGATAATTTTTCCATACATAAGACTCATAGAATCAGATAAAATAATAAACCCAATAGAGCTGATTAATTTACAGCCTCATGTTATGCAAAGACCTCAGAATAAAGTTGTGTGTATCCTGAGCAGTGGCCAGAAAAACTCAGGGTCTGAGATGGGACATGGGCCCTGGAGTAGTAGTGCAATTACTCGGCTAATTAATTAAATGGCTTTAAAGTAACTGAGATTCAGAATCTACTCTTAGAATTTCCAGTACCCAGTGTTTTCTACAGGGCTGAAGCCACAAGGGCTAATGCTATAAGCTACTTCCTAAAGAGACAATTTAATTTAATTTATTTATTTATTTATTTATTTATTTATTTATTTATTTTTGAGATGGAGTATCGCTCTGTCACCCAGGCTGGAGTGCAGTGTCTGGATCTTGGCTCACTGCAAGCTCCGCCTCCCGGGTTCACGCCATTCTCCTGCCTTAGCCTCCGGAGTAGCTGGGACTCCAGGAGCCCACCACCGCTCCCGGCTGATTTTTTATATTTTTTTAGTACAGACGGGGTTTCACCGTGTTAGCCAGGATGATCTTGATCTCCTGACCTCGTGATCCGCCCGCCTCAGCCTCCCAAAGTGCTGGCATTACAGGCGTGAGCCACCGTGCCCGGCCAAGAGACAATTTTTAAATAAGACGTGTTGCTGTCAGAGAAGAAGTGCAATGCCTCGAGTAGCATAAACCACTGTCAAAGTAAAGAAACTCCATGTCTAGAATATTATCTCACTAACAGAAAATTTGCTTAGCCACATATATTTGTCCTCAGGGGGACAAAAATTATCATCTGCAAGGCCTGGCACAGTGACTAACACTTGTAATTCCGGCACTTTGGGAGGCCAAGGCTGTGGATCACAGGGTCAGGAGTTCAAGAGCAACCTGGCCAAGATGGTGAAACCGTGTCTCTATTAAAAATACCAAAATTAGCTGGGCGTGATGGTGGGCTCCTGTAATCCCAGCTACTCCAGAGGCTGAGGCGGGGAATGGCTTGAATCCGGGAGGCGGAGGTTGCAGTGAGCCAATATCGTGCCACTGCACTCCAGCCTGGGCCACAGGGTGAGACTCTGTCTCAAAAAAAAAAAAAATTATCATCTACAGATAAATAAACATAATTAAATTAGCAGTACTAGATAAATTAGATCATAAATAAAAGTAATGTAACCAGTGTAGTTTGGGAAAATGTATACAAATATATAAAATATAAATGTATATGCACATAACTATATTTATATCTGATCATTTAAATAAGATTAAACTACAAAATTGTTTATTTAATACAAAACATACATAATCACATTCTTACTGTTTTTACCTTTTCCATGAGAAAGAAAATATGTTAATAATCTCCTGATTTTTTTTTTTTTTTTTTTTTTGAGACGGAGTCTCCCTCTGTCACCCAGGCTGGAGTGCAGTGGCCGGATCTCAGCTCACTGCAAGCTCCGCCTCCCGGGTTCACGCCATTCTCCTGCCTCAGCCTCCCGAGTAGCTGGGACTACAGGCGCCTGCCACCTCGCCCAGCTAAGTTTTTGTATTTTTAGTAGAGACGGGGTTTCACTGTGTTAGCCAGGATGGTCTCGATCTCCTGACCTCGTGATCCGCCCGTCTTGGCCTCCCAAAGTGCTGGGATTACAGGCTTGAGCCACCGCGCCCGGCAATCTCCTGATTTTTTAAAAAACTTCATAATTGCTTAAACTTTTCAGAAAATAGAGATTTCAATTTAATTTTTAAAATATATTTATTTATTGTTATTTTAGAGACTTTGTCATACTGTGTTGCCCGGGACAGAATGAAGTGGCTATTCACAGGCACGATCATAGCTCATTGCAGCCTGGAACTACTGGACTCAAATGATCTTCACACCTCAGCCTTCAAAGTAGCCAGGACTACAGGCATGTGCCACAGCACCTGGCTTCAACTTAGTTTTTAATAGGACAACATATTATGAAGATAACAAATACAAGTTATAGACTTCTTATTAGAGCTTAAAAATTACTCCAGAAACAAATAGTCTCTATAATTTGGGTGTGGTTTCACAAGGTTCTGTCATTAGAAATAACTTTTGGAAGAAAAGCTTTGTAATGCTGAATAGTATCTACCCTTCCTCAGCTGTAAGGAAAGGAGCAATTTATCACTTTTGTCTTACTGAGATTTCCTTCACAAGGAGGTAAGAAAGCCTGTGGGTTTCAAAGCTGTGAAGTGCTGATATTCAATTAGTTGGCAATGAGAGTCAAATATACTTTGACTAGGAAACTGAAAACCTAAAATATGGACAGACAAGGGGCAGAATCAGGATACAAACTAATGGGTGACAGAGATGGAATATTTTATATACATAGCTTCAAAAGCCTACTAAGATTTAAGTAGGCAGACTGTATTCTTATGCGGATTAACTTTAAGCATCAGCCTAGTCATTGAATATTCAAATAGAGACTTTTTAAAAACACTTTATTTTTTTAGAGCAGTTTAAGATTCACAGCAAAACTGAGAGGAAGGTACAGAAATATGTCATTTATCTCCTGCACCCACACAATAACCTTCACTATTATCAACATCCCCCACCAAAATTGTGTATTTTTACAATTGATCAACCTACATTGACACATCATATTTAAACTTAAAACATGATAGTAGGAGCTGGAGAAAACAGAGTTTCTAAGTTAACATTTTGGGATAATATGTTGGGAGGGGTGGCTTTTGATTTTACTCCTGAAAGGAAGGACTTGGAAATCAGAAATAGAGGAAGAGTCAGAGGAGGAAAGAATGGAAAGCTGAGAAATGAGAAATGAAACTTGAACTTGATTTTTGAAATTATCATTAGCAAACCATGACTTTCTAAATGCTATTCAATGGTAAATGATTACCGTAAAACTTAACGGTAAAATCAGTTGTTTCTTGCCTAAAGATCTTTCTGGCTGGGCATAGTGGCTCAAGCCTATAATCCCACCCCTTTGGAAGGCCCAGGCAGGAGGATTGCTTGAGGCCAGGAGTTCGAGATCAGCTTAGGCAACACAATGAGACCTCATCTCTACAAAAAATACTTTTTAAAACATTAGCTGGGCGTAGTGGTGCACAACTGTAATTCTAACTACCTGGGAGGCTGAGGCAGAAGGATCGCTTGAGCCCAGGAGGTCAAGATTGCAATGAGCCATGATCACACCCACTGCACTCCAGCCTGGGTGACAGAGCGGTACACTGTCTCTTAAAAATAAAAATAAAAAAGATATTTCTGATGTTAAAGTGTCTGGTAATTGTGAAACTCTGGTTTCAAACTCAAGCTCTGTGACATATTAGCTGTATGATCCTAGGAGAGCTCCTTAAGCTCTCTCTGTTTACTCTTTTTATATATAAAGTGGTAGTACTACTAGAACATACTTTCATAAGATTGTTGTATGAACTAATGGATCTAATAGTTTTAAAAATCGAAAATCGATGCCCTCAAACGTTGAGAGGAAATGCATACTGCTTTTACTTCCGTATATGCTTTTGAATTGAGAGCTTGCAGAGCAACCACTCTTTTAAACAGTTGAACTGGGGGATACTTTGCAGTGGGTTTGGAGAGAGGAGATTGCCATCTTATCTTCCCCTTGGCATCACTACTGGGAAGGGAGGATCCTAAGCCTCTGACTACTTTCAAAGCCTTGTTTAATGGCTCTTCTTCTTAGATTTATACATATTCTGTAGCACTATGCTAAACTTTTTTCAAAATAACTTGAGTGGTTCCTCTTCCTTGCATGCAAAATGTTGTGACTACAACAGTTATCTTGTAATGATAACTTGTAGCCATGATGTCCTCTTTCAAAAATCTAAGCCTGAAATATTAACTTACTGTGTGATAATTTTAGCAATTTGATATGGAAATATAGACAATTCATAAAGTCTGACAAATTTTTCTGTGATGTTTCAATAGGAAGAAGAGAAAACGTAAAATTTTGCAACACAGATGTTCCAAGTATTGCTTTTCTGTTGATCTCTGTTTTTGTACAGAAACAGACCCCATCAGCAGATTTGTATTGATCACTCTGGTTTCTGCTGACAATGTCTGTGACTGAGCCAAATGCAGCTAATACCAAGCTAATACATGCAGTAGAAACAACTGATACCCATCTAGAAATTTATTTTAGAAGACACGTTATTTAAGATTTTGCTTAAGTGCTTTCTGTTCTTTAGTTTTTAAAAAGTGAGGGATGGGCTAAATACGGAGTTGGCTGTAATATTAATAATCACACTACAGAATTTACTTTTGGCACCAAAATATTAAGGATTCTGACACGCAAAGTCTAAGAAAACTAAATATTATCTCCTATCTGGTTTCAATAATAATTCTATGTACTGGTTAATATCCAAGTAGTCCTGACAAAATGAGAACAAATATTACATATATTATGCTGATTTTCATAGCCTGGGGAATTTGCATGTACCTTACTGTGGTGAATTTTAGGACAGATAAATAGTTAGGTAGATAGTAGAGAGGTAGGTAGGTAGTTGGTAGGTAGTAGAGAGAAAGAGCACAAGAGAGATGATAGATGAACACAATTAAAAATAAGATATTCAGAGTGAAAGGAAAAGAGAGAAGTCAAGGATAATGTGTTATGAGAAGATCTGTGCATAAAAAAGGGAATTGAATCTCAAAGTTTAAAGTTTTACATAACACTTCAAGGATCTTAGATGCTATTCCACTCTGGCCTTTCTGTGGATCACCTTGGAATAACCACTATAATATTGAGCTTCCTGCATCTAACTATTTGAAAGTTATTTAATTGTGGATGTTATAATCCTGAAAAACCTTTGTTCTAATGCTATGTTACCATTAAATACTAAGTATGATGTATACATCAATTGTGAACATTGGATGTTGTGAGTATCATTTTTTTCCTCTGAAAAAGTGAAACCCCCTCAGGGAAAGAACCTGAATTAAAACTGGTTCATATGGGAGTAAATTGAGGGATTATAGATTCAAAGAAACACCAGTGGATAATTTTTGCTTTTCTCATTATGTACAATTTAATTGATGATCAAGCTTTATCTCAGTACACATTAGCTTGGAAAATAATTAAAGCACAGATGGCCCAATGACCTGAAGTAATTAATAAAGACTCTCTGGGTGTCTAATCCTGGCGATTTTTACCATTCCAGGTGCAGTGACTGTAATGTGTGACTAGGTAAATAAAGATTTTGCTTTATAGAATTATAAGGTTACAAACCAGTTAAAAATTGGGACACATGGCCGTGTTGGAAAAGTTTGGTAACTTCTTGTAAGGTTAAATGTACATTTGGCATAAGATCTAGCAATTACATTCTTGAATATTTATTACAAGAAAATGAAAAATTATGCTCCCACAAACACCTGTATGTAAATTTTCACAGAAGTTTCATTTGTAATAGTTAAAACCTGGAAACCACCCAAATGACTCCAAAGGGTGAACATATAAACAAACATTAATAATATATCCCTAAAACAGGATGCTCAGTAATTAAAAGGAACAAATTATAGTTACGTGTAACAACTTGCATTGATCTCAAGGACTTTATGTTGAGTGAAGAAAAAGACAATCTGAAAAGGTTATATACTATATGATTCCATTTATATATTATTACCCATAATATTATATATTATTATCCATTATTAATACAAAATTAATAATGATGGAGAAAAAATCAGTGGTTGCCAGAAGTTAAGAGAAGGAAGATGTTTACAGAGTAATAACATGAACGCTGAAGTCTCTATCCTGATTATGGTGATGGCTACATGAATTAACATATGTAATAAAAGTTCATATAAGTATAAATTCTACTTAAAAAATTAGTTCTTATGATACTAGTGAAATCCAGTTGAGTTAATAGCAGTGTACTAATGTAAATTTCCTGGTTTTTATAATATGCTGTAGTAAGGTAAGATACTTATCGTTAGGGGAAGCTGAATGAGAAGTACAAATGAACTCTCTGTATGTGTTTTTTAAATCTCTTATAAGAAGGAACTATTTTAAAATAAAAGGAAGTATACATATTTTGAATATATCTTCCAAAAACAATTTTATTTTGAAATAATTGGTCTGAAAATTATTTTTTCTAGCTCTAACTAGATTTTGGTATTGGTAATGGACACAATTTCAAGTTTAAGGTAATAAAAACAGGTCGTAAGTACATGAGATTTTTTTTTCATTTTGTTTTTCATAAATAGGTGGCAAAAGTAGGATGGAAGACACCAAATGCTGTATAATACTTATGTACTATCAAGTTGTTGTTCAGATAATGAAATAGATACTTCCTGTGTGCTTCCTATATCTAATATATTAGAGCATGAAAGTATTATAGGGAAAAATTTTGGCATCATCAAAATATTGATAGGTACCCAAAAAAAGGAATTTTTAGATAATTTCCCAAAATCATCCTGGTGTATCTCAAATTTTGCATCTGATTGTTGATTGATTTTAAATGGGCTTTCACTGAAATTTTTTCAAGATTTCAAAGGTCGTACTTTCCAAGTAAGAATTATCTGATGTACATCTTTATGGTTATAACAGTAGTCTTTGTCTAGGACCATACTGTTTGTGTGTGTGTGTGTGTGTCTGTGTGTGTATGTGTGTGTGGGGGGGGTGTGAATGTGTCCAGATCTGTCTAATCAACTATTATAGTAAGATGGAATGTAATTCTGCATTGATACTAGCTCTATGGAAATCATCAAAAATTTCTCATTGCATATGCTTATGAGAAGATATTTGTAACATCATCCATTCTTTGTATAATAGAAAAGTACTCGAATGTGTTTCAGGAAATGTGTTCATAAGCTCTTCTTGCTTTTTCTCCTCCAATAAACAGTATCACATCACTGGCAAATCATTTTAGGTCTCATTCCTTTATCTGACTTAAGAAAGTTTTAGGCAATTTCTAATATCATTTTCATCTCTAACATTACACATCTTGTAACTTTAATGCAAGACAGTAATATGTTTAAAAGTATGTGTTTTACTAACAAATAGTTCAAGTCTTAGCACTATATTCACTATGTGACCTTCCTTACAAAAGGTATTCAGCCTCTTTATATCTCTGCTCCTTGGTCTTTCTAACACAGGGAAAATAATGTTTATCTCAAAGGTTTCTTGTGAGAATTAAATGACATTATGTATTTAAAGTATTTTGCAGCTGGGTGTGGTGGTTCATGCCTGTAATCCCAACACTTTTGGTGGCCGAGGCTGGTGGATCACCCGAGGTCAGGAATTTGAGACCAGCCTGGCCAACATGGTGAAACCCCATCTCTACTGAAAATACAAATATTAGCCAGGCGTGGTGGTGGATGCCTGTAATCCTAGCTATTTGGGAGGCTGAGACACAAGAATCACTTGAATCTGGGAGGTGGAGGTTGCAGTGAGCCTAGATCCTGCCACTGACTTCAGCCTGAGTGACAGAGTGAGACTTTGTCTCAAAAAATAAGTAAATAAATAAATAAATACTAAAAAATAAAGTGTTTTTCATATAGTAAATATTCTTTATGCGTTATTATTATAAATTAAAAGTAGATAACTGGTACCCAAATAGTGCATAACAAGGCAAGTTTAGTCCATTCATTCACTCAGTGAATCTTTGAGGAAATAAGTAGAAAAATGAATGCAGCTGCCAGCAAAAGAAAATCTGTTCTTCACCAGGGGAGAAAAATGGGAGGAGTTATAAGCTGTCCTTTCACTTATTTGATATGTATTATTGAATTCCTAAAATTTACTAGCAACTGATCTAAACTCTGAAGTGATAACAGGAACTATTTCCTGCTTACACTCTAGTGGGGCATGCAAACAAAAAACTGAATCAATAAGGAAAATACATGACATAGTTGATAATGCTACGTGCTAAGGAGAAAATGCAAGGGAAAGGAATAGGATAAGAAGTGAGGGCAATGATTTTAAGTAGGGGGTCAGGAAAGGCTTCTCTGAGAATGCTACATTTGAGTAAAAATTTGAAGGAATTAAGGGTGGATTCCTAAAACAGGAAAAAGTCACACAAATAGCTAAGTACCCTGTTCATGTGCCATGATTGTTGAATGATAAAAGCCACTTGAAAATGGTTAACAAGTGATTTTATTATGTTGCAAATTATTGCTTAGGGAAAGCAAGTGAGGAACTACTGGAGCATAGAAATCATTGCCTGGACATATAAGATGAAGATTAAAAAGTGTGTAAGCAAGAATTCCATAGCTTTGTCTTCAGGGGCCATAAATTGCCTCATAGAGAAAATAAAATTATCCAATCCACTAGCATTTTATTTTTATATTCGTGAATTCATATTCTGTTATAGAATAACTGAAAATAAAAATGGATTTTTTTTTCATTTTTTCAACTGGGGTCCATAAAAACCTAAAAGATCCACCAAAAATCGTTTAGCACCGATAAAACATTCAGTAAAATTGCAGGATATGAAATCAACATATAAAAATCAGTAGCATTGCAATACACCACCAAAAACTAGCAGAAAAAGAAATCAAGAAAGCCATCCTATTTACAACAGATTATCTGAAAAAGACAAAATGACTAGGAATACGTTTAACCAAGAAGGCAAAATAACTTTCTAACAGGAAAAGTATAAAAAAAAAACCATGGAAAAACAGTTCATGTTCATAAATTGGAAGAATTAATAGTGTGAAAATCATTATATCACCCAAAGTGATCTGAATATCTAATCAACTCCTACCACAAAACAAATAACATTCTTCAAAGAAATAAGAAAAAAAATTATGGTACGGCATCTTAAAAAATAAAATAATAAGATGAAGAATATAAAGTACTCCATGAATTAAATGACTAGATATAAGATATTTCTGATCTTTAAACTGTCACAGCTAGGATACGTCACAAACCGTTTCATTATTTAGTGCCTATTTGGCCAAAAACATCAGTTCATTAGATTGAAAATTATTTTAAGTCATGAGTCTTATCATATTTATCTTTATATCCACAATGATTTGCATTCCCCTGATAATGTAGTGTTGTTGAGCATTTTTTCATATACTTATTGCCATTTGTGTGTCTTAGTTTTGAAAAATATCGTTCAGCTAATTTGCCCATTTAATCAGATTATTGTTTGTAAATATTCATTAGATGCATTTGGTCTTTGGTGCCATCGAGAGCTAATGTTTCTTTATTGGTTTTCTGTCTAGATGATCTCTCCAGTGCTGAAAATGGGGTGTTGAAGTCCCTAAATGTGATTTTATTGGAATGTTTTTCTCCCTTTAGATCTAATACTATTTTATTTGTATATCTGGATGCTCCAGTGTTGGGCACATATGTATTTATAATTGTTATGTCATTTTTGCTGAATCAAATTTTATTATATAATAACTTTCTCTGTCTCTTTGCTGTTTTTTACTAAAAGTCTGTTTTATCTGAGATAAGTATAGATACTCCCATTCACTTTTGAATTCATTGCATGGAATATATTTTCTCATTTTTTAACTTTTGGTCTATGCGTGTCTTTATAGGTGAAGTAAAGTTCTTGTAGGTATTATATAGTTGTGACATAGTTTATTATCCATTTATCTACTCTGTGTTTTTTAAGTGGGGGAGATTAATCTCTTTACAGTCAAAGTTATTACTGATAGGCAATGACTTACTCCTGTCAGTTTGTTAATTGTTTTCTGGTTGTTTTGTATATCCACTGTCCGTTTATTTCTCTCTTATTGTTTATCAGTGCAATTTGGTGGTTTTCTCTAGTGATATAGAATAATTCTTTTCTCTTTCTCATTTGTGTATTTGCTCTTTCAGTGAGATTTCTGCATTTGCATGTTTTTATGACGGTGATTATTATCTTTTCACTTCCAGATGTAGGTTTTTCTTGAGTATTTCTTCTCTGGTTGATCTAGTGGCCAGGAATTCTCTCAGTGTTTGCTTGTATTGGAAAGAATTTATTTCTTCCTCATTCTGAAGAATAGCTTTACTGAATATAGTATTCATGGCCGATAATTTTTTTCTTTCAGCACTTTGAATACACCTTCCCTTTCTCTCTTGGCCTCTAAGGTTTCTGCTGTGAAGTCTGTTTTTAGTCTAATAAAGATTCCTTTATATCAGGAATAGACTTGATGTTGTTCTCTTGATGTTTTTAGAAATCTTTCTTCATCATTTAACTTTTGACAATTTGATTATAATATGCCTTACAGAGTACGTTCTTGAGTTGAATGTATTTGCAGACTTTTCAGCTTCTTAGTTCTGAATTTTCATATCTCTTCCCAGATGTGGAAATTTTTCAGCTATTATTTCATTAAATAGGTTAATTTTGCATGCTTTGCCTATCTTTTCACCTACTGAGGCTTTCACAATATGAATATTGTTTCACTTAAAGGTGGCCTGTAAGTTTTGTAAGCTTTATTCGCTTCTTTTTATTATCTCTTTTTTTTCTTTGACTGTGTAATTTCAAATAACCTATCTTTGTTCTGCTCAATTAAGTCTGCTGTTGAAGCTCTCTATTGTTATTTCATTCATTGATGTTTTAGATGAAGTTTTGGTTCTTTTTTATGATATCTATTTCTTTGTTCATTTTCTCACTTATATTGTGAATTGTTTTCCTGATTTTGTTGAATTGTCTACCTGCATTTTCTTTGTCTTGTTGAGTTTCCTTAGGATCATTATTTTGAATTTTTTTTCTGACAATTTGTTGTTTTCCTTTCCATTGGGGCCTTTTTCAGAGAGTTACTGTGTTACTTTGGTGCTATCATAATTCCACGATTTTTCATGTTTCTTGTGTTCCTGTTTTGGTATCTGTGCTTCTACTAGAACAATTGCCTCCTCCGAGCTCTGTAGTGTGGATTTCATAGGGAAAGATCTTCATCTGCAGTTGAGTCTCGTTGTGTCTTTTAGGAAGGGTGTGGTGATTATTTCTAGGTAGATGTAGTGCTATAGTCATTATACAGCTTCTTCACCTGCATTCAACATGAGCAATAACTGCAGGTACCTCGGCAGCCTAGGCAGTTGAAGTTCATGGAAGTGGTGGTGACAGCATACGTTGTTAAAATCCTTGGTGACAAGGGCTTTTGGGGTCTTCCCATTATTTTTCTCATAATGGGGAGACTTAGCTAAAGGATGTTTTTGGGAGTCAGGTTTGTTTATTGGTGTGCTTCTTTTTTGGTGTCAGGTGTGTTTATTGGGAGGCAGAATGCTGCTTTAACATAGGTACCAGGCCTATGTGTTTTTGGAGCAGCTCTGCCAAGGCATCATTTCAACAGGACTCAGTATGCAGCTTCAGCTCAGACTTTTAGGGGCAGGGTTCATCAGTGACTGGGAAGGGCATATGGAACAACTATGACAAGGCACCATTACCTCAGGAGGAAATATATAGCTTTAGCTGAGGCCACAAGAGGCAGGATGCAGCAGTAGCAACTGTGAAAAGTAGATGGGGCAGCTCCACTAAGGCACACTTTCCCCAGGAGGTATTGGGCAGCTTCAGTTCTGACACAAGGGTGCAGAGCACCGTAATTGGTAGAGACAGATGAGACGGTTCTGCCAAAGCCTAATTTCTCTAGGAGGAGGAATGCAGTTTCAGCTCAATAGCACTTGGAAGGGGTAGATGGAGGAGTTCTGCCAAGACACTTTTTTCCCAGGAGGCAGCATTCAGCTTCAGCTTAGGCCCTTAGAGACTGGGCACAGTCACATCTAAGAGAGGTAAATGAAACAGTTACGCCAAGCACACTTTCCCCAGAAGAGTGTACATCTTCAGCCCCAACCTCAGGGGTCTGGGCACAGCTGTGCCTGGGGATTAGGAGGGGTAAATAGGTGTAGCAGCTCCACTGCCACTTGGCCCCATGTAAAAGCAGGTTGCAGCTTAGTTTGGGGATATCGCACCACTGAATGGGGTGGTTTGGCAGCAGCCTTGCCTCAAGGATTAAGGGGTGCTATGGGCACTTGCCCACTTAGCACAACACACTCCAGCAGTAGTTCTATCTCCACGATGGCAGAGCACAATAGCTGCACAGGCCACAGGGGGTGGGACCCAGGATTGGTTGCTTCTCTGTTGGGAGCACAGTTGTGTAGACCTCAGGCAGCTCTCTCAGGGAGCTTAGTACCTGTGAGGACTGCAGGGGACCTCAGTGGCGAGGACTGCAGTTGTCCATGATATTGATGTGGGCAGCTGGGTTCCTCTTGCTTATCTTTTCTCTATAAAAAATGCCTCCTGGTTCCCAGCTGATCCTGGTTGGGGAATGGGGTAGTGGAGGCCAGATGTCTTCTTCTGTTCTCTATGTGGCTGTCCTGAATTTCTGTGTACACCAGGGTTTCTATTACTCCTTTGACATACTCTCATGTTCTCTAATTATTTTTGTTAAAATGTAGTTGTTTATTAGCTGTTTTGGCTGTTTTTGTTGCGGGGAGAAGCACTAAAGGCTTCCAGTCAACTATTTTGCTGATGTCACTTCTGTTCATAGAATCTTTATTCACTATTTCTCCAAATTGGAAATAATCCAGATATTCTTGACCCAAATGTCCTTAAACCAAATTGTGGTATATTCATACAATGGAATACTATTCAGCAATAAAAAGGAATGACCCAACTTAAATGAGCACAACTTGACAATACAACTTGAACACAAATAAACACAATTTGAATGAATGTCAAGGCGTTATGCTGAATGAAAGAAGCCAGTTTTAAAGAATTACCTCTTTACGAGTTCAGTTATATGGCATTCACTAAGCAACAAACTGTAGTGATGAAGGATAGTGACAACCAGAGGTTAGGTATTGAGGAATGGTGTGACTATATCAGAGAGTAGGAGGGAATGTTTGGAGTGATGCAACTGCCCTGTATATGGTGGTGGCTACCCAAATTTAGATGTGTGTTAAAACATATAGAACTGTATACACAAAGAAAAAGGTCAAATTACTATGCAATGATATAAAACATGTACATACATACACACATACATGCAAATATATGTAATTGTCTTTGATTTTTTGATGATCTATCCTTATTTAATCAACCTCTAAAGCCCAACTTTCATGTCAGAAATTATTTTTGAACAAATTCTACCGGTATGTAATGTGGACTGTATATTTGATGAACCTGTAAAGGGAAGAAAAGTATGCCAAGGGTTATGCAATATATTGGCTTAGTACATAGGGATATTAATTTTGTCAGTAAGCCAAAAGGAAAAATCTGATAGAAACATGCAAGTAAGAAAATATAATGAAATATTGATCTATATACCAATAACATGCTATTTTGGTGACAAAGACATTACAGTATAGTTCAAAATCAGGTAGTGTGATGCCTCCAGATTTATTCTTTTTGCTTACTCTTGTTTTGGCTATGAGGTCTCTTTTTTATGATTCCATATGAATTTTAGAATTGTTTTTTCTAATTCTGTGAAGAATGATGGTGGTATTTTGATGGGGATCACGTTGAATTTGTAGATTGCTTTTGGCAGTATGGTCATTTTCATATAGACCAATGGAACAGAATAGAGAACCCAGAAATAAACCCAAATACTTACAGCCAACTGATCTTCAACAAAGCAAACAGAAGCATAAAGTGGGGAAAGGACACCCTTTTCAACAAATGGTGCAGAGGTAATTGGTTAGCCACATGTAGGAGAATGAAACTTTATCCTCATCTCTCAACTTATAAAAAAGTCAACACAAGATGGATTAAAAACTTAAACCTAAGACCTGAAACTTTAAACATTCTAGAAGATAACATTGGAAAAATCCTTCTAGACATTGGCTTAGGCAAGGATTTCATGACCAAGAGCACAAAAGGAAATGCAATAGAAACAAAGATAAATAGCTGGAACTCAGTTAAACTACAGAGCTTTTGCACTGCAAAAGGAACAGTCAGCAGAGTAAACAGACAACCCAAAGGGTGGGAGAAAATCTTCACAATCTATCCATCTAACAAAGGATTAATATCCAGAATCTACAATGAACTCAAATCAGTAAGAGAAAAACAATCCCATCAAAAAGTGAGCTAAGGATGTGAATAGACAATTCTAGAAAGAATATATACAAATGACCAACAAGTAGATGAATAAATGCTCAATATCACTAACGATCAGGGAAATGCAAATCAAAACCACAATGGGATGCCACCTCACTCCTGCAAGAATGGCCATAATGAAAATATAAAACAGTAGATGTTGGCATGGATATGATGAATAGGGAATACTTCTACACTGCTGGTGGGAATGTAAACTATTCCAGCTGCTATGGAAAACAATGTGAAGATTCCTTAAAGAACTAAAAGTAGAACTACTATTTGATCCAGCAATCCCACTACTGAGTATCTATCCAGAGGAAAAGAAGTCATTATTCGAGAAAGACACTTGCATACACATATTTATAGGAGTACAATTCACAATTGAGAAATCATGGAATCAACCCAAATGCCCATCAATCAACGAGAGGATAAAGAAACTGTGATAACTCAAGAATGCAAAACCAAACATCGTATGTTCTCGCTGATACATGGGAGCTAAGCTATGAGGATGAAAAGGCATAAAAATGATAGAATAGACTTTGGGGACTTGCCGTGAAGAGTGGGAAGGGGGTGAGGGATAAAAGACTACAAATGTGGTGCAGCGTATACTGATCAAGTGATGGGTGCACCAAAATCTCACAAATCAACACTAAAGGACTTACTCATGTAACCAAATACTACCTGTACCCAAATAACTTATGGAAAAATAAAAATAATAACGTAAAAGAAAATAGAAAATATAATGAAACATTGAGCATTGAGGCAATAAATAAAGCTTTTTTTTTTCTTTTTTTTTGGGGGGACAGAGTCTCGCTTTGTCACCCAGGCCGGACTGCAGTGGCATGATCTCGGTTCACTGTAGCCTCTGCCTCTTAGGTTCAAGCAACTCTTCTGCCTCAGCTTCCTGAGTAGCTTGGATTACAGGTGCATACCACCATGCCCAGCTAATTTTTGTATTTTTTATTTTTTAGTAGAGGCGGGGTTTCACCATATTGGCAGGGCTGGTCTTGAACTCCTGACCTCATGATCTGCCCTCGTTCACCTCCCAAAGTGCTGGGATTACAGACATGAGCCACCGCGCCTGACCATAAGGCATTCTTCATTTTTCCATTGGTTTCTTTCTCTACAGAAGCTAAACAAGGTGGAGAGAAAGTGAAATATCTCAAGCATTACCATAAAAATTATATGAATCAGAACATTGTTTTATCTAAGCAAAAACCAACTCATAGTACAGTGATCAAAGAAGGTAGAAGGGGTCAGAGAAAAGTATAGTTAAAATTAATTATTACGGTGTATGTTATAGAGCTATTTTGGTGTTGCTGCTTTTTTGTTTTTCCTTCAATATCTCCTAGCCCCCATAAGTATTCTCAGTAATCAAATGGTTCCTGAAGAACACTCCAACCATTTATAAAGTACAATGATTTTGAAAGAAGCAGTCTAAAGGCCATGAAATAAATTTCCCAAGGCTATATTATTTTGTTCTCTATTAATGTGACTTTAAGTGTGGCTCAGAATTTCACCTATGTGCAACATTAATGGGAAAATATCTATTCAAGAGAGGCAATTGGATAAAAATGCTTGTTTAAGAAACCTGATTATTAGACTTCCTGCAGTTAATACAAAATTATACCTGCCTGTTGCAAGTGACTTAAATGTTTACGGAAAAACGTATTTCTGATTCCACTGACATTTCCACTGCATTTTATCTTTATTCAAATCAAAAGGACATTGTAGAATGAGAAAAAAAATGACAAGGATATAGACCCCGCCTTTGACCTTTAGCACAGTTTATCTACAGTTGGATTTGCATTAGAGCAATAACATTAACTACCTATCAAGGTCATGTTAGGTGAGTGATTTAACAGCTTTGCATCTCAGTTTGCTTATCTCTACCAGAGAACGTACATTGTCAAATACCATTTCAGAACTTACTGTGTGCTGGCTGCCTGTTAAGCATTTTCACAGTATTCTGGTGAGGTAGGAATTATGTTCTGGCCTCCTCCACTCTCCCACAACACTTATCATGTTTATCAGAAAACCCTGTTGGCTCTTCCTTCCAAACGTCTAGAATCTCACCGTTTCTCACCTCTATCACTGCCGTCATTCTTGTCCAAACTAACACCATTTCTTACCTGGAGTCTCCGTGTCCTTGCCCCATTCGGTTTATTCTAAACATAACAGCCAAAATGATCTTGTTAAAAGATATCAGAAATTGTCACTCCCCTGTTCCAAATCCTCACATGATTTCTCAGATCACTTTGTGTAAAAGTCAAATATCTTGCACAAAAATTCTCAACCTAGATTCGTTTTGAGTAGATTTTATATATCCTAGGCCCTCTGTATCTGTGGTTTCTCTATCTCTGGATTCAACTAACCATGGATAGAAAATACAAGGAAAAAAAACAACCAAGCCAGTACTGAACATGTATAGACATTTTTCTCTTTATTTCCTAAACAATACTGTATAGCAACTATGAATACCAAGGAATGATGTATATAAATTATATATGTGTGTCTCAAAAAGCAACTTGTCAAATTATAGACTTTTTAATTATATAAGAAATTCCTTACCCCAAATTCTTATAAGGAAAATGCGCATATTATTTACATAACAAAAATATTCAACATTCTATAATTTGCCTTTAAAATCTTTCCAATGATGAATACCTTACTTATTCAAGCAAATTCTGCCTGGTACATTATGTCAGTTGGTTTCAGTATAGTATGTGGTAAGAATAGGGCTCCAGAGTTCTCAGCTCTAGAGGTTCACAATGTCAGGAAAGAGTAAAATATTACATGAGAAATTTCTAACCCAAAATTAGTATAGGAAAAACAGTATATAATTTACACACACACACAAAAATGTACAACATTTTGTAATTTGCCTCTAAATTCTAAAGTGAGCCAAGTTACAGAGGCAAGGAGAGTTTGATGAGTGATTCATGGATATTTATGTACTAATATGTCTGCTATTTAATGACTTTCTCATCTTACGCAAATCATAGGATCTCCCTAAATGACATTTCTTTCCTTAATATAGGGGTAATAATAGTACTTCTTATCTCACAATGCTGTTAAGAAAATCAGAGATAATTAACAGGAAAGCCTTGGCAATTATAAATAAAATAAATGTTTTACTTTTCCTTTTTTAAAAGAAACCTTACTGTTTAAAGAGATATGAACAGTGTATACAATCAACAGCAATTCTGATTATAATACAATAATCAAGAACATACAAAAACACACAATAATGGATAATAAACTTTCATTGTTTATATATAAATGCAGGTATCTATATTAAGCAAAATGTTGTAATTAGGAGGTGCCTTAGATAAAATTAATTAACATAATAGATTCTTCACTCAAATCTTCAAGGATTTCCAGCTAACAAGATCATCTCAAAGATAAAATGATAAAGCAAGTTACCTTTCAAAAACTGACCAAAACAACTAGGATAGGAAGAAGGTATTCAAGAAAATTGTGGTATTTCTCTGAGTATTTTATTAAATGCCAAGTAAACAAAGTAAAAACATTTTAGAAAGCGCTAATTTAACACATATTCTGATATTATTATTCACAAAAGCATTTAATATGTATTTTTTCTCTTAAATCCTATGTGGTAATGATTATGATTTAGTTTCTTGTCTTCATTTACTAAATAAAGATTCCAAATTTCCAACCAAACATAATTTTCCAGTTAAAAATGTTAATCAAATTAAATGCAAAATGCAATCAACTAGTAATTATGAAGCATTCATATATATGGTGAACTAGGTTTCCAGAGGATAAAACAAAAGGAAAAATAATAAATTATTGCCTCAAATAATAATATATGAGTGGGCTTAATATGAAAATAAGCTCAGAAAGTTGCATAGAAGAAGGTTGCTAAACTTAGTCAATAGAAATATATAGGTCAAGAGTACAGTGAACACATTATCAGCTTCAATGAATGGTATAAACTTTTCTGTCTTTATCTCAAAGGCAGAAAAATATAACATTTACTGAGACGGGAGAGAAAGGCAGTGATGAGAGGTGAATCACAGCAGGTTGCTTGGGACAACATTGTTTAGAATTTGGAGTATAAGGTTTAGATGTTTTAACTTTATGCTGTTGTCAAAATGGAAAGTCACTTAAACATTCTGAGAAGGGTTAAAATTTTATTACAGTAATAGTAAAAATATTGAGACAGAAATGTCACTTAAATGAATTTTTTTCTTTTTTAAGAATGTGAACAAAATATACCCAACCTATGTCATAACTATAGTGGTATTAGCAGGAAGAAAAGAAAATATGCACGTAAGAAATCCTGAGGAAATGGACTCATTAGGATTTGGGAACATAGACATTAAGAGGGAAGACAGAATTCGCCATTAATGAATAAAGCTTTCAACCTCAGGCAGTTTTGAGAGTTATCAAAGAATATAAAGACTTTGAGTATGTAATGGGGTCTAGGAGAGTGTTTTTACAAACTTGTTGGGTTTAAAATAGCAGAACATTTAAGTGGAAATATTCGAGAGTCATTACAAATACAGAAAATACAGACTAAATCTCCAGAAAGAAGCTAGACTAAAAAGAATTATTTAAGCATCCTGGGCACAGAAGTGAGAGTTGAGGCTGTGAACCTGACTGATTTCTAAAGGAAGGCCAACAAAGAAAATCTCACCCAACGAAAACTTGGAGAACATCTAATCATTGTCTAAGGAAATTTGGAGAGAAATCAAGTAGAGTTAAATATTTATTATAAATTGAGGGGAAGCAATATTTTTAAAAAGAATGAAACGACCAGTTGTGTTATACACTACAAGGAAGTAAAAGAGGGTAGGACAAAGAAGAGAAAACTGGATTGACAATCAGAACAACTCTGTTAATAGATTATGTCCAAAGATGACATCCAGAAGAAACCAGAAGAAAACAGATTATAAGGTGTTAAGGAATTGGTAACTGATAATCAAATGGAGGAAGAAAATAATGCATTATGCTTTCTAGAATGTTTGCAAATCAACCTTTTAATTAATCAGAAACTTATTAAATCACTTATATTTAACCAGAAATTGGAAATGTCACTGAAGCCTGGATTACATACAGCCAACCATAACAGAGTTATGCTCTGGCTGCTGGAGTAGGGTTGAGGAGAGAGAATCGGGGTAACAAATGCCGTGAGAGTCCATGTAAGAAGATCCAGCCTAGTATCTGAAGGTCAGGGTAGGCTTCTCAGAGGTAATGACTGTCGAGAAATGGAGGCAGATATAAGAAAAGAAGAAGAACTGGGGAAGACAGACAGCTCAGGTAAGAGAGAAAGAATATCAAGTAGCTGGAATATGGCCCACATCAGGATCCTGGAAAGGAAAATGTTGTGAGGGGGTTGGTGAGAAATCAGGAAAGTGATGAAAGGTAGGAATTAAAAGGAAATCATGGCCTTGAAAGTGTTGCTAACAAATTACAACTTTCCCTTGAGTACACTGACTAATGGGGTTCTAAGTAGGGGGTTGATGTTTATCCTAATCACAAGAGTAGCCTTGCTATTCCCTTAGTTTATGGAAAAAGGCAAAGGCAAAGAAAAGGAACCAAATCAAATGGCAATCAAGGGGCAACAATCGATGTTAATTTCTTCTAGTTTTGAGATTTTCCATGCTTCCAAGCATGAAAATTATGAACCTTGTAAACATGCTAAACTTTAGGTTCATGTTATTGCCTACCTTTAATGAATTAGAAAAAAAAAAAAACTGAGTGGTCTCTATAATTAAAATTTGAACAACTTTAAAACTTCTGGGATGATTATTCATCATGCAAAGAACTTTATTTGGATGCAAGACCTTAACCAGTATGACTATGAGCAAGCCAATGGGAACAAAAAGGAGCTTTGCTCAACAAAAAGATTAACAACTAATAGTAACTTCCAATCACATAGATGCTAAAGGTGACTCTTCTATGCATTTGAAGATACCAAATAATTTCTCCACAGCAGTAGAAAAAATTCTATTGCTAGAATATATCACAAGTAAAAATTGACTATGGTGCAAAATAACCAATCACTTGGAAATCAATTGCCTATACAGCTAGCTAATAAAAACAGAGGAAATAACACATGTTTTCGATTTAATTATGTCATTGGCTTATGCTTCAGAGTTCTAAAAAAGCATCTTTAAATCTTGTATAACAAAAATAAACACATCAGTGTACCCATGCTATATTTTACTGGTACATTCTAGACAATGTACTAATACCCATAATTTTCAAAAATGACTGGCTAGGGATGGAGAAAGGGAGAGGGACATCAGTGGTTCAAATAAAAACTTGAACAAACAAAACAACTATTTTTAAAATTACTGAGAGCTGGTTATTAGGGACATGGTTTCTTGAACTGAATTATCACATTTAAAATTCATGACCCAAAACTGTTGCTCTTCTCAGCTGTGCAATTGACACCCACCAGCATGGTGTGTGTTGGAAGTAGAGATGCCTTTTTTAAGATCTGTTAATTTAACTTATGTAAATTAATTGGCTGAAACAGAATTTTACCATTTGGATGTCTTTATTAACTGAAAAGTCAGGTGTTGAAATACTTTTAAGTCCTATTATTCTGTTCTTCTGCTGGTGTAATGTGGGCAGATTCTCACTTGTTAATTATATTGTGTATAAAAATAAAAAAATTCAATTGAAAGAAATAAAATATTCTATATCAGTACTTCTTTGCATGTAAACCTATTCTGCCCACAGAGAAATACAGCATTTGCTATCACAAAACCAGCCTTGTCCTGGTCATAATCCCAGAGTCACAAGTTATTATGACAGAACTATTTTCTTTTGCAAGATACTGCTTTCTACTGTAAGTAAATAAAATATCTTGTTACTCTACCATCAGCACTCACCATTATGCAAATACTGCTTAAAGATATCTACACAGAAACTCTCTAGAAAAATCATAACAGAACTCAATTCTTGTCATTTTAGAGTAACTTTCCAAAATAATGTTCTGATATCATTTAATGTGCAATTCAGAATTCCTGTTTTTTAGATTACACATCGCTGCAAATTATTTCTTTAGAAAAATTCCCTCCCAACCCCTTAACTTACTGTAATAATGTTAAATTAAAAGACTTAGTTTCAACTCACAAGTTATTCCTAAAATTTATAACAATATTTACTTGTGAGAAAATGTGGTATCACAAATAATATTTCACAGACCTGAGTCTTCAAATATGTTAGAGATAGAAAACTCTACACTCTAGTTACATACCCCATTTATGTATCTCTATCTTTGCTATGGATTTTAAACACCAAAAGAGGTTTCTACAATTTCTATTCTTATTTATATTTATCAAATAATGTTGAAAATCACTATATATATATATTTTTGCAAATTAGATGTATCATCTTATACTTTTTTATTTCTGGATTCTAATGTTCTTGAGAATCTTTTGGGCATTGTAAAAGTGAATATGAATTTTGCTTGAAAGTACAGTTTGTTGAAAGCTGAAATGAAGATATTAATTCTTATCTCACATATAAGCAATTGGAAAAATACAAATAATATTTATGAAGTAAATAATTATGATTCAGTAAGTGTCTTAATAAATAACAAGGACAAAAAACCAACACTATAAGGTAAAGAACATTCTGATTTAAATTGATTGAAGGGTCTTTAGAAAATAAGGACTGAACAAAAACAAATTCAATAAAAATATAAGAAATAGCCATTTAGGAATTAAGTGAGGGAAGAATGGCACAAAAGGGAAGGCTGGTGATCAGTTTGCAGCTGAA
Source organism: Theropithecus gelada (assembly GCF_003255815.1). Taxonomy (NCBI): domain Eukaryota; kingdom Metazoa; phylum Chordata; class Mammalia; order Primates; family Cercopithecidae; genus Theropithecus; species Theropithecus gelada. The sequence continues at coordinate 69,415,952 of NC_037683.1, read as the reverse complement.
CTGTCACTGCTGAGTGTTAGTGACTTGAGTCACAGTCATCAATAAGGCAGACTATTTGGTGCATGCCTGAAATAGAGGCAAGGTACAATCAAGACAAACAAGACATCCATCATGTTTTCAATACCCAGGGACTCTATGCTGTAAGTTACCTCTGTCTCAACCTGCAAGGATAAAAAAGCTTAACAGCCCTAGGAGAAGATATTGCCACATGTGGAAATGGTTTAGGAAAAAGACTCCACTTGCCGGAGGCATTGGCAAAATGCTTGCAACTCATGCAGATGAGGAACAAGAGGAAGGTAGGGAAGTCTTAAAAATGGAAACTGTAGCAAGATGAAAAGAATTCAGGATAATGCATTGGAAAACAAAGAGGGTTTGTCTTTTGATGAAAAACATGAACTCTACACAAATTTCTAAAAAAGGCTTATGGGCCCTTCAAAATGGACCCAGGGATCCTAGTGCCTGGAAACCCTAACTTGCTAACACTGTTGTCCACCAAACACAGTTTTATGAGTAAGTGGATTAACTAGTAGGCAATGAAGAGGAACATGAAGGAGAATTTGTCTGAGATTTTTTTTTATTCCTTCTAACGTCATGCTAATATATTAGAAAGCTCCACAGATGGGGGTAGCATTACAAGTTAAGGGTAATTAACTGAATTACATTATCTCTTATATATATTTATCTTTCTCTTAAATCTATATTGAAATTCCCATGTAAGTTGTTATCTCCCAGTACCCATTTTAGACATTAAGTAATTTTACACAAAAGTTAATTAATTTAGTTATGTAACAACTAGTGATTTCTCTGTGCCAGAGACTGTATCAGCACCCCAGACAATGAGTAGTCACTTAAAGAATCAGGAAGCCTTTTTTATTGAAGTTTAATGATCATGACAGATATTTGTCCAATAAATACAGAATAAAGTAATTTGAAATTTCAGTTTATTTGAAGTAACAGATAGGAAGATATAAGGGTGAAAGCAAAGGAATCTGATGAAGTATCAGGGCATATGGCATGTAAATGGGGAAGAGATGTATGATGAGGAGTTAAACTGGTGAAGATATGAAGTGGAATTAAATTCTAGACAGGAGGATGGGCAGGCCTAATACCCTGAGATTGGGGAAAACATTCCGGGTAGAACACGATGCAGATAGTACAGATAGTAACAAGCAGAACATTTGCAGATGAGCCCTCCTTCAGGAGCTTACAGGTCATGAGATCTAAGTAAGGTCTTTGAGCATTAGCTAAATTACTGACAAATGGTTTTAAGCAGAAAGGTAACATGACTGGACTATAGCTGCACTTGATGAAGATAATTCTGGCTTGACAGGCAAATGGATAAAGAAAGCTTGGGGTTGCAGTGGGGTCATCAGTAATATTGTCAGTAAGAATGCTTAGGAGGTTGTTACACTAGAGTGATACTTATGGCTATGCACATCCTTTTCTTCGTTTCCCCAAGCTTCGAACATTGAGTAACCCAGACATGCATCCAGTGCCCTCTTTTCTTCTTTTTGTGTGCTTACTATATGGGCACTCCTCAACTATCATGGTTTAAAAATCATCTAGATCTCGATTTTTCCAAATTCATGTCTCTGTCTTGAACCTAACACTTGAACTCCTGAAATTAGCTCCATTTTAACTTCCAATATGCATTTACAATTTAACATGTCCAATTCAATTCTTGATTTGGAAACCTCCACATTTGGTCTTCCTACACTTTTTCCACCTGAGTAACTGGGAGCTTTATTTTCCAAGTTGCTCAGCCAACGTTGTTAGTAGACTAATCTCTTTTTCTCACAACCTGCATCGAATTCATCAGCAAATCTCAATGTCAGTAAATGCACAATCCAATCTAATTTTGCCATCTTCACTTCCAACACCCTAGCCAAAGACATTAAATTAATTCCTTACACTTTGATTATTTTGATAGTTCCTTTTTTTTTTTTTTTTTTTTTTTTGAGTTGCAGTCTCACTCCGTTGCCAGGGTGGAGTGCACTGGCGGATCTTGGCTCACTACAACTTCTGCCTCCTGGGTTCAAGTGATTCTCCTGCCTCAGCCTCCTGAGTAGCTGGGACTACAGGCGCATGCCACCACACCCACCTAATTTTTGTATTTTTAGTAGAGGTGGGGTTTCACCATGTTGGCCAGGATGATCTCAATTGCTCAACCTCATGATCTGCCTGCCTCAGCCTCCCAAAGTGCTGAGATTACAGGCGTGAGCCACTGCGCCTGGCCGATAGCTTCTTAAGTAATCTCATTTTTTCTAATTTGCACCACTAAATTCTTTCTCAACAAAAAGACTCTAAGTCATACAATAGGATATATTTTCTCTTCTCAAAACCCTCCAGTACCTTTATAATATATTCCTAATGGAATCCGATATTCTTACTGTGGCAACTTACATTTCCAAAATGTGTCTACAACAGCACTTACCATTTCACATGCTCTTCAGTAATACGATCTTGCCTCTTCTCCATTAAGAGATTGAGTTTATCTCTACATTCCTTTGCTTCTGAGGGGCTTTGTGACTGCTTTGAGAAATAGAATATGGCAGAAATGTTGCTGTGTCAGTTTTAGACACAGCCCTAACTAAATTGGCAACTTCCCCTTCTTACTTCTTGGAATGCTCAATTTTAAAGTTTATTCTTGGGGCACTGTCTCTTAAAAACCCAGGCCCCATTTTATAATAAGCTCAAGACACATAAATAAGCCACACATGGGCTCTTTGTCTGACAGCCCTAAAAAGCATCAAACAGATAACCAACTCAGACAAGTGACATGGACAAAAAGCCCATTGAATCCTCATATGACTGCAGACCCAGCTGAAATCTGACTTACATCCTAAGAAACTACAAGCAAGAACCTCACTCTCAGTTGACTCAGCTTATGGAACCAGAGAAGATAATGATAAATTATTTAAGGTAATTTATTGATAAATCATAACGGATAACAGAATATTTATCATAACCTACAAAACCTTACTTTATATGGCCCATCGATAACTACACGATTTCATCTCTTATCATTTTTCTCCTTATTTACCTCATTCCAATCACACATCAGACTGCGCTCCTTAACATTCTTTAGACATGCCACGCATCTGTGTTTACCTCAGGACCTTTGAATTTGCTCTTCTCTAATTATAAGTGTTCCTTCAGATAGTTATTCTTATGGCTGGCTTCTCTACCCTTTTCACTGATCTGTTCAGATATCGCCTTATTAAAAAATTTTCTGGCCTGGTGCAGTGGCTTATGCCTGTAATCCCAGGACTTTGGGAGGCTGAGGTGGGTGGATCAACTGAGGTCAGGAGTTTGAGACCAGCCTTGTCAACATGGCGAAACCCCATCTTTACTAAAAATACAAAAATTAGCCAGGCGTAGTGCTGGGCGCTTATATTCCCAGCTACTAGGAAGGCCAAGGCCCGAGAATCCCTTGAACGTGGGAGGCGGAGTTTGCAGTGAGCCGAGATCGTGCCACTACACTCCAGCCTGGGTGACAGAGTGAGACTCCGTCTCAAAAACAAACAAACAACAAACCAACAACAACAAACAAAAAACAAACAAACAAAAAACCTTTTCCTTAACCAATCTTAAAAGAACAACAACAAAAAATAGGTCCATTTACCTTCAGCACTTCTTTTGCTTTTGCTTCTTAATTTGTTTTAGCCTTCCTTTTCGCTCCAGATTTATTGGAGTATACTTGACAAATAAAATTTGTATGTTTTTCATGTGTGCAATGTGATGTTTTGCTTTTCTGTAGTGAAAATACTTAAGGTCTACTCTCTTAGCAAATTTCAAGTATGTATAATACAGTATTATTCACTATAGTCACCATGCTGCATATTAAATGTCCAGAAATTATTCATCTTGCAAAAATAAAACTTTTTACCCTTTGACCAACATCTCCCCATTTTCCCCACTGCTCAGGTTTATCCTTTTTATAGGGCTTAGTATTATATGGCATGTTATATTTTCCTTTGCTTGTTTTTATTAATTGTTTATGCATTAAAATGCAAGTACTCTGAGGGCAGAACCATTTTGTTTTACGTTTTTACTGCTGTAGCTCTAGCACCTAAAAAACTAAGCTGGAAGCTCAATACTAATTTTTTCAATGAGCAAATTAATATTAATGGAGGATGGTTGGGTGAATGGAAAGATAAGTGGATGGATGATGAATGAATGGGTACATGGATAGATGAATGAGTGAATGAATATGAAGTGGTGGTAATAAAATGGTAAATTTCATGATTTAATCTTAAAAAGCCATTAAATAAAATGATAGCATTTTGCTGAATTGCAGTGGTTCTTACACCATGCTTGATATTCTTTTTACATCCAGACAAGTGTTTCTGTAGTTAAATAGATGACCACAGTGAGATTTTATAAACTAATGTAATGACACTTGTGAAGAGCAAGGACTGACATAGCTTATCACTCAGAAGAGGTAAGTTTTAATGGGAGAGAGAGAGAGAAATGTGAATACTCTGGGCATAGCTTCCCAGGAGGCCTGCCTCAAATTATTCAATGACCAAGGGAAAAAGACTAGGTGACTATGATGCAAAATGAAATATTTAGTGGGAGATACCAGAAGACTTTCAAACAGATTGGGAGGGGTGCCAAAAACAGCAAAAATATCGTATTTCGAATAGTGAAGCTGTTATGTCCAGAAAGGTTGAATGAAATAGATTATTTTCGTGTATAGAATCAAACTCAATATCCGGAGTACAAAAGGCTTAATTTACCTTTTTGTGCCTCCAACGTCAGGCAATTAGTTGAAACCAAAATCAATTTGCTGAGAGCTGGGCTTTGACTCAAAGAAACCACAAGTTTTGGCTTGGTAGTTGCAGCTGCATTCACTCTGTTGCTAGGAAAATCAGGAGAAACAAGTTATGCAAAAGGGTTCCAAGGTTCTGTCCCTTGCATTTTCCTTACAAAAACAAATGGTCCTCATCTTTCTGTTGTTATTGTTTCTTGGTTTTGATTTGTTTTGTTTTTTGTTCAGTCAGCATTGTGTTCTGAAGCTACAGAACTCTTTTTTCTCTTGAGAAGCCAAAAACAAAGTCCTTCAAAGGTGTTATTTTAGTGTGTGTGTGTGTGTGTGTGTGTGTGTGTGTGTGTGTTTGCCATAAGGGTGCTTTTTGACTTTTGGAATTCTGGAGATTTTAAGAAAAAAGCAAATGCAAAATATCAAATGACTTAGACATTATTACCAAGAATAGCAGTTATTGTCACATTTTATAAATGTTTCATTGCCTGCCACAGGCTTTTAAGGTTGGCATGATTTCTGAGGACTTCAGTTCAAAATTTAGGTAAGGCTTCAAAATTCGAGAAAACATCTGTAATTATACAGTTCATGGTCATATTTCTTTCACAAAAAATAAAGTTAACTCTTACTTCTTTTTGGTAACACTTATCTGTAGTTAGTACATAGACACTAAATAGTTTATGTTGCTTTGTGTAGTAATTAAGGTCTGTACAACAAAATATAGTGACAATAACAGATTTGGTAACTAGCTTAACCTGAATTAGCAACCCATATCTACCACTTACTAGCTGTATTCCCTTGGGAGTGTTATTTTTAGTTTTCTCATTTGTAAAATGGAGATAACATTGTATATCCTCTGAGAGTATTAAGATTAATGACATGTCAAATGCTCAGCACAGTACATGCCACACAGTTCTCAGTTGTTATTCTTAAAAGTCAATTCTGTTTCTGCATACTATTCATGCTTATGATTCCAAGTAAATAATAATTCATATGTGCATTCCACTGCAATTCCTTGTTTCTTAAAACCTTCAAAGAATTGCTTTTATATACAAGGACATAGAAATCTGCATTAAAGTAAGAATCAGCAAGGCATGAGGTTTTTGCTAAGAGATGAAGGTCATGGGTTTTTCTTTTAGCACAGATTTAAGAGAAACAGCTCTAAGCCAGAAGAACTCCACTGCTTTCCCCTCTGCTTTGAGTTTAGAGGCAGGCAGGCTTGTAATACAGAACCCTGTGCACCACAGGGTTGGTTTGGCAGGCAAGCCATTTGCTATTTCTGAAGCATATATGTTGCTTTCTGTTTCTAACACGCCAGAGGCTCTTCTCATTGCCAAAATTTCTCCTTTGTCAAGCTCCATAGGAAACTGATGTAGTCCATGCTCAAAAGACATCCAATAAAAAGCTATGAAGCTGCCACTGATTCACATCTCCACTGGAGGGAAAAAAAAGGAGTTGCAGGATGTCAGGTCAGTCTTAAAATGTTGTGCTTATGTTATTACAAAAGGCTAAGGATTCAGCTTTTAAAATATCCCTCTAGGGATGATAGCTCTGTGAGGGAATGGAAGACGCCATTGAAAAAAGGCTACTATCTCTGTCTTGCTTTTATAAACCCTTTATAGTTTTCCTGAAAGGTAATATCATGCTGTTGTGAGATCTTCTGGCAGAATGTGGGTTTCCATTTGTGATTTCTTATCAATCATTTTATCCCAATAAATAAGAGCAGATAGGGTTCCATTTCCCACCCCCACCAAAGACCACAGACACATCCATTTTAACCACCCCACATGTAAAAGCCTTGAAAGCAACAATACTCCAAGAAATCACTGTCTTTACTGTGAAAACATTTCAGTGCTCATGAGCCTGATCTTATCAAAGCAGTATGTAGAAGTTTACGAATTGTTCATGGTCATTTTTTCTTCATATTTGAGAGGAAAATGCATCTACCCTTTTTAAATGCATTTTGTATTAGTTACTGTACAGGAAAATCTGCTACAATAAAAATACTTCAAAATGCTGAGGTTTAAATGAGATTGGAAAATATTTCTCTTTTATTAAGAGTTCATGGGTGAGAAGACTACAGTGGCAGGGGCCCATACCCTTCTGTCTTCCTCCCCTACCATTGCCCAGGGTGTCAGACACACCTGTGTGGTTGAAGCTGGAAGCCCCCATGATTGGGTTCCAATAACATAGGTTAGGAAAAGGTATACCACAGCAAGCATTTATATCCATAAAACTAGGAAGTTACCTCCATCGTTTTCACTCACACCCCTTCTTGCCCTAACTTATTCACATCTCCTCAGCAAGGTGCAATGGAGTCTGGGAAATAAAATCTTAGGTGGACAGCCACATTCTCAGCCAAATCCTGATCAGGAAATAAGAAAGGAATGTTGGATTACTGAAAATAAAAAGATGAGAATTGGTATTGTTGGATATTTGACCGTCTCTACTGTGACTATGGTCTGGGAGACTATGCTAGAAATTTCCCCCTGGTAAATTTAATTGCAGTCCTAGGAATATCTGCTTGTAGAATATCAAGTTGCCTTAGTCTGGAATGTTGAAGGAGGCAAACTTTTGGATTAATGATCTGACAAACTATAGGGGTTTGATATGCTTCTTGCAAAGTTTCCTCTTCCACACACACACACACATACACACATGCACATGCACACAATGAGGGAGGGGAGAAAAAAGGTTTGTGCTGTTGTAACTAATTAAAGAAGAAAAAAGAACATAGGTAAATTTTCAATCAGATTTTAAATAAATGCCATTGTTAGTAGAGACGGATTTAAAAGTATTAAAAGTCTATCTATGAACCACATGTCATATGCAACCGCAGTCATATGAAGGAGAATAAGTAACCAAAAACAAAACAGGAAAGGATTATGTACCCTTAACATACTACATTCAACTACAGTCTTAACAAACCAGAACAGTTGCCAAAAAAAGGAAAAAGAAGAAAAGACTATGACAACCCATCTGACTTTGCCAGACTGAGAACTAGATGCAAAAATGATGGGGGAGAGGGGCGGGGGAAAGCAGCTTTCCCTCAGGTGCAGAGAAGTTACAATTTTATCCAGGCAGAGTGAAAATTCTGTCCCCAGCCTTTGTCAACAGCTCTTTCTCACTTGTACTGGGAGTCTCTGCCAGCCTGCGTCACTGCAGGGTATAGGCACGTGCAGGGCTTCCTCACTCCCTGGAGTGCTTACACATCTTAGGAAAGCACTGAGAAAAGTACTAAGACAAGGCTTACCATGCTGAGAGTGAGGGTGTTCATGGACTATAGTGTTAAAAGAAGAACTTCAAACTGCACCTGACTCTATAGTTCAATCAGAAAATCCAAAGGGATAGAAGATGAGACCTAATTTCAGGCCCATAAAACATCATCAAAGAACTTTGAACATAATTTGCAAATTGACCGACAGGTAAGGATTTTTTATATCAACCTGACCCTCTTATTGAAATCTGGAAGGAGACTTACTAGCGCCCACGTGGATGGTGGTAATTATGTATATGGACTAGTTTTGAACTGGAGAGATCTTCTGAACTCAAACGTAAAAACAGAAGCAACAACAGGCCTATTAATAGAAGCTATAGAAAAGGGGATGATGCCTTGATGATTTTGAAGAGGTACATATCTTTAGAAAAAGTCTCTGTTAATACCATTAGGGAGCTACAAAGAAAGAACACCTTGAATCAAAAACAGAGATACAATGGGAATTGACAGGAGAGTGGGAAAGGAGGAAGGGAGGAAGAAACAGAAGAGAGAAAACCTAAAATACAAAATAAACATTAAAATCTTTGGAGGCTATGAAAGGTTGAGATAGATAAAATGACTACTTAGATAATACATTTAATATTTTTACTCATAACACACAGGAAAATATTTTTAAAGAGGAAAATAATAGATAAATAATTTTTAAAAGGTAACAGGCATTCAACCTAACAGGAAGATTATAGAAATTCTATCAAAGACTTATCAGTTTTCATTGGAAGAAACCATGAATATAGAAATAAAGCAATAATGACAAATAACTAACATATATGAATTATTTACCATTTACTAAGTGTCATAGTCCATTCCTGCTGCTCTAAAAAATATACCTGGGACTGCGTAATTTATAAAAAACTAAAATTTATTTCGCATAGTTCTAAAGCTTAGGAAGTTTAAGATCAAGGCACTGGCAGGTTTGGTGTTTGGTGGGGCCGTTCTATCAATGGTGTCCTTGTGGCAACTTCCCCACATGGTAGAAGAGCTGGAAGGGCAAAAGTGATGAACACCATATCCTCATATGGCAGAAGAGATAAAATGGGGCTAAACTCACCCCCTCAAACTCTTTTATAAATCAAATCACTAATCCCATCCATGATAACAGAGCTCTGGTCTCCTAATTACCTCCTGAAGACCCCACTTCTTAATACTGTTACATTGGACATTAAGTTTCAACATGACTTTTGGAGGAAACACAAACATTCAAACCAAAGCCCTAAGTATCTACCATTATCTCATTTAATCTCCAGGAAAATCTGATTAAATATATTCTTACCTCTATTTAATAACTGATGAGAAGAAGTTTGCACAGAATTTTAAATAACTCATCAGAGTCAGTAGGTGGCAGACCCTGCAAATCTGGTCTGTCCACTTCTAGAGGTGCACTTCTAGAACTTTATATCTACTTCACTTGACTTCATTATGGAAATGAAGAAAAATCTGAGTCTAACATTTGAAAGGGTTTTGTGCATTCCAGTGGAAAAATAAAATAAAAAGCAGTTCTCTGTAGATATATCCTAAGGCTGAAAAATGTTTGAATTTCAGCAAGTAGAAAAAAAAATCCTGAAGGCATTTATAAAGAAAAAAAAATAGGTTAGCTACAAAGAAAAAAAAAAAAGACCGGTTTCAGAAGTCTATTTCTTGACGTGAAACACAAAGAAGACACAGGAATTTTGAGGGGTAAAGTTTAGGATCTAAGAGGTCCCTGCCTGAACAAGTTGTCATTCATATGTAAGAAACTCAGAGAAAAATGCTCAGTTACACAAGGACTCTTGAGATACTCTCTCCTTTGTAAGAAGATTACTGCCTAATCTAACTGGGTAACGTAACTGATAAATGTCAAAAATGAAGTATTCGAGTGGGAAAACTGTTGTGACAGAGTAGGCTTAAAACAATGGATTGAGAACATGAATTAATGTGAACTCTCTCTCCGTGTTTAAAGAACAGTGACATGCAGTTAACCTGCTTTGGCTCTTAGACCTTTTCCTGGTTCTCCCTGATTAGTATTTTCATGGTTTCCTCTTGCTGGTATGGTTTCCTCTTTCCTATGATGGTAGTTCATCAACAAGCTCAAAATAAATGATGATAGATAGATAGATAGATAGATAGATAGATAGATAGATAGATAGATAAAATTAATAAGGCATTGAATTTCCTTATCTGAGTACTAAACTAGGCTCTCAACCATGTGAATTTTCATTTTTACTTCGAATGCTTATAAGAAATTCTTCTTTGTATGTATCATATATTAACTATGGTTTCAAATCATCAGGATCCTTGAATTCATATAGGGGCTTTGAGACACTATTTGGTAGATAGGTATCAAGGGCCAGGACATCAATGGACCAGACCTCTAAAAACTGCCCTCCATGAAAACAATTATTTTTGACTTGGATTTGAAACTTTTTGAAACTGTAGATGCTCTCCATTAGTCCTTCCTAATGATGTTAATCATGTCTGGAATGAGATGTATGTTGTTTGGTGAAGGCTGGTAGTTGGAGAGAGGAGGCTGACAGTGGGGAAGACTATATGCAGTATAAGGTGAAAATATGTTCATGTACATTGTATAGTTTTGCTTCTTGCTATGGAGTGTGAGAACTGGAATGGTCCCATGTCACTGCCAGACACCACAAGAACAATGAATTTTCCTAAAGTTTTCCAGCCATACTAATCACTATTCTTCTGTCATTCACTAGAATGCAGAACACATCACAACTATTAATGTAGCAGTGAACGGTCTAGCATTGGGTGGGGGAGGTAAAAGAAGTAAATGGTATAAAATGACTGACAATGAGTACTAAAAGTACATATTAAAATTACTGTATAGTTATGTGCAAAATAATATTTAGTTATTGATTATAAACTGAATGGAAGAATAAGTTTGAAGATTTCATATGGTATGTAAAATTTTAGAATTCAAATTAATAAAATTCTCATAATCTAGGTCTATAATTGACTAGACCTGTGTTAACTTAGACTTACAAATAAGGAAGGTATTAGCAGAAGAAATTAGGCTAAGTACATTATTTTGAAAAGGATAACTTTACATTGTCTTTAATCATTAGCGATATATAGATACACATTTGTATTTAATATACTGAAAGACAACTATGGCTAGTTTACAAAACATTTATAACTTCCACATAACCTACGCAAAACACCAGAAAACAAAACATAGTTTCTCTGAAGAAAGTCAAAAGAGAAGGAAATGGGAAAAATAGTATAAGATGAGAAAAATGATTGACAAACCACTTGTAAATATTAAACAATAAATATAAAAAAGTTGACAATGTTGGAATTTAGATAACAGTATGACCCCCTTGTTGTCCATTGCAAGGCCAGATATAGACCCTTTAAATTCCCATTGTTTATCTTATAAATGATTAGCTGAACTATTTATCCTCAAAACTATCTAGACATAGATATAAACATGTACTGGTTGGTTAAAAACCACCTGTCACCTGTAAAAGCACACCATCTATAACTTCTCTGTTCCTCTCTTTTTTTTTTTTAATTTTTATTTTTTTTAAATGTATTTATTATTATTATACTTTAAGTTGTAGGGTACATGTGCATAACGTGCAGGTTTGTTACATATGTATACTTGTGCCATGTTGGTGTGCTGCACCCATCAACTCATCATTTACATCAGGTATAACTCCCAATGCAATCCCTCCCCCCCTCCCCTCCCCATGATAGGCCCCGGTGTGTGATGTTCCCCTTCCTGAGTCCAAGTGATCTCATTGTTCAGTTCCCACGTATGAGTGAGAACATGTGGTGTTTGGTTTTCTGTTCTTGTGATAGTTTGCTAAGAATGATGGTTTCCAGCTGCATCCATGTCCCTACAAAGGACACAAACTCATCCTTTTTTATGGCTGCATAGTATTCCATGGTGTATATATGCCACATTTTCTTAATCCAATCTGTCACTGATGGACATTTGGGTTGATTCCAAGTCTTTGCTATTCTGTTCCTCTCTTTAAAGTCTAAGGCAAAACCAAGATGTGAGACCCTCTGATCTTTGGATCTGGGGTTCTGTTCCTGTTTCAGCAGCCTCACTAAGACCAAATCCCTTAGTTGCTTGTTTTTTGTCTTTGTGTTGTGCCATAACCTGGATAGGACTGGAAGCCCACCTCTGGACCCCCATCTTCTCCCCTCAGTGACTGAGGTCTCTCCGGCCAGTTGTGCCCCACAATTTGGGCATCCCACAGTGAAAGCAGTGCCTGAGTCCTGTGCTCCAGACATTGTTCATGACAATATGGTAAAGATTCGACATTAATTATTTGTTTTACTGCTCTTTTGGTTTGGTTGCCAGCTTTTGTTTAACCTTGTTACTGGAGGAAACTCCAATGCGCACCTTGACCCCCTTCAAAATCCCTGTGAATTATGTGTTTTGCCATTATAGCCACAATTCAGTTCATTATCTCCATTTGGCATAGTTTTACTAAGGATTATGTCTCTCACCACCAGTTAACTCCTCCTGCTCCTTCTTTATCTCCAGCAAACTCACACAATTTCCTCACTCGAAACCATCCTTGAATACCATCACTGCCATTTTTCTTACCAACGATTCCTCCTTATTCTATGTTTTCCTTATTCTGTGTTTTTCTTTGTTCACTTTTGGACCTTACTCCTCCTCTTTACCCTACCCTGGTTCCATTAAATTCTCCTGCTTCCCAGTTTTCCATTCCAACCCATATTATTAGCCTTTCCCTACCTGTAATGAAGAATCAATGACCTGAATACCCATTTGAACAAGTACACTTTAAGCCTTTGTCTCACTTAGATTTACATAGTACTGTCAATGACTTTAAAGACACCTGTAACAACAGGGAAGAATTTAGTAACAATTCAGTCTGGTCATCAGCACATGTTCTCCCAGGCTCCACTGATTTATATCCACTTGTGCAGCTGCTTGTGGGCCTGGGAAATGGACTATCAAAAAAGTCAGAACAGTCCTGAGGCTTACATGCAGGCTAAAGCCATTGGAGGAACAGCTTATTAGACAGAGATGCAACATATTATAAGATGGAGAGATGAATCCAGCGTTAATTACAGATGTAGATTAGAATATGTTTGAAAGAGTTAGGCGCAGTGGCTCATGCCTGTAATCCCAGCATTTTGGGAGGCCAAGGCAGGCAGATCACGAGGTCAGGAGACCAAGACCATCCTGGCTAACACAGTGAAACTCCGTTTCTACTAAAAATAAAAAAATTGGCAGGGCGTGGTGGTGGGTGCCTGTAGTCCCAGCTACTCGGGAGGCTGAGGCAGGAGAATGGCGTGAACCTGGGAGGCGGAGCTTGCAGTAAGTGGAGATCACACCACTGCACTCCAGCCTGGGCGACAGAGCGAGACTTCATCTCAAAAAAAAAAAAAAAAAAAGTGTTTGAAAGAACAACTCTAATGTTCTTGAGGGCTGAATCACCTCTGCCGTTGGTGTTAGGTTTCTTAAGGTCTTACAGCAAAGATTACAGATGTTATTTAAAAACGAAGTGGTGGAAGACTACTATCTCTGAAATACAGTCACTAGCTCAAAACCCTAAGGGCTCCATTGCAGACAAAGCCTAGTCAACACAATGCAATCTCAAGGCTTTATAATTCAAACAATTAGAATAAAAGGTGCTAGAGCAATCTGCTCCCTAAAAAATCATTTTATGTAGGGACACTTGCAGCTAGTGTAAAGAAATATATAACCTGGCCTTAAGATGCAAAAGGGAGCAAGATCAAAAATTCATCTTTCCAGTGGTATTCCTTCACACAACCATTACCCTTGTGCAAAAGGAGATGCAAAAATCATCCCATGAATGGATTCCCCTTCATCTTCCCAGTGAACACAAAAGCAAACTTTCCTCCTATTCTCCACCCACCCTCACTTGGAGCAGGCAAACCATACCTGTGGTGGGACTTGATCTACCTTATGACTTGAGTTTATCCAAACAATCTTTTGTCTCAGTAGGACTTCTCATTAACCTGTATAACTTTATGCTTAATTTCACTAATCCAGTAAACCTGGAAAAATATATTATTTCCAATTGGAATATCAGTATTCTTTGTTTTCTTCAACTTCCCTGGCTCTATACCTATGCTCCTTTGCACCTGAACAGTTCTTATTAGCCATGAGGCAATGGTTGCTCTTGTCAACATGTTCCACCCATCCCTTTAGTGAAGCAGTCCTCAACCTTTTTGACACCAGGGACAGGTTTCATCGAAGACAATTTTTCTATGGCGGACATGATTTTGGGATGAAACCGTTACACCTTAAATCATCAGGCATTAGTTTCTCAAAAGGAGTGTACAACCTAGATCCCTCACATGCACAGTTCACAATAGGGTTCACGCTCCTATGGGAATCTAATGTCAGTGCTGATCTGGCAGGAGGTGGAGCTCAGGTGGTAATGCTCACTAGCCAGCTGTTGACCTCCTGCTGTGTGGCCTGGTTCCTAACAGCCCACGGACTGGTAATGGTCCACAGCCTGGGGTTTGGGGACCCCTACTTTAGTGGAAACAAAGGGGTTCAGGACAACTGCAGGAATATCCATAAAAAAGAAACCCAAATCCCTACCCCATTAGGGTCTTTACTCAAGGAATTAGTAATTATCCCTCAAAGCTAACGAAACTCCTTGACTGACGAATGTGTTAACATAGCTGCTTTCCAAGTATTCTTCCCCTTTTCGATCTCCTTTAGAGTCAGAACTCTACTTAAATTTAAGAGAAAACAATTGCTAGCACCTGAGGCTGAAAAAACGAATTGGAACAGGCTGAATTTTTTTTTTTTTAATTCAGATGGTCTTTGGAGACACCTAGTCAGCTGCCTGACTTCTCCTCAGTCTTTCATCTGCAGTGCAGTTCAGTCTCCACAGTATTATACATCATGGCACAGAAAAAAAGTCTCCTTCACAAATATTGGTGCAGATGCTTCAGCAGTCATTATAAGCAGGTAATCTCAACTTCCCCCATTTAACAGAAACATAATCCTGCCAAAAAAATAAAGGTAGGGCAAGAACAAGAACTCGTTTTTATGAGTGAGTGAACCAAAATTTTAGAATGAAAGCTGGAAGCTCTCTATTTCTATCTCTGTGTGTTCACATGTGTGTGTATGTGTTCCATGAATGGGACATATATGCAAAGCAGCCCCCAAATGCAGAAGGAACGGAGACATCAAAGAACAAGGCAGACAAATCCAGTTTATCAGTAAAGCGTGAATTATTTAGGAACTAACAAAGGGAAGCATGGTCTTGGGTGGCAAGACAGGTAGATCTCCACAGCATTACATTCCAAACTCAGGGCTTATATAGCATGGGGAAAAGGGGAACATGCTCGATAGGGTCTACTAAAGGTAACTCCAGAACAGGCAAGGATGCTATGTGCATCATACGCTATAATTTGTGCAATAACAGCAAGGTTGTATTGATTTAAAGGCAAGATGTATAGTGAGTACACATTTTTATACTAAGGACAGTAAATAAAGTAGGAATAAGGAGGCACTCATGCAACTGGGGTTAATCGGAAGTCTACACGGTGAATTAGCATCAAAATGGAGTAACTTTTATTTCTATAGTGTACATGAATGTATGTAGGCTATATGTGTAATATTATCCTACCTTCAAATAGTATTATCAAATTATAAATCTCTAAAAGGAGATCTATTCCGACTAGTTTACAGATAAATAAGCACTTATATAAACTGAATATTCTTAAGATTCTTAGAAATTAAGGAAATTGAATTTCTAATACTTTCAGTGTGGAAAAAAGTGTTCTTATATAAACTGCTAAACTCAATGTTTAATAGTTTCTATAAACTCAAATGTTTATAACTCAAATGTTTTCAAGAATTCAAGTACACATAAATTAGGTAAGTCTTTGACAGCAAGACTCATTTAATATTGTTATTTTATCAAAAACAGGGATGCGTTCTGAGTTATTTGTGTTAACACATGTTTTTATTCTACTTGGGCATGTTCACCCTAAACTTGTACAGGTTTACTCATCAAATAAGCTTGTGTTACATATAATAGATATCTAAGATGATTATGAAATGTTTAATCAAATTGAATCATTATTCTAACAAACTTTAATTCAACAGTTACTCTGTTTTGTAGCATGACAATTGGTTTGAAGATATTTTCCAAGATATTTAGTAACTTAAAACCTTAGACTTATGTTAAGTAAGATATATAATGGGAAGTCATTAAATATCTCGATTATTTCTAGTAAAAAAGGATACTGAAGCATAATTATGAGCTTTATACTTTTTCTCTTATTTTGATGGTACAGAGAGACTGTATACATATCTGAAGGAAATGTATGGCTATAAAAAGTTTTAACATGTAAGTTGTAAGACTAGCTCTGCTAGTCTGTTACAAAATGCTGGTATATAAAAGATAGTTCATACTTATCCACCTCATAGATTTTCTTGGAAGTAGAAGCTACTGTGGTTAAAAATTATAACCCATGTAGGTAAGAGAGACTTTACAAGGAGCAATTGTGGCCAAGAGGAACAATTTTATATGCAATGTATGGAAAAATAGGACAACTTTGTTCTGAAGTAAAATGACTGGTTTATCCAGAATAAGAAAGAGGAGAGTGTGTGAAAAAATCTAAATGGATATAGAAAGTTGTAGAAGGTTCATGGAAAAAGAATTTCATATGTCAGGCTAAGGCTCGATGGATTTATTTAAGGTTGTTTAAGAAGAGCTTTTGTATTAAAATTATACTAATACAAAATTAGATTAGATTTGATTTTCTTTCTGTAAAAATGACAAAATTTACACAGATTATTGGTCTTCTCTTAAGAGTTTAGAAAAGGTTTTTCTTTACCTTCTGAGTAATCTGACAAAAATACAAAGATACTGTGTCTTACCAGAATACTTAACTGTGTTGTGTGTTGACTGTATCATGTCCTTCATTAATTAAAAGAACAAAGTCTTCCTACTTTTGATCAAATTTCATGATAATTTCTAACATTTGCTGTCCCCAAATCAAATTCTAAATGATATGTTTTGCATCTAAAACTGTCTTTAGGATTTCACGGGGTACATGGAAAATCACAAAGAATTTATTTTTTTCACTTTATACAAGGAGAAATGCTAAAAATAATTATGTTTATTTCACATTTTGAATTACATAGGAAGAACTGTAAAATCAGAAGGGATGCTTAGCCTTCCCTGGGTTAAATCAATGTGGGTAAAATATTATTATTATAAAAATTCCAGAAACTACATGCTGTGTGGGAAATTCCCAGGGAATCATCAATATCCTTACGGTCCATGTATTTTTTTCTATTTATGAGAGTCCCAGTAATGCTTTGCCTGATTTTAGATAAAAACAATATGGTGTTTTTCAGTCATAATTTTAGTAAATGTTTTAAAAATATTAACCTGATTGTAATTGTATCCTTTAACAAATTAAAGAATTCAAAATTCAATAAGTTCTAGGGCAGTGGTTCAATTGAGGATTCATATCATTTAACCTATGAAGTTTAATTCATATGTTTAGGACTTACTCCAGGCTTACAAAATCTTTTTACTTTATAATCTTGATATATTCTAACTTGATATATTCTAAAATTGATATAATCTTCATATATTCTAATTTATAATATTGATATAATCTTTATAATCTTGATATACCATGTTGGGTATATTCATGGTACATTACATTTAGGGAAATTTGATGTTATATCTGAATATTGTTTTCTCTATAAAGATATGGCCATCCATTTTCATATATTAGATTTGTATTCATTCTTTGAATGAATACAAATTACGTTTGCAGATATTTTATCTAAAACTTTTTTGGATTGACTATTTTGTTTTCCATGCCATAGAAAAAGCCATTTATCCTTATTAGTTGAGTTTTTTGTGTAATTAAGTCACATCAGATCTTTCACTTTTAAAAATTATTAGTAATAACTTGACTACAGATGCTTTAATCTACAAGTTATTTTATTTTACTCTGATCCCTCCTTGGAAGCCCTTGCAAATCTGTCTTAGAGATCCAGGACTCTATGTCGGGTATATGTTTCTTATGGCATTGCTTAAAACACCATTGAAATCATACCAATGAATTGAATCAGGATTTCCAGCTCCAGTGAAGAAGCAGATGTGTTCAGAAAACTGCTAATCTAAGATCAAGCAAATTAAAAATTAATTACATATGAAGGAAAGAAGGAAGGACGGAAGGAAGGAAGGAAGGAAGGAAGGAAAGAAGGATAATTATGGGCTCTGCATGGGATATTGCTAATATGTTAATATTCTATTTTCTGGATATTAATAATCCCTTTATATTTTCTCTTAATTGACCTATAATTCATACCAAGTTATTAAACTGTGCTTTTATAGAGAAATGAAACGTTCATTTTTTCCTTCCTTCCTGACCCCTCTGGAATTTAGAAACTTATCAGGTATTCTCATTTTCATGGCAATGTAATTATTTTTATAGGATCAATAAGAATCTACTCTTCTTATTAACAATACATAATTAGAAAAATTGATTATGCAACCCAGATGTTTACTTGAATTTTTTTTTGAGAATGATACTCATTTTATCAGATTGCTCAGACACTTACATGGAGTGACCAAGTTGGCCTTAACATTTCTTTCCGCTTGACTCAACTTTAGACTGATGTTTTTCTGACTCTAGGCTCCTGGTTTCCCTATTCTTAGAGCATTGTCTTTACAAAAACTTATGTTGAGATTCAAAAGATGATATCCAAAAGACTGGCACTTTGACATGCTGAGAAGCCTTAGCAGCTGCCTCAGCATCAAGGTCCCTCTAACCTAGTCTTATTTTCCCACCCCAAGAGTACGAAGGGACTCTAAAATGTTATCTGCATCCACTGAGGAATGCAAACACACCTGGATGGATGTTTACACAAGATATTACCTGCCTCTTGGGCTCATTCAAGTTCCAAAGATAATCCTTTGCAAGTACACTTCTGTCTCCTGAGTCAATTTATTCTCCCTAATAATTATTTACTAGGTGGTCAGTCTGAAAGGGCTAAGAACACTGGGAAACATAAGATGTTAAGCAACCCACTCTCACTTTGAATGAATCAAACTCTCAGGGGGAGTTTCTCTTAATAACTCCCATGCATAAGAGGCTTTGCTTGTCTCAATCTTTGTTGTCTGGTTAGTTTTGGGAAAGTTTAATTCCAGGAGGGAATACCTGGTGTCACAGATTAACAGGGCTGACTGGTGGTCCCTCACAAACTTGTGGGATACTGGAGGCACTGAACATGCAAACACCATCCTTAACCATCTGTGGCAACAACAGTCTTTTGCTATCTCAGTCTTTTTCTCAGAGTAAATTTTTGGGGGGATCAGAAGAGACTACATATTCTGCCCCCATTTTATAAATGACACTTAAATCCATGGTATTCTAAGCCTGGAATGAATACCACCTCTGCGGCTTTCTAAACAAATTGGCTGTATTTAAAAGAAAAAAAATACTTGGAGCACTCTCAGCTTAAACAACTATCTTCTTGGACCTATGAAAAGAGACAAAAGAAAGATATAGCCTTAGAAATTCCGTTGGCAAACCAAAACCAAAACTAAATGAAGAAAAATACCCAGAACTCAGATTTTAAATGGAATTAATTAAAATCCTGCCTGCTTTGGATCCTCTTTGGTATTTACAAAGAAGACATTCCAGCTTGGAGTCTAGTGGCTAAGATGGCCAAGATTCCACACTTTCACTGATGTGGCCGGGGTGTGATTCCCAGTCTGAGAACCAGTCCCTTGAAAATGTAAATCTTCTAACTCAAAATTTTTTAAGAAAATATTCATTAAAAAATTGTGGTACCCATTTGTTTTGTAATCCTTTCTATCCTTATATGTTTTATTTCATGTTTTACTAAGTATTTTTTAAATCTTCAACTGTGGGACACTCAAGTTGTAGTAGGTCTTTGTGCGTAGGTGGTCAGCTGAGAAGCAGCTGAGAAGTGGGCAGATGAGAACACATGAACACAGTGGGGGAACAACACAGACTGGGGCCTTTTGGAGGACGGAGGGTGGGAGAAGGGAGAGTATCAGTAAAAATAAATAATGGGTACTAGGCTTAATAGCTGATGATGAAATAATCTGTACAACAAATCCCCATAACACAGTTAACCTATGTAACAAACCTGCAGTTGTACCCCTGAACTTAAAATAAAAATATAAAAAAGAAAGAAAGAAATATGGATTGTATTTCATTTGCAACCAGTGAAACATGCTAATTTATGAGCTATCCTTGGGGGGGTCTGGATCTTGAGAGGTATGCAGCTTTTGCTCCCTCTTTGGAGGCATTGGTTAAAGCCATAAAGGGCTTCTTGGTTTTATTTTCTTGTGTGATTGTTTTTGTTTTCAGTCATCTGTTTAGGTGTACCTTTGATTTAAAACTTTGGTTTATATCTACAGTGTGATAGTACTTTTTTTTCAGTTTGCCTTGTTTCTTCCACTGGGCCAGAGAGACAGCCTAGCTCCATCACTGGACATTGATCCTGTGAGAGGAGGAGGAGGGCCTCTCACAGGTGACAAGGGGAGGCATAGCTCTGCAGCAGCTGTTCTCTGGGCTTCAGTGAAAGGCTGACTACTCCCAACATGGAAAGCTTGCTACTTTATATTTAAAAGGATTTTTAAAAAGCCGTTCTTTGATCTGCTTAATTAGAAGTAGATCTAAATAAGATCTAATTTTAAAAGTAGGCTTAATTAGAAGGTGATATTCAGATGGCCTGGATGTCCGGGTGCTGTGGCCAGTTTTGCTGATCCCAGAGCTTCTTGGGGGAAACCTACAGGTGGCCAATGGCATGCCCTGAACTTTTTCATGGGAAGATCTTATGTAAAAATGGGTCAACTGAAATGTCTGGAGAATGTGACTTGTGCCAAAGACGGACAGAGAACAAATGCACAGAAATACTGTCAGCCTTCCATGGTATCTCCAGAACTTCACAATTATCTCTACGTTGAATTTATTGCTATTCTTCCTCTTGTTTTAAGTTGGTTCTTTATTGAATGGTACTTGGGGGAAAAAAAATTCTAGTGCATTTTTTCAACACATCACTGGATTATTTGAATCCATGGCAGCCATTATCACCTTGCTTGTAAGTGATCCAGTTGGTGTTCTTTATATCTGCTCATTCATGTTGAGTATTGACACTTTCAGATTGGTACACGATGCTTTACCACCCAAGTCCAGATTATGTTACCACAGTGCACAGTACTCAGGAAGCTGTCTACCCACCACATATCATTGTATTTATCTACTATGCATTCTGCTTGGTATTAGTGATGCTGCTCCCAACTTTCTGGTGAAGAAGATTGCATGTGAGTTAGGGACGTCTGACTGATTTAAAAGTATTTATGCTGCACTTTACTTTTTCCTAATATTAATCATGCTTCAGGTGGTTGGTGGAGGCCTTTTACATTATGCCTTCCCATACCCTATATTAGTGTCATCTTTGGTTACTCTAGATGTGTATGTATCGGCTTCGGGGAAATAGAGAACTATTATGATCTTCTGGTCAGAAAGAAAATACTTATTCTCTTCAGCCACTAGTTACTTCATGCTTATAGAAAAAGAAAAATCTTCAATTCCAGAGTGAATAAACTTGAGCAATATTTGCCCCTTTGGACTTTGGCACATACACCATCCATTTATTGCTTGTTCACTGCAAAAGATACTGAACTTTCACAGATACTCTCAGAAGGAGCCAATAGACACTGATATGGTTTGGCTCTGTGTCCCCACCCAAATCTCATGTTGAATTGTAATCCTCAATGTTGAAGGAGGGACCTGGTGAGAGTTGATTGGATCATAGGGGCAGTTGTCCCCTTGCTATTCTCATGATAGTGAGTTCTCATGAGATCTTGTTGTTTAAAAGTGTGTAGCATTTCCCCCTTCACTCTTTCTCTCCTGCTACCATGAGAAGATGTGCTTGCTTCCCCTTCACCCTTCCACCATGATTATGGTTTCCTGAGGCCTCCCCAGCCATATCTCCTGTACAGCCTGTGGAATTGTGAGTCAATTAAACCTCCTTTGTTTATAAATTACCCACTCTCGGGCAGTTCGTTATAGAAGTGTGAGAATGGGCTAATACAGACACTGAAGGTAAAAATGCAAAATGCCAAAAAAACCTAAGAAGTGTTCCTAATTTAAAAAGTAAATAAACATAAAAAAGGAATTAATGAAATTCTGCCATTCATGAGAACAAGATTGTCAATATATCTTAATGCTTGGAGATTTTTGTTTTGTTTTTGTTTTACTTAATAGACTTTATAGATGGACTTATAGACTAGAAAAATACAAAATACCATAATATTCTGTTACATAGCATAATATTATCTATTACATTAGTAGCCCATTAGGAATTACTTGCTTCTCTTAACTGTTCAGTTATTCTTTAAAGCAAAGTTATTTCTATGTACCTAGCAAAGTGTTGTTCCCATTTTATTAAGAAAAACTTTAACAAATATAATCTGATATCATTAGCAGTGGCATAATTGTGCATATCTTTTCCATTTCTATTTGTTTTTCACCAATAATAAATTACAAAGACAGATATACTTACTATGGGGTCTGATTGCAAACATATAAATAAAGTGTATTTTTTGTTATCTGTTTATTTTAACCAATCCAGTATTTTCACATATTATATAAATTAAGCATATTTTACATATAGGTTTTCTGTTTATAGTTAAATTTTATTGTTCCTACAAAGAAAATAAATAATAAAAAGCTTAACTACAAAGAAAGCTGGTTTCCCTTTAATTAAAAAAATAACTCCATTACAGATTTAATGTTATTACTCATAATTTGTCTGCTTTCTGTTTCTTCTTAATTCAATTTCAATAGGTTGTATATGTTCAGGAATTTATTTAATTTCACAAGGTTTTATAGTTGTTAATAATAGTCTCTAATGATCTTTTGTATTTCTGTAATATCAGTTGTAATGTCTCTTCTTTTATTTTTGGTGTTATTTACTCGAGTCTATTTTTTTTCTTAGTTAATCTACCTAAAGGATTGTCAATTTTGTTTATATTTTAAAAAAAACAAATTTTGTTGATGTCTGCATTGATTTCTTAGTCTCAATTTTGTTTATTTCTGGTCTAATTTTTATCGTTTATTTTCTTCCACTAATTTTGGTAGATTTAATTAACTTCCTCTCCCACTCTGAAGGTCAAGTTTTGTTACCTACTTACAAATTGAACTAGATTCTGTCGTATTGCAAAAATGTAAACATTGTGGAAATAAAGATCACCACAATGAGAACAAAGCCTATTTATTTTGATCTTGTTATATCAGAGTTTACTATAATAAAGGATAAAGGCTGTCATTTGCATTTGCCAGAGACTCAAAGGCAGGCAAATGAATAGGGAAGCTTTATAAGGAAAGAAAGAAAAGCTTTTGGTATCTCCTGATTGTAGGCTGCTAACATGGGGAAAATGTAGTGGGGGCTAACTAGAGGGACATCCTGTATCATTAATGAGGAGTATGTATCTGCTTTCTCTGGTTGGTCCTAAATTAAAAGCAAGAACAAAAAATTTGGCAAACTTAAAATTATTAATCAAGTCCTTCTCTTTCTTTGGACCAGGTTTTATGAAAGTTAGTGTTTGGATTTCTGGAATGATTGTTAGAGATTCTAGTCTGATTTCCATAAATCTGATTTGTCGATAGTAGGCTGGTTTTCTGGGCTGGTTACTGCAGAGAGCCTGTTTGCCATAGCTTGTGGTCATATCAATGGCTGCAGCCGCTCCAGACAGCCTGCCACTGCCATTACACCAGTAGTAGCAGGGGGGAGCAGCTAGGGATTCATGCTCCATATAGCCAGTGGGAGCTGGGAACAAGTGGGAGCCCTACCCCTTCTGAGTTGGGGCAGGAGCTCCCCAGATGCACTGCAGCTGCCCAAACCACGGCTGCAGTCCTGGTCCTCCCAATCCACAGATCAGGCTGGAGCCTTGCCCCACTGGATGCAGCTGCAGCTGCCCAAACCATGACTGTAGGCTCAGGCATCCCTGCACTATCTGGGGCCTGGGAAGGCTCCTACCCCTGCCCTTGCAGGCTCAGAAGTGCCTGCTTCCACTGTCTGGCCTTTTCTGGCTGTTGGCGCCTGCTCCAATTTTGTAGCAAAGTCGAGCCAAGCCTGGAACCATGAATGGCAGTAGGAGGCATCCAGATTCCTGGGTGGAAGGGGTGGGTCCCCAGTGATGCCCCACCTTCAGGCCAGAGAGGTCCCACCTTCAGGCCCCAGGCTCAGCCAGACTAGAGGACAGAATGGAGAGATGACCAACTGCAGAGAGGAGCTACTCTCTAACTCTCCACGACCTCCTGTCTGCTGAGAGGTGAACACTCGATGGGACAACCTGCCTACAGAGAGAAGCTACCCACTGTGGGTCTCCCCTAAGCTATTGTAACACTCAATAAAGCTCTTCATTGTGCTCACGCTCCACTCGTCTGTGTACCTCATTCTTCCTCATTCTTCCTGGATGCAGGACAACAACTTGGGCAAAGGTGCCACCAGCCACAGAGGTTTATGGACAGAAAAGCAACATCCCAAAGATCCCATAACAATAGTTCTATTGTTATATACGGCATGGCCATTGTTTGTTTGTATATTCAGTCTTTCAACCCATACCAAATTTTCAAGTTTTTCAGTTTTCTTTAATATCTTGTATCGCTTTCCAAACTAACACTTCCTAGTTTTCTCTTTTCTTAACTTGTCTACCTTGAAATCTAAAATCTGACACCTAGATCCTTATGAGGACTTTACTTTGCCTTATAGCAGCCCTTTTCCCCCAGGATCTGAAGAAGACTGTAAACTAAAGCCAAATGACTTGATATTATAAGGTTAAATATCATTTTTCCCTCATGCCAAAAGGAAAACGAAACTCCCCAACTATAGCATTTTCTTTAGAAAATTTAAATTTTTAAATAGGTTCACTATTGTTTTGAGATGTGTTTCTATATTTTAAAAGATCCATAAGTCTTTATGCTAAGTGCCTGGCTCCAAGTTATAATTTCCTGCTATTTGTAAAGATAGAAAAAACTTTGTATTTCTTTTGGATAAAGAGAATTAGCATATATGTAATATACTGCATCTTTGTTGCTTATAAAAAGGTGATATTTCTTTATGTTTTTTATAATATCTTTAATAAATTTTCTGTGATGTGTATCACAGTATGTCTTAATGCTTTTTCAATATTAACACTGATTTGTTTTCTCCATTTGTTTAAGAAATTTGGTTAAAAGGAGATTTTATTGTATTTCACAAAGGAGAAAGCAAAATTTCTTCTTTCCCTTCTTAGATTCTTTTGAGGCACAGTCCTGAAAACAAAAGAAATATTAGCAAAGGAAAACAAGTAGTTTTCGTTTATAAAATATACTGTACTCATCACATAGGACAGGCCTCAGTTCAAAAGTATTTCTCTCTCAAGACAGTGGCTTAGGGCCTTTGCTGAAATAGTACTTTAACAAGGAGTCATAAATCCTACATAGTGACGACAAAGGAGAGAGCAGTTCTAGTCTTTTAAAAGGTGGGAAAATGTGAGAAGATACTAAAAGTTGTTCCTAGATTGCTCTGATGCTGGCTGGTCCTTCTATGGGCTGATACGCAAGTTCTGTCTCCAGTAAGAAAGGATTTGTTTCCTGGCATTAGGCAAAAAGAGGCTGAGGCTGACTTTCCAGTGTCTTTACCTTAACAACCCTTAACATGTCTGGGAAAAATATTTTGGTTTTCTTCCATTTATTTCCCCAGCAATATATACTGTGAAGGACTCATCACCCTAGCAGACAACACAATGGCAAGATTTCTCCCTGAATGAGTCACTGGCTGGGACACTAAGAGATTGTGGCAAAATCCTCAGATCATAAATATCCTTATACGAGTGTCAATCAAGACTGTGGATAATATAATGAAAAGCAGCAACATCTTATCTTTAAGAAACTCAATGAACAGTACTACGAAATAAAAATATGTTTATCGCTGACCTCTTGGAATCTGCTGAGCTGGATATCTTCAGGGTTTAACTCTTAGCTCTTTACTTTAATACAGCTGTTTATCTTAATATTGCTTTTTTAAATTGTATGCATCCCTCTTTTAAAATGCTTGGTCTGAAAGATCCTAAAACAACTGAATTTTATGGCTAGCTTTCAATAGATAGTTCAACTGATTATTTTGCAGGCACAACACCAATAAGAGAGTCTTCAGAAGATGACTTCTTCTTCTTCTCTCTCTCTTTTTTTTTTTTTTCCTTTGGACAAAGTCTCAGTTTGAGACCCAGGCTAGAGTGCAGTGGCCTAACCTCAGCTCACCGCAGCTTCAACTTTCTGGGCTCAAGCAATCCTTTCTCCTCAGCCCCTCAAGTACCTGAAACTAAAGGCACACACCAAAATGCCTGGCTAATTTTTAAAATTTATTGTAGAAATGGGATTTCCTCGTGTTGCCCAGGCTGGTCCTGAACTCCCAAGCTCAAGCAATCTGCCCACCTTAGCCTCCCAAAGTGCTAGGATTATAGGTGTGAGTCACCGCATCCAGCCAGACTGCTTCTTAAACCGTGACTCACCCCACTCAAAATATTAATGATTGCCTCTGAACTGATAGTCATTCATCTTGAACAACAGAGGACACCGACAATGTTTAATTTTACCTGAGCCCTCTCCGCCAAGAAAGCAGCAATAGTTAAGAAATCCCTCCACTCTTTTCTTTTCCAGGAAACATATACTGAAAAGAACACCCATATGACTTAGAT
The DNA here is from genome assembly GCF_003255815.1 of Theropithecus gelada. Classification (NCBI taxonomy): domain Eukaryota; kingdom Metazoa; phylum Chordata; class Mammalia; order Primates; family Cercopithecidae; genus Theropithecus; species Theropithecus gelada. The sequence continues at coordinate 69,389,191 of NC_037683.1, read as the reverse complement.
CAGACTCCCACCTGATCCTCTTTGTGTATCTATGACAATGCAAGGCACAGATTCTCCAAATTCTCATTTTTTTATCTCAAACATAATTACATACAGCGTTTGTTCCCCCAGAAATAGCTAGACGAAAGGTTGGCATTGTTGGCTGGCTGACTGACTGAGATTCCCTTAATTACAAAAATAAGATTAAAGAATTCTACCTACAACTTGTCTACGGCTCCCTATAAATGTGTAAGGTGCAACCACCCTACTGAAACACTCTGGTCTTCAGATATGAGGTGCTTTCTGTATTTCAATAGGCTGGATAAAATTGTTCCTACTTGTTTTTTGTTTTTGATGGGGTTAAACTCTGTGATTAAAGATGAAGAGTCGCAGATTGAGGGACTGATTCTAATCTAATCATATAGTGTCAAAAAATTTACTAACAAATTGAAACAAAAAGGGCAGAATTATGAGACGACAAAGAAATATCAAATGTTGAAAAATAGAAAAACTACAACTTATAGTAAAAGTTGGACAATCAAAAAATTAGATGAATATCTTTCAAAATATTTTTTACATTTTCATTAGAATATCATACTCAAAGCTCATATTAACTTATTATTTTCTAATTATGGACACTAGATTGGTGAATATAAAAGTTCGTTCTTTGGGTACAATGTCTTAAAAAACATAATGAAACTAATATCATGCAGTAGTTAAAAACTAAGCACAAATGTTATCATGCTTAAATTATGAATATAATTAAATTATAGTAATTTAATTTGAAAATATGAGTATTATTTGTGTTTAATTGAGTCACTTTAAAAATTGCTAAAATTGTGGCCAGTCTTTTCATGAAAGAAATCCTCTGAAGCAGCCTGAAACGAGAGGACACTGACTTTGATCTAGGATCTCATTATATTGCTAGAAAATGTTTACAGATGGGATGAACACTGTGATTTTGAATAGCCACAGGTTTCTTGGGATGGCACATCATTAACTCAGCAATTGCTCCTCCAAATGCCCACAGAAATAGGCTGGGAAACCCTTGTTCTCCCAGTGACTATGGATCATCTTCTTATCTACTGTGTCTAGGAGTGACAAAAATATGAACAAAAAAAAAACCTTACTTTATTTTATTTATGTATCTTAAGTTTTTCTTCATGTTAAACTAAATTATAAGAAATAACCTAATCTTTAGTTTCATTTTCAAAAAAATGAAGACTATCAATAAAGTTAAATATGCAAGTAATTATAAAATACATTTTATTATTATTTGCTTCTTATTTTTAAGAAACATGAATAACTTTTTCATTATACAATGACAAAATATTGAAGAATTGATAGTATTTCTAGAATATGAATGTATAACCAAAGTAACACATAGGATGGGTATGGTCAAATTCCCAGCTTCTGCTCATGTCTGGTAATTTTATCCTATGGTGAATATTGGGGATGCTACTGTCATAATTCTGTTGTTGTCTGCCTTTCAAAAGTTTTAAGTTTGTCTTAGTTAGAAGGTGACAGTTTAATAAACTTAACTTTAAATAATGCTATTTAAGACTTCTACCTCATGCTTTCTTTTTAAATTTTTATTAGATGGCTTTCTCGTTTGGGAAGCAGAATATAATGACATAGGATTACCTATGCACCTATACAAGTCCAAACTCACTGTTTCATTTTTGGAGCAAATAATAATTAATAACCATAATGTTGGTTTTGAAAATATAAATCAACCTATAAACATATCTTGGAAGATTTGATTATATTTACCAGAGTATAAATTCTATGAATCTTGCAATATAGAATAAATAGTACAGTGGGTAGATATGGGGAATAAGGAATGTTGAAATAATGTTTGGAGTGGATACGTTGCTCTCTTCATATTCAAAGATAGAAACCTGGAACACAGTGTAAAACTAGCAGTTTGTGAAAAACAGTGATAAGAATATCATGTAAGGCCATAAAAAGAACAGGAATGGAAGAGAGGGAAGTGTCAGTGACATAAATTCTTCAAGTCATAGTGGTAAATAGACTTTGTTTATAACCAACAAATAAAAAACTACATATAAAATTATAGTATTTAAAATTATATTGATAACCACCATCACAGAAGCAGAAATCAAAATCCTTATTTCCACCACTACCCAAGGACTCATTCCTCAGAGGAGGTGATATCTGTTATCTAAAGAACATCTATAATTTTTGAATACCACAGTGAATTAATAAAAACAAATCAATGTAGAGATACCTCCTGGTAAAATTTCAGAAGCCCCAGGATAAAAAGTTATAAACCTCTATAGAGTAAGAGAAAGAAAATAGAGAAAAAAGAAAAACATTAATTTACAAGAGTCAGGTTGATGCCAGACTTATAATCACCAAAATCCTGAAAACTAAAATAAAAAGGAGCAATGTTTCAATCTAATGATTGAAAAATTAATGTCATAGTATTTAATCTTCTTGAGTTATCTAATCGAGTGATATTTTATTGGGAGATATGTTTGTTTCTAAACTGCTAGTTTATTACAAATGAAAAATAGCTTTATACTAAAAAATAATTTTTCTTGTCACTCGAAGCAATTATTGAACAATTCCATTGCTGAAGAATAAAATTTAGGGGGAGGTGGAAGGGAGCTGAAATATTTATAGTGCAACCAAGAAAATGAGTAAGATGTGAAACAAAAGGTATTTTAAAACAATGCAACAGTATTGTGCTAGAACAAGCATGCCAAGAAGTAACTGTTAAAAGATTCTTGTGTATATAAGCATAAGAAACAGCATCCAGAATTTAGTCATTATAATTTATTCAGAAGTATCTCTGAGACCCAAAAGTATTACTAGTTCTCTAAATACCAGGATTCACAGTGAACAATAGAAAAATAAAAATAATTCTATCAATAAGTACTTACATAAAAACTCCTTTAGAATATATATGAAACATACAGGAACTTGGAGAATTTCCACAAAACAAGTGCACATTTAGCCATATACACTTTTAAACTTAAAATGTATTTTCAATAAAGTTCTCTTATTATCAAATTCTATTGTACTCTAAACATATATATATATATCGTATCCCTCTACACACTGAAACCTTTCTCTGTCAATTAGTAACCTAGCTCAGAAAAGTAAATAAAAGCAGTGAACTATACAACTCAATATTTTGGTAATTACCCACTGTGTAACTATCAAATGTTTGTGACTATATTTAGAATGCTTTCTTCTGAAATACATTAAATGTCAGAAATATGTACTTGTAATATTATTTCTAATTAACTCTTCATAACTGCAAATGCTAAGAAATATTTTGAGACACATATTCTAGTTTATACATTTTAATAGTGTTCATTGAAATTAATTTTCTACTAATATCAGTCAGAAAGACTGAATGCATGTATAACTGATCTTGCTTAGGAACACAAATGTATATATGTCTTTACTATGGAGCTGAAGATCCCAAAAAAGAATCTTGGAATGAAAATCTTTTATAGACTTTTATAATTAATTTTAACAGATTGTTTTATAACTAATTTCTCTGACAATAGAAGAAATAGGCACAATAAGAGAAACTGATCAATTTTAAGAATATGTTGGAAATGTATTGCTAAGACAAAAACAATCCCATTTTACTGAACTTTGGTTGCATACCTAAAACTTGTACTAATGTTGTCAAAATTATTAAAAGGCAATTAAAAACGGAAATTTAAAAAGCTTTGTTACCTATTTCTGCTACTATACATTTCGCTGTCAACATTTTATTTTATTTTACTTTATTTTAGACTTTATTGTTTCTAGGGCATTTTTAGGTTCACAGCAAAATTTAGAGATTGCTATACATCTCCCACTTTTACACATGTACTTACAACATCCCCAATCCCCTATTATCAACATCCCTAAACAGAATGATATTTAGTTATAACTGGTGAACATTCATTAGCATATCATTATCACCCAGAGTCAATAGTTTACTTTAGGGTTTACTCTTGGTGGTGTACATTCTATGGGTTTTGACAAATGTATAATAGTGTGTATACATTATAGTACCATAAATGGTATTATTACCACCCTAAAACCCTGTGTTTCCACTATTAATCCATTATTCTATTCTTAACCCCCTCCAACCCTTGGCAAACACCAATTCTTTTACTGTCACCATGGTTTGGCCTTTTCCAAAATGTCATATTTGGAATCATACAGTATGTAGCCTGTGATGGTTGATACTGACTATCAACTCCATTGGATTGAAGGATGCAAAGTATTGATCCTGGGTGTGTCTGTGAAGGTGTTGCCAAAGGAGATTAACATTTGAGTTAGCGGACTAGGAAAAGCAGACACACCCTTAATCTGGGTGGGCACCATCTAATCAATTGCCAGCGTGGCCAGGATATAAAGCAGGCAGGAAACCCTGAAAAGTCTACACTAGCTTAGCCTCCCAGGCTTCCTCTTTTTCCTGTGCTGGATGCTTCCTGCCCTCCAACATTGGACTCCATGTTCTACATCTTTGGGAGGCAGACTGGCTTCCTTGCTCCTCAGCTTGCAGACAGCCTGTGTGGGACTTTGTGATCATGTGAGTTAATACTACTTAATAAATTCCATATATAGATATAGATATATAGATCCTATTAGTTCTGTCCCTCTAGAGAACCCTGACTAATACATAGGCTTTTCAAATTAAGTTATTTCACTTAGTAATATGCATTTAAGATTTCTCTGTGTCTTTCTATGGCTTGATAGCTCATTTCTTCATAGCACTAAATAATATTTTATTGCCTGGATGTACCAGAGTTTATCCACTTACCTACTAAAGAACATCTTGATTGTTTCCAAATTTTGGCAATAATAAATAAGGACTTACCTCTGTGTATGGGTTTTTGTGTAGACATATGTTTTCAACTTCTTTAGATAGATATCAAAAAGCACAAGTATTAGATCATATGGTAACAGTACGTTTAGTTTTGTAAAATACTGCCAAACTGTCTTCTAAAGTGTCTGTGCCATTTTGCATTCTCATTGTCAATGAACGAGAGTTCCTATTGCTCTGCATCTTTACTAGCTTTTGGTTTTGTCGGTATTTTGGATTTTGGTGATTTAAATAGGCATGTAGTAATATTCCTTCAGATTGCAGTTCTCTGATGTGGAGCATCTCTTTAAATGCTTACTTTCCATCTGCATATGCTTTTGGTGAGGTGTCTTGTTAAGGCCTTTGGTCTATTTTTAATCTTTTTAAGTTTTTCTTATCTTATTTTATTTTTATTTTTATTTTTTTCTATTTTTAAGAAAGGGTCTTTCTCTGTTGCCCAGGCTGGAATGCCATGGCACAATCATGGCTCACTTTAGCCTCAACCTCCCAGGCTCAAGTGATCGTCCCACCTCAGCCTTCTGAGTAGCTGGGACCACAGGCACCTGCCACCATGCCTGGATAAATTTTTGACCCACTTCATAATTGAGATGTTTATTTTCTTTTTTTTTTTTTTTTTTTTTTTTGAGACGGAGTCTCGCTCTGTCACCCAGGCTGGAGTGCAGTGGCGGGATCTCAGCTCACTGCAAGCTCCGCCTCCCGGGTTCACGCCATTCTCCTGCCTCAGCCTCCAGAGTAGGTGGGACTACAGGCGCCCGCCACCTCGCCCGGCTAGTTTTTTGTATTTTTTAGTAGAGACGGGGTTTCACCGGGTTAGCCAGGATGGTCTCGATCTCCTGACCTTGTGATCCGCCCGTCTCGGCCTCCCAAAGTGCTGGGATTACAGGCTTGAGCCACCGCGCCCGGCCGAGATGTTTATTTTCTTAAAAGTTCTTTGTATATTTTGGATAATAGTCCTTTAACAGTTGTGTCTTTTTCAACTATTATCTCTCAACCTATGACTTATCTTCTCATTTTCTTGACATTATCTTTTACAGAGCAGAAGTTTTTAATTTGAGTGAAGTCCAGCTTATTAATTATTTTTAAATGTATTTTGCCTTTGGTGTTATATCTAAGAAGTCATCACCGTGTCCAAGGTTATCTAAGTTTTCTTCTCTGTCATCTCTTAGGAGTTCTATAGTTTTACATTTTACATTTGGGTCTATAATCCATTTTAATTTTTGTGAAGGATGTAAGAGTTGTGTCTAATTTAATTTTTGCTGCATGTTATGTCCAGTTCTTTCAGCACCATATGTTGAAATGACTATCTTTCCCTCATTGTATTACCTCTTTTTTAATAATTTGACTATATTTATGTAGCACTATTTCTGAGTTCTCTTTTCTATTTATGACCGATTTGTCTACCTTTTTGCCTATCACATTGTCTTGATTACTGTAGGTTTAAATTAAATCTTGAAGTCAAGTATATCAGTATTCCAAATTCTTCTTCATATTTTGTTGGCTCTACTGAATTTTTTGCCTCTTCATATAAAATTTAGAGTCACTTTATCAATATCCACAAAATAATTTTCTGGGATTTTTACTGGCATTCTACTATATCTATAGATAAAGTTGGAAAAAACTGACGTTTTGACAGTATTTTTTCTTCTTATCCATGAACATGGGATACCTTTCCATTTACTTAATTTATCTTTCATTTCTTTTATCAGTTTTGTAGTTTTTCTCATATAGATCTTACACATACTTGGTTATATTTATACCTAAGTTTTTCATGTTAGAAGGAGCTAATGTCAATGGTATTGTGTTTTTAATTTCAAACTTTACTTGTTCATTGTTAGTATATTAAAAAAAGCAATTGGCTTTTGTATATTAGCTTTGTATCATACAACCTTGCTATATTCATTTATAAGTTCCAGGTTTTTTTTAATTATTTTTACTTTTTATTTTTATTTATTTTTGAGACAGAGTCTCTCTGTCGCAACTGTTTTTATTTTTTATATAGATAATCATGTCATCTTTGAGCAGATATTCTCATTTCTGCCTTCTCAATCTCTATATATTTTACTTTCTTTTTCTGTATTACTGCATTGGCTAGGACTTGCAGTATAATGTTGAAAATTAGTGGTGGCAAAGGTCATCCTTACCTTGGTCTTTTCTTAGTGAGAAAAGTTTAAATTCCTCACCATTAAGTATAATGTTAACTGTAGTTTTTGTTGTGAATACACATTGAAGAATTTCTTCTTCATTACTAGGTTACTTAGAGGTTTTTTGTTTTATCATGAATAGAAAATTCAATATATTGAATTTTTCAAGTACTTTTTCTGTATCTATTGATATGATTTTTTTTCTTCTTTAGTCTGTTGATGTGATGGATTATAAATTGATTTTTGAATGTTTAAGCAGCCTTGCCTTCCTGGATATATCTCAGTTGGTTGTGATGTATAATTCATTCTATATATTATTTGGCTTAAATTTTTCGTGTTGTGTAGAGAATTCTTGCATCTATGTTTATGAAAAATATTGGTCGGTAGTCGTATTTCTTTGTACTGTTTTTGCCTGGTTTGGGCATTAGATTAATGCTGGCCTCATAGAATTTATTAGGAAGCATTCACTTTGATTCTATAATCTGAAAGGCATTGCAAGAATTTAGTATAATTTTTTTTTCTAAATTCCATATTAGAATTCACCAATAAACCCATTTAGGCCTCATACGTTCTGTTTTTACACATTATTAATTATTCATTATAAAATAATTATAGGTCTATTTAGATGGTTAATTTCTTCTTGTCTGAATTTTGGCAGATTGTGTCTTTCAAAAAATTGGCCCATTTCATTTAGGTTTTCAAATTTGTGATCATAGAGTTGTTCATAGTATACCTTTATTATTTTTCAGTGTTCATGAATTCTGTAGTAATAAGCCCTCTTTCATTTCAGATGTAATTTGTTTCCTTTCTCTCTTTTTTTCTTATTAAAGTGGCAAAAGGGTTATTAATTTTATTGATTTTTTTCAAAGAAGCAGTTTGGGGTTTTATTGATTTTTTTTCTATTGAACGTCTGTCTTTTATTGAGTTCTACTTTAATATTTCTTTTCTTCTGCTCATTGTAGATTTAATTTACTATCATTTTGCTAGTTTCCTAAGGGAAGTCCTTCTATTATTGATTTTAGAACTTTATTATTTCTATTTTATATTCAAATCTAGAAATTTCTAAGCATCATTTTATTATAGTCCACGAATTTTGATATATTTTACTTTCATTTTCATTTAGTTCAAAATATTTTAAAATTTCTAACAGTTTTTCTTTGACCCATGTGTTATGTAGAAGTGTGTTGTTTAATATACATGCATTTTACAATTTTTTCTCTTATCTCTCCTGTATTGATTTCTAATTTTATCCCATTGTGGTCTAAAAATTGACACTGTTTGTTTAATGAATTATCTTAAAACTTGTAACAATGTTGGCTTCTCAAGATTTTACAAGATTTGTCTATATTGTTCTTTAATTTACATTTACTGCCTTCACAATGCATGCAGCTTAGAAATTAAGTAACAGAAGAGCAAAACATTCAGTTATTGAACTTCAGTTTGTATTATTAGCAGTGAAAATGTGTAATACACAGTGCATGGAAGACAAAAACTATATAGGACAATAGTATTGTTTTGTTATTGTATAGATGTGCATGTATGTGTTATTGCAAAGGGTCAACCTAGAATTCTATATTTAACAGAAACAAAGATAACTATAGCATCTGACCTTTATTATTTTCTTCTTTATTTACTCTCTTTCTGGTTGGAAGAAAAAAAAGGCAGCATTTTTTTCCCAGAAGACAATAGTATGCCTATTTACAAATGAAGGTGTTTTTACCATTGGGTCAGAAACTATCAGATATTCACTGATGCCTGTTTCCTCTTTTCTCTGGGCATGTAGCATTTCCTACATTACCTGTAGATAAAGAATCTGAGTTACAATTGTAGTGATATCATCTGCGTGGTAGTGATTATTTTTTTCTTTTTGCTTCTTTGCCTAAACTTTTTCTTTCTCCTTTTTCTTTCTCTTTCCTTCCTTGCTTCCTTCCTTCCTTCCTTCCCTCCTTCTTTCTCTCTTTTCTTTCTTTCTTTTCTCTTTCTTTCTTTCTTTCTTTCATTCTTGTTTCTTTCTGTCTGTCTTTTTTCCTTCTTTTTTTTCTTTCTTTCATTCTTTCTCTCTTTCTCTCTCTCTTGTTTCTTCTGTCTCTTCCTGGCAGTACTGCAGTGCCAGGTTAATGTATGGAGTAGACAAAACAAACTTATGTTCCATTTGCTATTTCAAACAATCCATTTAATATTGTCCTGAGAACAGGAACATATAAGATATTTAACTGATAAGAACAGATACTATACTTGATCTTAATCAAAAGGCTGAGAAGTGATTTCTTTCTTTTGCTTGATGCAGTCTCTAATGAAAAGGTTCTAAGAGGTGGTGGACCCTCAGAGGTAAATAGCCAAGGTCTTTGAGTTACTACTTACAGGAAAGGGAGAGATTGTCAGCCAGTCTGAACCGTAAGTTAGGACAATTACATGAGAAAATTATACAATTATATTTGATTAAGCCACTAAAATTTTGGAGATTTTTAGATAATTAAGTCAAGACTCCTAAACAATACAACCATAATATGCTTAGCTACACAGAATCGAACAATCATAGCTATACATATATCTAATCAAGATTATATTAAGTGTGATCCTTGAACAAATGTGACAGAGATGTCACCTATATTATAATTAGCATGTCTGGCCAGATATAGCTAATAAAACATTGTGATGATTCTGACATGACTATATCATCAGCCTTCAGCAACTATAATACATAGAAGACAATAAATGATAATCCAGATGCTGATGATATAAGCACAATTCAGAGAAAAACATTTTTCTAAGCCCTTTATCATAAACCATTTCATGCATGTTTATGTGTATTAAGACCCTAACTTAATTATTTTTTAAATGTTTGTAAGTTAAACATAGCTTTTACTTATTCCTTGGTTTAGGAAAAAAATAGTTTGTAGTAAAGTCATGCTTGCAGATACTCATATAGAGAAATGGAGACCTAAGTAATTTGGACCAACCTCCCTGCTAAGAAAAGCTAGAAATTCAGGAAATATTTTTGTTTTGTTTTGTTTTTTAAACTCATTAGGTAGAAACAGGAAACTAATAAGGCAGTAAAGGAGCACATAAATAAAAAAAGGAGTAGTACTGGTATTTAGCTACTTTCCCCCTAGAAGCATCTAGTAATTCCAGAAGAGGAAGCTGATATATAAAAAAAGTTAAACAGATACTTTGACAGCCTAGAGGAAATAGGGAACAAAAAAAAATGGAGTCCAGAAAAATGGCAAGTAGAAGAAGCTTTTAAACCCCCTACACTTTATCTTAAGACCATAAAATGATAATTTATACTGGTGAGAATGAATCAGAAATATACTAGCATGTTCAAAAACTGCAGCCTTGCTCTAAATAATCTAAACTTTTCTGAACAGATTAAGGTTATCACAGGTTGCTATTGCCCTTGACATACAATAAAAGTAAACAAACATCCTCTTTACAGGGATGTAAATTAATTCTACTCCTTGAAATATCTCTATAATTCTTATATATGGTATTCACTATACTTTACACCTTACTTGGAAGGAAACAAAACTCATTATTTTTACAAAGCAAAACACAATAAAAAATAAAAATAGACCTGGAAGAGGTCCAGAAAATGTAATTATGTAGATAATGCTTAACATGTTCTAAAAGATAGAAGATAAGATAGACAAATATGGCAGAGAACTGAAAAGTATATAAATCAATAAAATAAATGTGTTTAACAAAAGAATACACTAAGCTGAAGAGAGAATAATGAGCTGGAAGATAGATTTGAAGAAAATATCCAGAATGAATATAAGAAGTAAAACATGAATAACAATTAAGGGATAGAGGATAATACGTAGTTACAGTTATGTGGTCTAATCTGGGTAACTGGAGACTGAAAAATAAGAGAGAGAAAATAAGGCTGAATAGTTGAAGAAACAATGCCTGAGGATTATTCAAACAGATGAAAGATAGCTAGCTAAAGCCTTAGAATCCAAATAAGAATGAGGCGAAAACAAACTAATGTAGATTTATCACAACTCAGCTACCAAATAAAGGCATAGAAGAGTATACAAGGCAGCCAGGAATTGAAAAATAAGGATATTAGAGACAATAAGAATAGACTAAGTGAGCTCAATCTTCGCTGAATATTTTTTCTTCAATTTATACCTAATTTTCAGTGGACTGAGCAACTAAATAGAATTCTTTAACCAGAGTCTTTGGAAGATTCATGTGAATCAGAAAGTAAAGTCGAAGTTTAGCTATACTAAGACAGTCACAACTTGAGGGAACAAGATCATGTAGAAAAAAGAACTTCAGAGAAATGATGTCAAAATCTGGTCTGCGTCAACACACTAATGGATTTTTTTTCTTAGACTGTGCATGAGGCTAAGAAGCTATGAAACTAAGAACATTCAACAATCCCTTTGTACTAGGAACACAAAGATTAGAGTTCAAAGACCATGAGGTCATTATTTGAGACCTCATATGGGGCACATTTTAAGAGTAAGGGCAAACCACAAATAATAAACCTTAATAAAATTAAATGCAGCCCCTAATTATTACTATCTCTACTTCAAATAATGTAATCAGACTATATATAACCTTTCATTGTAGAAAGATAAAATCAAGATAAAATCAATAAAGCCCATTAGAACAGCACTTTCCAATAAAACTATGGTTTATGGTAGAAGCTGTACTGTCAAAAAGTGTAGTCACTAGCCATACAGATTATGGAGTTTTCAGATACAAGTAACTTGATTTATTACAGAAGTTATCCAGAGAGAAATAGAGAAGAGCAGTGAAGAAGCAGGTTAAGAAAGAGAAAGGAGCCAAGCAAGGGTGTTATTTCAAGTAAAATTCCCATGTCACCCTGATGCCACAGGAAACTTTGACACATAAATTGCACCAAGGAATTTGTCCTACTTCAAAGAAGACCCTACAATGTTCTATTTATTTATCAATCTGTCATTGAATATAGACTCCTCTAAAGGAGCAAAATTTCCTAGGAAATCTTGGTTCTTTCCATGCCTAAGTAGAGTCATCTGAGGAAACTGTGATGTGAATGATAAGGGTTGAAGTACAGGGAAGCTAGAGAATGGACAGAGGAATGAATACCCTGGTGTGCAAGTGCTGACAGCAGCCTCCACAGCAGAAAGGTAATGCACACAATGACAGCGATTTCTCACATAAATTGTAGCAGCAACACCCAGGAACTTGTTAGAAGTGCGAATTCTCAGATCAACGTTCTCCATCTTGTCATTTATCTCTTTTTACATATTACTATTTTAAGTATTATTTAAAAATTTATCATGTGGAATTTTGTTATCTGAAGCTCCCACAAATTATTATCTATGGTATTTTAAAAGTATTCTTTCAATCAGTATGTTTTTAATGTGCCAATAAATTTTTAATTCAATGTTGGTTTTTTGACATCACATTATTTTGGTCCTTTCTGTCTTACTTAGGATTTTTCATTTATACATGAGCCACTCTATGTGTTTCAGGGAAGAATTTGAATCTTACACTATAATTATAATATAAGAACTGGGAGACCAAAGAATAGGGAGCGTGTTTCTGTTTTTCAGAAAAATGGAACGTGCAGGAATTTCAAGGGAGGCATCACAGGTGACAGCAGCTTCTGAAAAACAGAGTGTGTGGTTCTCAGAGAGATGGGTGAACAGTCCTGGCAAAACCCCACGTCTGTCATATACAAATGCCACATGCCTATTCTAAGCTTTTGCCAAAGAATAGTAATTTTGCTCATTTTGCTTTCCATCTCATCCAAGTTCTTCTCATTAGCTAACCCTAACTAAAACTCTGCTGGAAGACAAGGAGGGAAAAGTAATTTCTAGTCTTTCAACCCTTTGACACAGAGGGAATTTTAGAAGTTGGAATAAAACTTCATATCAAATAAAGTTTCTGGACACATTTTCCAATTATATCGTTTACTGTTTTGCTGTTTGCCTGATGGATTTCTCTTCATCTTCTGAACCCTAATTGTGGGTTTGAAAATAAATAATACAGTGTAGTTTTTGTAGCATCTCCTAATAAATGTAAACCTTGCTTAAGGAGGACTCTTAAAGGAAAGGGATGCTGTGGAAATGTAGTATAGTTTAGAAATACCAATTTTGAAAAAAAAAAAAATCCCAGCTCTTCAGGAATTAGTCATGTCACATAGAACAAATTTTTAAATCTCCTTAGCATGTTGCCATGCACAGACATATTTCTTAATAAATGTTATGGTTATATCTATTATCCTCTTCATCAATATCCAAGTTTAACTTCTCTGTGAAAGAGACCCTTGATTCAATATATAGATTTGAGTCATTGAGTTCAAATAGCTCAATTTAATACCACATGGATTCTTTCTTTAGTCAGAACTTTGTAAAGATAACAGAGATTTCCTGAGAATAACTGAACCCATACTCTCTCTTAAAAGAGCTATAAATATTTTATTTTACATGCTGTTGGCCTTTAGATAAAAGAAAGTACTATCTCTATCTGCACTGATACATTTTTTCCAACTCTTAGAAATAAGTCAGTACAAATTTATTTTTCTTCAGTCCCAAGAAGAGTCCCCTGTTATAGCTCATCAAGTAAAGGGTATTTCACAAAGAAGGGATGGTTTTAATCTCTCCTATTGTTCCAAATAATCTAAATTCCAGATGGCATAATTTTGCTTCCATGATGCTATATTTTTAACTGAAATTAGAAATCTTCCACATCCTTCTCCAACAAAATGTTTCATTTCTACAAAGCGTAAGAGGTGACTTGGAATTTTCTTGACCCAGTCTTATTTGCAATCCATTGTAAAATTAAAAAAAAAAATAGTTAAGAGCTCAGTGAAAAAGATAAACACACATCTTCCTTGGTTTCTTTGTAGCTTTGGTTAAAGGACTTGTCCTCATGATCCATTTAGTCTCATTGAATCTTACCCCAAGCTTTAGGGCCAACATTTATTAATACAAAATGTACTTTTAGAATGTATGGTTCTATCTTATATATTCCTGTCAGACTCTGAAAGAAAAAGTAACATTCGGAGATACTCAAATATTTTTGATGTCCTTTGGCCTAATAACTTTAGTGCTGGTTTCCTAGGGCTACTCTAAGGACTGTAACTGATTGACTTAAAATAATATAAATTTATTATCTCACAGTTTTGGGTGCTAAAAGTTCGACATCATGGTCCAACAGGGTTGTTTGCTTCTGAAGGCTGTGAGGGAGAATCTATTTCATTTCCCCTTTCTAGCTCCTGGTGTTTTGCTGGCAATTTTTGATGTTCTTTGGTTTGTAGATGCCTCTCTTCAATCTCTTCCTTCATAATCCCTTGACATTGCCCCTGCAATTGTTTGTCTCAGTGATCAAGTTTCCCCTTTTTGTAAGAACAGAGTCATAATGGATCAGGACACACCTTAATGACATCACGTTAACTTGATCATCTGCAACGACCAAAAGTTTAAGACAGATGTTTTGTTGAATATGATCCTACTACCCATCTTTCAGTTTACTCCTTTTGTCCTTCATATAGTAAAGGCGGGATCTTAAATACTCAGTTTAATTTCAAGATAGAAACAAAATGTCCACATAGAAATAGATTAATAATAATAATAATAATGCATACTTATTTAACTATATCAAACAAATACATAGCTTAATTTAAGAAAGAAAGGTACCTCCCCACACTGTAGTGGACAACAAGAGTTCTAGCACCTCCGTAGAGACAATAAATGTGGCAGTGAGCCAGACTCCCATCGGGAACTACAGAAGAAATCCTTGTGGAATTCTTAGGCATGGAAAGGGCTGCCTCTTCATTAGAGGAGATTAGAAAATCTCTGTGCACCACTCCTATCCCCGTGCACAAAATTGTGTCTTCTTCCTAAGGTGCCACGTATGAAAAACAATTGACATTTCCCTGGTAGAAAAAAAACCTGACTGCAAATGAACATAGAATTGTCACTATAGTAAAATTATAAGTCAAATGAGGGAATCAATAATGGAAGAAAACTGTCAGACTCTCCCAAAAAGAAAAGCAATTCCTCAAGAACTGGTGATAATAAAATATTTTATATAATCTAAAAAAAATTATTAGCAAGTATGCCCACAATAATGAGAGGAGGAACTGAAACCATAATAAAATAAAACACACTAAGAGATGACTTGGGAGACAAACTGCCCAGGTTTAATTCCCAATTCCACCATTTGTGTGTTATTAGGAACTTTTCTTACCTGCTATGTTTCTCAGTTTTCCCCATCTGTGAAGTAGGGATAATTATAGAACCTGTCTCATTAGATTGTTGTCAACAAGCATTGAAGATCTAATATATGGGTAATCATTTATGTTCATAAAAAAATAAACTTAGGAATGAATAACAAGAATAGAGCCAAAAATATTACATACTTTTAAAATTGTTTAAAAATGCAAACTATTATATAATCTATATGTAAAAATTCAATTATTATAAAAATAACAAACTTTTTAAACTGAGAAATAAGAAAATAAGAATATATATAGATGTGTGTGATACAGCTATATTCATAGTCATATGAAAATGTATAGTTTTAGGTATTTCTATTAGAAAATAAAAACATGAAAAATAATGAGTTAAGGTTCTGAATCTAAAAATTAGAAAAGACATAACAAAATAAGTCCAAATAAAGTGGAAGGAAGGAAGTAATAGAATTAAAAGCAGAGATATGTGAAAACAAAGAAACAGTAGAAAACATCAAGAAGAACAAAAGATGCATTTTTAAAAGAAAAAATGTATAAATTTGTAATATTAGATATTAGAAGACACAACTGAAAACAGGTGAATAATGTAACAACAATTTATAAGCAAATATATAACTTCCTAACAAAATATAGAGTTAAAGTATGTTCTTTAAAGTAGGGTAACTATAGCTTGCAAGAATGTATAGCATATTTAAAAGCAGCAAGAAGATTTGGTATGTTCCCAGGACAAAGAAATAATAAATGTTTGAGGTGACAAATATCCCAATTATCCTAATACAATGTAGGCATGTATCAAAAAAGTACCCCATAAATATGTAAAACTATTATATATTAATTAATTAGCAAAATGAATTTAAAAGGAAATCTGATTCAAATTATTACTGTTTAAGGGTTTAAATGCATAGTCTAAAATTAAAGTAAAAATATCAATTATTAGGCTACACTTAATAAAGTTAATAAACTTCAAGAAGCAAAAAAAATTAATAAAGAAAAAAATGAAGAAAGAAAAATTATTTCTCATATAAACTTCCACATACCGTTTAGATTCATTTTATGAAAATAATTTGTACTAGCTAAAAATCAGGACATTGAATGTATGGACGGAAATGTATGAATGTTTCCCAAGGATAGGAAAATAGAAGAAAACTGAATTCAAAGTCATGTTTAAATAGAAGTAAGAAAATAAATAAATAAAAAATTGGAGACAGTATCATTCATAAATTAATAATACATCCAATATGGGATTACTCAGGAAGTACAAAGATCATTTAGTATTAGAATGCTCTCTAATGCAATTTATCACATTAACAGTTAAAGAAGCTATTGCATGTATTTTTTTTCATTGAGTATTTATTTATTTTATTTTATTTTACTTTAAGTTCTGGGATACAAGTGCAGAACATGTAGGTTTGCTACACAGTATATGTGTGTCATGGTGGTTTGCTGCACCTATCAACCCATCATCTAGGTGTTAGATGCATTAGCTATTTGTCCCAATGCTCTCCCTCTCCTCGCCCACCTCATCCCCTGGCTGGTCCCAGTGTGTGATTTTCCCCTCCCTGTGTTCAAGTGTTCTAATTGTTCAACTCCCACTTCAGAGTGAGAACACGCAGTTTTTGGTTTTCTGTTCTTGTGTTAGTTTGCTGAGGATGATGGCTTCCAGCTTCATCTATGTCCCTGAAAGGACATAATCTCATTCCTTTATATGGCTACATAGTATTCCATGGTGTATCTGTACCATATTTTCTTTATCCAGTCTATCATTGATGGGCATTTGGGTTGGTTCTATGTCTTTGCTATTGTAAACAGTGCTGCAATAAACATACATATGCATGTGTCTTTACATAAGCATTTGTATTTCTTTGGGTACATACCCAGTAATGGGACTGCTAGGTCAAATGGTATTTCTGGTTCTAGATCCTTGAGGAATTCCCACACTGTCTTCCACATCAGTTGAACTAATTTACATTCCCACCAACAGTGTAAAAGCATTCCTATTGCTCTGCAGCATCATCAGCATCTATTGTTTCTTGAGTTTTTAGTAGTCACCATTCTGTTTGGCATGAGATGGTATCTCATTGTAGTTTTTATTTGCATTTCTCTAATGATTAGTAAAGAGTTTTTTTTTTTCATATGTTTGTTGGCAACATAGATGTCTTCTTTTAAGAAGTGTCTGTTCATATCCTTTGCCCACTTTTTGATGGGGTTGTCTTTTTTATTGTAAATTTGTTTAAGTTCCTTATAAGTTCTGGATATTAGATCTTTGTCAGCTGGGTAGATTGCAAAATTTTTCTCCCATTCCGTAGGTTGCCTGTTCCCTCTGATGATAGTTTCTTTTGCTGTGCAGAAGGTCTTTAATTGAGTTAGATCTCATTTGTCAATTTTGGCTTTTGTTGCAATTGTTTTTGGTGTTTTTGTCAGAAAGTCTTTGCCTGTGCCTGTGTCCTGAATGGTATTGCCTAGGTTTTTTTTTTTTTTTCTAGAGTTATTATGGTTTTGGGTTTCACATTTAAGTCTTTAATCTATCTTGGGTTAATTTTTGCATAAAGTTTAAGGAAGAGGTTCAGTTTCAGTTTTCTGCATAAAACTAGCCAGTTTTCCCAGCACCATTTACTAAATAGGAGCTCTTATCCCCATTGCTTGTTTTTATCAGGTTTATCAAAGACCAGATGGTTGTTGATGTGTGGTGTTATTTCTGAGGTCTCTGTTCGGTTCTATTGATCTATATATTTGTTTTGGTACCAATACCATGCTGTTTTGGTTGCTGTAGCCTTGTAGTATAATTTGAAGTCAGGTAGCATGATGCCTCCAGCTTTCTTCTTTTTGCTTAGGATTGTCTTGGCTATATGGGTTCTTTTTGGCACTGTATGAAATTTCTAATTCTGTGAAGAAAGTCAATGGTAGTTTGATGAGAATAGCACAAATTACTTTTGGCAGTATGGCCATTTTCACAATATTAATTCTTCCTATCCATAAGAATGGAATGTTCTCTCATTTGTTTGTGTCCTCTCTTATTTCCTTGAGTAGTGGTTTGTAGTTCTCCTTGAAGAGGTCCTTCATATCCCTTTTTTGCTGTATTCCTAGGTATTTTATTCTCTTTGTAGCAATTGTTAATGGGAATTCACTCATGATCTGGCTCTCTGCTTGTCTATTGCTGGCGTATAGGAATGCTTGTGATTTTTCACATTGATTTTGTATCCTGAGACTTTGCTGAAGTTGCTTATCAGCTTAAGGATTGTTTGGGCTGAGACGATGGGCTTTTCTAAATATAGAATCATGTCATCTGCCAACAGAGACAATTTGACTTCCTCTCTTTCTATTTGAATACTCCTTATTTCTTTCTCTTGCCTGATTGCCCTATCCAGAACTTTCAATACTATGTTGAATAGGAATGGTGAGAGACAGCATCTTTGTCTTGTGCCAGTTTTCAAAGGGACTGCTTCCAGCTTTTGCCCATTCAGTATGATATTGGCTGTGTGTTTGTCATAAATACCTCTTATTATTTTGAGATATGTTCGATCAATACCTAGTTTATTGAGAATTGTTAACATGAAGCGATGTTGAATTTTATTGGAAGCCTTTTCTGCATCTATTGAGATAATCATGTGCTTTTTATCATGTGATGGGTTACATTTATAGATTTGCATATGTTAAACCAGCCTTGCATCCCAGGAATGAAACTGATGTAATCATGGTGGATAAGCTTTTCAGTATGCTGCTGAATTTGGTTTGCCAATATTTTAATGAGAACTTTCACATCAATGGTCATTAGGGATATTGGTATGAAGTTTTCATTTTTTGTGGTGTTTCTGCCAGGTTTTGTTACCAGGATGATGCTGACCTCACAAAATGAGTTAGGGAGGAGTCCCTCCTTTTCAATTGTTTGTAATATTTTCAGAAGAAATGGTACCAGATCCTCTTTGTACTTCTCATAGAATTTGGCTGTGAATCTGTCTTGTCCTGGGCTTTTTTGGTTGATGGGCTATTGATTACTGCCTCAATTTCAGAAATTGTTATTGATCTATTCAGAGATTTGACTTCTTCCTGGTTTAGTCTTGGGAGGGTGTATGTGTCCAGGTATTTATCCAATTCTTCTAGATTTTCTAGTTTATTTTTGTAGAGGTGTTTACAGTATTCTTTGATGGTAGTTTGTATTTCTGTGGGGTCAGTAGCAATATGCCCTTTTTTATTGTGTCTATTTGATTCTTCTCTTTTCTTCTTTATTAGTCTAGCTAGTGGTCTATCTATTTTGTTAACTTTTTCAAAAAACCAGCTCCTGGATTCATTTATTTTTTAAAGAGATTTTCATGTCTCCACCTCCCTCAGTTCTGCTCTGATCTTAGGTATTTCTGGTCTTCTGCTAGCTTTTAGATTTATTTGCTCTTGTTTCTCTAGCTCTTTTAATTGTGATGTTAGGATGTCGATTTGAGAATTTTCTAATTTTCTGATGTGGGCATTTAGTGCTATGAATTTCCCTGTTAACACTTCTTTAGCTGTGTCCCAGATATTCTGGTACATTGTGTCTTTGTTTTCATTGGTTTCAAAACACAGTTATCTCTGCCTTAATTTCATTATTTACCCAGTAATTATTCAGGACCAGGCTGTTCAATTTCCATGTAGCTGTGTGGTTTTGGCTGAGTTTCTTAATCCTGAGTTCTAATTTGATTGCACAGTGGTCTGAGAGACTGTTTGTTATGACTTCAGTCATTTCTCATTTACTGAGAAGTGTTTTACTTCCTTATGTGGTCAATTTTAGAATAAGTGCCATGTGGTACCGGGAAGAATGTATATTCTGTTGATTTGGGGTGGAGAGTTCTGTAGATGTCTACTAGGTCCACTTGATTCAGAGCTGAATTCAAGTACTGAATATCCTTGTTAATTTTCTGTCTTAATCTGTCTAATATTGACAATGAGTGTTAAAGTCTCCCACTATTATTGTGTTGGAGTCTAAGCCTCTTTGTAGGTCTCTAAGAACTTGTTTTATGAACCTGGGTGCTCCTGTACTGGGTGCATATATATTTAGGATAGTTAGCACTTCTTGTTGAATTGATTCCTTTACCATTATGTAATGCCCTTCTTTGTCTTTTTTGATCTTTGTTGGTTTAAAGTCTGTTTTGTCAGAGAGTAGGACTGCAACCCCTGATTTTTTTTTCTTTCTGTTTACTTGGTAGATTTTCCTCCATCTCTTGATTTTGAGGCTATGTGTGTCTTTGCATGTGACATGGGTCTCCTGATTACAGCACACCAATGGGTCTTGAATCTTTATCCAATTTGCCAGGCTGTGTCTGTTAACTGGGTTGTTTAGCCCATTTACATTTAAGGTTAATATTGTTATGTGTGAATTGGATCTTCTCATTATGCTGTCTGGTTATTTTGCACACTACTTGATGAAGTTTTTTTGTTGCACCATTGGTGTTTATATTTTGGTACGTTTTTATAGTGGCTGGTATAGGTTTTTGCTTTCCATATTTACTGCTTCCTTCAGGAGCTCTTGCAAGGAAGGCCTGGTGGTGACAAAATCCCTCAGCATTTGCTTGTCTGGAAAGGATTTTATTTCTCCTTTGCTTATGAAGCTTAGTTTGGCTGGATATGAAATTCTGGGTTGAAAATGATTTTATTTAAGAATGTTGAATATTGTCTCCCACTCTCTTCTGGCTTGTAGGGTTTCTGCTGAGAGATCTGTTGTTAGTCTGATGGGCTTCCCTTTGTAGGTGACCTGGCCTTTCTCTCTGGCTGCCTTAACATTTTTTCTTTCATTTTGACTTTGGAGAATCTGATGATTATGTGTCTTGGGTTTGATCTACTTATGGGGTATATTAGTGATGTTCTTTGTATTTCCTGAATTTGCATGTTTGCCTGTCTTGCTAGGTTGGGGAAGTTCTCTTGGATAATATCCTGAAGTGTGTTTTCCAACTTGGTTTCATTCTCCCCATTACTTTCAGGTACTCCAGTCAATCATAGGTTTGGTCTTTTTTCATAGTTCCATATTTCTCTGAGGTTTTGTTCATTTCTTTTTGTTCTTTTCACTCTAATCTTGTCTGCATGCCTTATTTCAGCATGATGGTCTTGAAACTCTGATATCCTCTCTTCTGCTTGGTCGATGTAGCTATTGATACCTGTGTATGTATTACAAACTTTCTGTGCTGTGATTTTCAGCTTCATCAGTTCATTTATGTTCCTCTCTAAACCGGTTATTCTAGTTAGCAGCTCCTGCAAATTTTTATCAAGGTTCTTAGCTTCTTTGCATTGGGTTAGAATGTTCCTTTAGCTCAGTGGAGTTTGTTATTACCCACTTTTTGAAGCCTACTTCTGTCAGTTCATCCACTTAATCCTCCTTCCAGTTCTGTGCCCTTGCTAGAAATGTGTTGCAATCATTTAGAGGAGAAAATGCACTCTGGCCTTTTGGGTTTTAGCATTTTTTGGTTGATTTTTTCTCGTCTTCATGAGTTTGTCTAGTTTCAATCTTTGAAGCTGCTGACCCTAGGATGGGGTTTTTGCAGGGATTTTTTTTTTCACCGATGCTGTTGTTGTTCTTTCTATTTGTTTGCTTTTCTTTCGATGGTCAGGTCCCTCTTCTTTAGGCTGCCTAAATCTAGTTCACTCCCGTGCCCGGAGATGTCACTCAATTCTGCAGATGTCACTGCAGAATAGCAAAAATGGGTGCCTGCTCTTTCCTTTGGGATCTATTTTTGAAGGACACCAACCTGATGCCAGTAGGAATGCTCCTATATAGGGTGTCTGACAACCCTATTGGAGGGTCTCACCCAGTTGGGTGGCACAGGGAGCAGGACTCATCTAACAAAACAATTTGACTGTCCCTTGGTGGAGGGGTGTGCTTCACTTTAGGGAAACCCATTTGTCTGGGCTCCCCAGATTCCTCAGAACTAGCAGGAGGAAAGACTAAGTCTGCTGGTCGGTGGAGACTGTGGCCGACTCTCTCCTAGGGACTCAGGCCCTGGGAGATCAGAGTCTTGTCCTTGAGCCTTTGGCTGAAGTTATTGGGGTTCTTGCAGGGAGAACCTGGCCAGTGAGGAGGGATGAGTCAGGGTCAGGCCTGAAGAGGCACTCTAGCTACAGTCTGTCACAGCCAGTGTGTTGGACTGAGGGGGATACCTCTTGGGAACAAGCTGTCCAGCCTCCCTCGCTCCAGCAGGGGAAAAGCTCAGCCTGGAGCTATGGAGATGGCTGCCGCCCTTCCCTCGCCCTGGCAGCTTAGTGTGTCAGGCAGCTATCAGTCCCAGTGTTGGTTTCTGCCTCTCTCTCAAGGAGCTCTAATGGCTTAAACAGCAGGTAGCCACAGCTGTGGTACTGGCTGCCCCTCCCTACAGGAGCTCAGCAGGCTTAAGCAGATTGTAGCTGAGTGATTGTTGAGAATCTGCATGACTCCATAGTTGGGACCCTAGACCCCAGTGGCACGGGCTCACAAGTAAAACCTAATTTGTGGGTTGCACAGTTCCACAGAAAAAGCATGGTTTCCCAGGCTGGGTGGCATGCTCACTCACCGCCTCCCTTGGTTGTGGGGCGGGAACTCCCCTGCCCCACGTGGCTCTCCGGTGGGCTGCCGCACCACAATGCTCTTCCTTCCTCTCCATGGGTCATGCTGGTTGCCTAGTTAGCTCCGATGACAGAACCTGGATACCTTGGTAGCCAGTGCAGGATTCGCACTCTGTTACGGTTCTTTTTGATGGGAGCCTCTGATTGCTGCTACTTCTAGTTGAACATCTTTGTAAATTTATATTTGAATACAAAAACCATAACTGATATAAAGATAAACTCATCATAAAACATAAACAGTCAGCAAGGTAGTTACAGAAATTACCAAAACCAAATAAAAAACTAGTAAAAACCTAAAACACACACAATACCTAAAAGTGAAATATTAAAATACCCTCTTTAAAATCCATAATGTTATATGATTATATGATACCAAAGTTCAAAATCAATATTTACTTGAGATTCTACTGATTAGAATAAGACAAAAAAGTACATACAAGTACACTATAAATAAAAATATTTGTAGACAATGTGCATATCAATATTAAAGAACACTAAAATATGTAAAGACAATATTCAAACTAATAAAAAATTTCAAGAAAATTGTTGGATACAATATCAATATGAAAATATCAAGAGCATGCCTACAAGCCATTTGGGATGCATCAGTTGAAATAAAAGACAAAAGTGTATTTTGGGGGACATTACATTCAGTAAACACAATTAGAAATGCCCAACGACAGCACACAATGTATTGAATTATTTCAATTACTTGATAACCTCCAGTCATGTTTTGTACTTTTAAATATATAATCCTCACATAATTCACCATAAAACTCAAGTATACACTTCAGCAGCTTTTAGTATATTCACAAGGTTGTGCAGCCATCACCACTATCTAATTCCAGAACATTTTTCTAGAGAAAAATGAGATTCCCATAAAAAGACCCCATCTCCATAGCAGTAATACCTTATTGCCTTCATTTCTCAACACTTGGTAATCATTAATCTACTTTCTGTCTCTAAAATTGTTATATTCTGGACATTTGACTTAAATGGAATTATACAGTACATGACTGTTAGTGTGTGGATTCTTTCACTGAACATAATGTGTTGGCAAGGATGAAGAATAATTTGAACCTTGTACTTTGCCAGTGGAAATGTAAAATAGTATTGTCATTTGTGAAACAGTTTGAAAGTTTCTCAAAAAGTTATACATGAGTTGCCATGTGACCTAGCATCTCTGCCTTTTATGATCAATCTTCAAATAACCAACTTGGCCAATATTAGCCATCCACTCCCTCCATCACTTGCAGTTATTCTATAGATTGAAAGAAGGCAGAGTGATGCAGTGCTTCAATACCAAGACTCTGAAATCAGGAGCATCTACAATTGAGTTCTCATTCACCACCTTACTTGGTATTGATTTTTGTAATGTCAATGACATTGCCATCTTTATTTATTCATTCACCAAATACTGTTAAACTTCAACTACATGCTTTACACTATCATAAGTGACATAGATACAGTGATAAAGAGGGAAAGCAGTATTTTTCATTCTGTTGGAGAAAGCATAAAATCATTACTTTAATGTTACTATGTTTATTTATATTAAATATATTAACATGTTGAATATGTTTATATATTTATAATGAATTCAGATATTGATAAAGTTCATTAAAAATAGAAACAAAGCAATAGAGACAGTGTGATATATGTAAGTTTGTGCAATATTACAGTGTAGTTATAGACAATAGCTGTGTTAAGGTGACACTCCTGCGGAGATGTGAATGAAGTGACACAGAGAGTCAAGCAGATATCTGCAGGCACAGCTTTAGAGCATTACAGACCAAAGTAAAGAAAAAATGCAAATACTCTAACAGTATTAGTTGTAGTGGTCCAGACACAGCATGGAGACCAGCATGGCATGAGCCGAGTGACTGAGGTGTGGGATAAAAGAAAATGAGATCACAAAAGTAGAATCCACCAAAACAGTGGGCTATGATGCAGGAAAAAGAATATGACTTTTGGGTTCCTTAAAGCAAGTTAAGAAAGCAGTTTAAAATGGAGGAGTTGACTGACTGTCCCATTTTACTGAAACTTTCCTGGTTTTACTACTGGCACCCTGTGTCCAGAAAAACTATCAGTCCCAGGTCAGCCAGGACATCTGGTCACTCACTGATGAAATCTTACAATTGCATTAGAATTGGCAACATGGAAACCTTTCCTGGCCTCGAAAAGAACATAAGTAAAGTGGTAAATAAAAGCTGATATTTTGTGCATTCAAGAAAAAATAGGAGCAACTGCCAGAATAAGGTTCATGAAGAATATGTACACGAGTCTTTTGGACACTATCTATAAAAGAAAACTAAAAGTGGAAAAGTAGATCAATGGTTTGGGGGTTGTTTACTTATGTTTTTGTTAAAAAAAATAGATTCCCTACCCCACTCTCACCATCCAGTGACTTTCTTGATTCAGCAGGTATGGCATGGGATATCTATCTATCAATCTATCTATCTATCTATCTATCTATCTATCTATCTATCTATCTATCTATCTATCTATGTCTCACTTCTTACATCCCTCCAAGAACTTGTTGCTATCAGGGAGTTTTGGAAATTCCGTTAATATTGGATAATCTCGTGGGAAATTTCCCTTTTCCTCTTCTTTCTAATAATTTGGCTCCTATGTTTTCTTCAAGGCCTATTTAAAATTCTACATTTTACATAACACAGATTCTGACATACTTTCTAATTCTTTTGTTTTCATGCTACCTTTAATTGACATCTCTGTACATCACATTCCTGGGCGCTTGGTATATTTTAAAGTTCCCTTGGTAATCAACACATTTCTATTTCTTCCTTCTTTGTGCTCAGTATATGATTATGTATATATTGCGTAGTTGCTAAATGCTTGCTAGCTTGATTCAATTTGGGGATGCAATTCTAGTACATCTGCAGTAGTTTGCCATGAGGTTTTGGAGACTAAGAAGGTCTCAGTTTTAACTGTAATTTTCTATGAAGATACATTGTGTTCTGGGTTACTTAATAAATTTATAACATAAAATCATCTAAAGGGTATGTGGAAATTCTCTCTACTCACTTCACTGACCAGGTACAGCATACGAGTTCACTGCACTGCTCTGAGAGATGCCATGCTGCCAATACCCAATTCATTATTATTTATCTCAAAGTAATAGGAATACATTCTTCTCTCATTTCTGCAGTGATGTCCAAATAGTCAAACCACAATTGCAATGCTCTCTTCTTCTCCCAGAGGTGTAATTTAAATTCCAAGATACTCAGAATGAGAAATTAGAATGCCTTTTGCTCCATTTATAAAACCTGACAGTTTAATTCCAAAGACGCTGGACATTTAATTAATGAGAAGTGAATCAACTCTTCAACATTAAAAAGAAAATCTATAATTTGGCCTCTTCTAGCAAACAGAGTGAAATGTCAAATTATTTTACGTCTTCAGACAGGATTTTTTTTTTTATAACTTTTACGATGTATTTCATAATAATGTCAAAATTCTGCTCTATTAAGCCAGAATGCAACTGATCCAATACAAATTGCCTATGACACTAAATTGTATTGATGCCTTTCTACAGAGATAAACTTGGCTGTGGGAAGTGAGCCATGCCGCATCAGCAGCAAAAGAAAGATATCTTGGAAATGGCATGACCAAGCTACTTACCACTCCTGGAATTGCTCGTCTGTAGCAGCAGCTCTGAGGTGGACCTGCTTAACCCTGAGTAATCAGGAGTAGAAGGATCTAAATTGGAAGTGACAGTCCAGTTTTGTATGGTAATTCTCCATTTGCTCCAGCTTCTCTTTTTACTCAGCTGTCAAATATACAGTATGTTCATTAAAGGCACTCTTAGTGGCAAATTCTGTAGGATCCAATATCTGGCCAGGACAGCAAATGAAAATGTTGACAGATATTATTTCCACAAGTTGGTGCACTTGCAGTACTTTTCAAAACATGTAAATCTCCTCCAAGTGCCAGGACTGATTAACAGCTACAAATAATTTGAAAATACTTTACATGATAATACTGTGTACACACATCTGCAATTGTAGAAGATTCCTGTAGATACTAGAGAGCCTTTAGTTTGTAAATCATGACAGCTTCTTCTCCAATTATATATTTATAGATTCTAGGAAAAACAAAAGTGTAGGAATACTGGATATGAGAATGCTTTGTTCCTCTTAGTGGGCAAATGAAATACAAACACTTACCCAAGGTAAGATGATGTTGAAAATAACTTTTATTTATGATGTATTCTGATATTTACTATTTTACAGTTTCCTCAAGTGTAAAATGGGCCTCAATTCTATATGGTTGTTGTGAAACTTAAGCCATAAGCCAGAGCCATGCACATGAATATATATATACACACACACACACATATTCCACATGTATGTATGTGTACATATGTATGTTATATATTATTAGATTTATTATATTACATTTTATTTATTATATATACACTATATTGTATGTATTATATACATTGCTTAATGTATATATGTATTATACATATAAGCATTATACATATATAAATATGTATATGTGTGATATATAACATTATATAATATTACATATATACATATTTTATATTTATTATGATGTATATATACATTGTATTTATATTTATTATATACATGCATACACATATATGCATGTATACATATATACATTATATATACACACATACATTAGATATGTATGTATATGCAATAATCTATATATACACACATAATCAATACATATACACATACGAATGAGCTATATATACATAACAATGCACACATCATAGATACATATATGTATATATACAGACATCAGAATTATATATGTATATGAGATATATCAATAGATATAGATATGTAGATATTTTAAGAATTTCTTGAAACTTCCTAAGAGGAGCCTAAGGCAAACAAAATGTAATATGATATCCTGGGTGGACTCTTGCAACAGAAAAATAGGACAGGTAAAAATTTGAGGAAATATGAATATAGGATAAACTTCAGTTAATAATAATGTATCAATATTGACTCATAAACTGTGACAAATGTACTAAACTAATGTAAAATGTTAACAGTAGGGGAAATTGAGTGTAGGGTAAATAAGAACTCTATACTATTTTTGAATTGTTCTTGTAAATCTTTAAAAAACTCTAAAATTCAAAGTTGATTAAAAACAAATAGTGCCTACAAAAAATAAAATGTTAACAATAAGAGAAATTGTGCATAGGGTATATGGGAACTCTATACGATCTACATAATGTTTTTGAAAATCTAAAAATGTTCTAATATTAAAAGTTTACTAAAAATATCATGTGGAAAAAATAACATAATACAACTAAGTAGTGTATATGTATATATACATGTATATGTATATATATACACATATTTGATCAACTACTCATAAAAGGTGTAGAATTCTGAAAAGTTTTTCTCAACTTTTGAAAATTTCCAACATTCTTGGAAGTTTACATGAAGTAGAATAGAATGAGGAGATATTTAATATTTTGTTTGCTTCTATTTAATTTTTAATTTTCATAATAGATTTAGCTAGGCTTTCTTGAGTTACTGAACTTTCATCAATTACATGGATATGGTTTATATAAATTTGCACTAAAACAGAGACTAAGTGATCTTTCTGATGATGATAAAAATTTAGGTTCTAACGAGATCGTAGATTTACTAATCACAAACAAAGGGACTCAACTAAAGACCAGCATAGATAACTCAACTTAATTGGTTATTAGTAAGTTCACACTGTTGATATTGTGGTTCAGACTCCTCCACACTTATGTGAGAGTTAACTACCATTTGACATTAAGGCTAATTTTATCTCACATTTTCTTCCTTAGGCCTCAAATTATTACTTTGAATCATCAGGTTTGCATTTAGTAATATAATTTATGTAGATAAATTTATAATATTGGAATATTGAAAAATATCCACTTAATAATATAACCTGACATCTCTTTCCTAAGTTTGAATAATACACCCTGGCATTTCTTTCGTAACACCAAAAGTACAAAATAGCTTTCTCAACTTCACCTGGCCTTTCCCAACACAGGCACTCAACAGATGTCACATTATTAGGAGCTTACACATGGGAATTATAAGTGAGGTGAGGTACTGACCCTACCGCATTGTTTGTATGGGCTTTGATTTCCCCACCTGGGGTAAGTAAGGATATGAAATCCTGTATTTCTACAAAGAATAAACAACTATATTGAGATCATATGGCCTCAGCCTGACACTGTCTTAAGCTTCACCAACACCTTCCCAGATCTATTCCATGACTGAATTTCATCCATAGCTCAGACAACCTTCTCTCTTTCCTAGATTTCTGTAATCAACGCACTGGCTTTCCATTGTTTCTAAAAATTTAAAGTTATGTTTGGAAATATGAAAACTAAACTCCCATCCCACCCTGCAACCAATGTTTATTTGCTGATTAAATGTTTAGATTACTAGGTATATTACTTGATGTATCTGGCAAAGGTTTATGCTTTAACCAACGAATATCAGAACCATTCTGATTTTAAAAGTTAATAAATTTATCTCAACTTTTCTTTGCTTCATCTTTTTATGCAACTATTTCATTTTGTCTCCTGGTTGGTTAAATGGCTGAACTGCAATGATTGAGAGGCATTAGGATGGGGAACTGATTGCATGTTTATTTCCCATCAAAATTAACTGCACAACTATCATGTTTTAATACTTCTTAGTGAATTTTGAAGATCACTTTACTACCATTGAACCTGAAAATTCTTCAACTGAAGCAATGCAGTAATTTATGAGATTTTGTGATGGCTATAGTTATGAAGTATTGCATTGTCACTTATAATTTTACCCACATAGCAAGAAAAAACATCTTCTGCTACAGAAATAAATACGTAAAGAAGAGCAATTTTAAAAAGTTAAGGTAGCAGATTTGTCCAATATGAAATTAATTGTTTTCTTAGTGGTAGTTTAGTCATGGAAGAATGATAGGCACCTCCTGAAGAGGGGAGATAGGGTTATATGTTTTGAAGGCAGATGCTTATTAACCTTACAAGAGTTATGAGGGTTTTATTTCCTAAAACTTCATCCCTTATTGCAATTAAGTAGACTCTGTGAAAGGAGAAGCAAGAAAGATGCAAGCTTTGAGAAATTTAAAAAAAAAAAAAGAAGAAGAAGAAGAAGAAAATCTTATGTGTTGGATCATTTCTCTGAGGTTGGAAATGAGAATGCAGCTATGAGTTTCAATTGGAGGGAGAGATCTGAACTTCTTTTAGATGTAGTGAATTCTCCAGAGACATTGAATCAAAGTAGGCTCGTAGGAACCCAGTAGAATTCACATCTACATGTGCAGCCTTAACTCCTCAGTGAAAATCTCCATGGCCCAATGTGGTGGTAACAGAGAGCATAAGCATGGTCAGACTATGCCATAAATTTGCATC
The DNA here is from genome assembly GCF_003255815.1 of Theropithecus gelada. Lineage (NCBI taxonomy): Eukaryota > Metazoa > Chordata > Mammalia > Primates > Cercopithecidae > Theropithecus > Theropithecus gelada. The sequence goes on along the minus strand of NC_037683.1, from coordinate 69,359,051 downwards.
CAATAAAGAGTGAAACAAAATGAGGTTAGCCACACAGTTATGTTGTTAAAGAAGCAAAAGTCTGAGGGCAGCAACCCTAGTTTCCTTTATCATTTTTTCTAGGACCATAAAGGCCTGGTAATCCTCTAACATCTTTTGGATGACAGAAAAGTCACAGTAATGCCTGGCATTAAAAATTATGGCTTATTTACTGATTTGTATTTGGAACCAGATTTGACAATATTTTGAGCATTAAAGATGTGGTATTTCTTCCCTTTCAACTGTTGCAGTGAAATTTATATTTGTTTCCTAAGTTTGCTATTTTGTTTTAGTTTTACCTTTAGTTTGTAGCAATTTATCATCATATCTTAGTCAGGCTCACACATTTTATATATTATTATAAAACTTTTTGGAACATATATTCCAAATAAATTATGATCATCTTTGATCCCTTTCTCTAGGTGCAGAATTTCTCTGATTGTCAAGGATTTTCTACATCTATGAATCTTTTTATAATGTACCACTTTTCTTACTCTTGGTTTGAGGGACATAAACTTTTGTCAATAGATCATGAGAATTCTGTCAGATAAAATGTGATGAGGTCATTGTAAATTAACAATCCATTGGTACTTGGATATAGTAAAATCATATTTTAGTCTATTTAAAATCTGTGTAAAATAAGTAAGTTTCTTAACTATAACATGATTTTGGTACTTTAAAGTAAGTAAAAAAGGATATTATAACAAAACGGCAAGCAAGTCAATTTAAATGTTAATCATTTTGAGTACAAAAAATTAAAATATACCATTCGAAGCTTAAGTTATTTACTTACTTGTAATTTACTTACTTGTTTCTATTTACTGATCATTTGATTTGTAATAATTGGAACCCTCCTTTATCTTTGCATTCTTAAAATCAAGTTTTCTATGGAAAATCTGTATCACTTTTCATGATATAAACATTAGTGGAAAACAAAACTCAAGAAGGTGATAATAAAATAGAAGACCAGAATATTAGTACAGAATATTTAAGAGAAAATAGAATACTAAAATATATGCCATCCAAAAAATATAGGAGAATAAAAATAAAGTGTACAAAGAACATGTGAGACAATATAACATAAGTAGCAAGGAGGCTGACTTAAACCATCCATATTGATAATTCCAGTAAGTTTACATTATTTTAGAAGGCTAAATGCTAGACAGAGATAATCAAAATGAATGAAAGTATGAGTCAACCTTATGTGTCTATATATAAAAAATAAGATCAAATATAGGTTAAAAGCAAAAAGATGAAAAAAAATATGTCATGGAAACACCAATTAGGGGCAAGCTGGGATGACAGTTTGATAAATATAAAACAATAGACTTTTGGACAGAGTACTTATTACCATGAATAAAGAAGAACATTTCAAAATGATAGAAATATAAATTCCTATCAGAAAAATTTAACAAATATATTGAAATAATAAAAAAGTATCAAGCGAAAATCTTGGAGTTTAAAAATCCAATTGTCATACTGAGGAATGCATCAGAGTCTCTTACCAGTAGAACTGATGAAGCAGAAGAAAAAAGCAATGAGCTTGAAGACAGGCTATTTGAAAATACATGGTCAGAGGAGACAAACATAAAAATAACAAAAGAGTATAAACACACATGCAAAACCTAGAAAATAGCTTCAAAGAGGAAAATTTAAGAAATATTGGCCTTAAAGGGGAGGTGGAGAGAGAGATCTGGGTAGAAAGTTTATTCAAAGGGATAATCACAGAAAATTTCCCAAGCCTAGAGAAAGATGTCATTATTAAAGTACCAGAAGTTTACAGAACATCAAGTAGATTTAACCCAAAGAAGACTACCTCAAAACATTTAATAATTAAACTCCCAAAAATCAAGGACAAGAAAAGGATACTAAAAGCAGCAAGAGAAAAATAAACAAATAATATACAATGGAGCTCTGATATACCTGACAGCAGACTTTTCAGTGGAAATCTTACAGACCAGAAGAGAGTAGAATGGCATACTGAAAGTGCTAAAGGAAAAAAGTTTTTTTTTATTGTTAGAACAGTATATCCAGTGAAAATATTCTTCAAACATAAAGGAGAAATAGACTTTCCCAGTCAAAAAATCAACACTAGATCTCTGCTAAAATAAATACTAAAGGGAGTTATTAAATCTGAAAGAAAATTATGATAATGAGCAATAAGAAATCATCTGAAGATGCAAAACTCACTAGTAATAGTAAATATACAGAAAAACAGATTATATCACTGTAATTATAGTACATAAACTATTCATACACTGAATAGAGAGGCAAAAAATAAAGTGATCAAAACAAATAACTACAACTTTTCAAAACATGGACAGTACAATAACATATAAATAAAAAAGTTAAAAAGCACAGGGACAAAGTTAAAGTGTAGAATGTTTACGAGTTTCTCTTTGTTTCTTTGTTAGATTGTTTATACAATCAGTGTTAAGTTGTCATCAGTTTAAAATAATGGCTTATAAGATGTTATTTGCCAGCATCATCGTAAACTCAAATCAACAAAACATACAACAGATACAAAAAAAAAAAAGAAGGAAGAAATTAAAACATACCACTTGAGAAAATCACCTTCACTAACTGAAAGACAAGAAGGGAAGAAGGAAAGAAAGAAGACCAGAAAACAAATAACAAAATGGCAGAAGTAAGTCCTTATTTACCAATAATTATATTAAATATAAATAGACTGCACGCTCCAATCAAAATATATGGAGTGGCTGAATGGATAAAGAAAACAAGATCCAATGATCTTTTTCCTACAAGAAACACATAATAAAATAGAATACCAGAATATTAGGACAGAATATTTAAAAGAAAATAGAATACCAAAATATATACAGTCCAAAAAACATAGGAGAATAAAAATAAAGTGCACAAAGAACATGTAAGACAATATAACATAAGTAGCAAGGAGGCTGACTTAAACCCATCCATATCAATAATTCTGGTAAGTTTATATTATTTTAGAAGGCTAAATGCTAGTCAGAAAAACACATGTACAATGAAAATAAAAAGATGGAAAAAGATATTCCATGTAAGTGGGAACCAAAAAAGAGCCGGAGTAACTATACTTATATCAGAACAAGATTCTTGTAGATTTCAATACAAAAACTATACAAAAGAGACAAAAAAGGTCATTATATAATGATAAAGGGTAAATCCAGCAAGAGGATCTAAAAATTATAAACATATATGCACCCAACATTGGAGAACCCAGATATATAAAACAAAGTTTTAAAGCTAAAGAGATAGATCCCAGTACAACTATATCTGGTGACTTCACTCCCCAATTTCAGCATTAGATAGATCATCAAGATAGGTAATCAACAAAGAAATATTGGACTTAATCTCCACTGTAGGCCAAGTGGATCTAATAGATACTTACAGAACATTTCATCCAACATCTGCAGAATATACATTGTTTTCCTCAGCACATCAATCATTCTCAAGGACAGACAATATGGTAGGCCACAAAACAAGTCTTAAAACATTCAAAAAACTGAAATGATATAACGTATCTTCTTGGGCCACAATGGGATAATGCTAAAAAATAATAGTTAGGAATTTTATAAACTATACAAACACATGGGAATTAAGCAATATGCTCCTGAATTACCAGAGGGTCAATGAGTAAATAAAGCAGAAAATTTAAAAGATTCTTATAACAAATGACAATGGAAATACAACATAACAAAACCTATGGTATACAGAAAGGGCAATACTAAGAGAAGGGCTTATAGCTATAAATGCCTACATCAAAAAAGTAGAAAACCTTCAAATAAACAACCTAACAATGTGTCTCAAAGAAGAAAAGCAAGAGCAATGCAAACCCAAAACTAGTAGAAGAAATAATAAAGATTAGAGCAGAAATAAAATTGAAAGAAGTAAACAATACAAAAGTTTAATCAAATAAAAAGTTTTTTTAAAGATAAATAAAATCAACACACCCTTAGCCAGACTAAGAAAAAAAAAAGACTCAAATAAATAAAAACAAAGATAAAAAAGAAGACATTAAAACCGATACTACAGAAATTCAAAGGATCATTAGAATTTATTATAGGCAATTGTATATCAATAAATTGGAAACCAAGAAGTAGATAAATTCCAAGATACATACAACCTACCAAAATTGAACTCTGAAGAAATCCAAAACCTGAACAGACAAATGACAAGTAATGAGATTGAAGCCATAACAAAAAATCTCGCGGCAAAGAAGAGCCCAGGACCTATTCGCTTCACTGCTGCGTTTTGCCTAACATTTAAAGAAGAATTAATACCAATACAACTCAAAATATTCTGAAAAATAAATGAGGAGGTAATAGTTCCAAATTGTTCTATGAGCCGGTATTACTCTGACACCCAAACAAGAAAAAGACACATTAAACAAAAAGAAAACTACAGGCCAACATCCCTGATAAATATTAATGCAAAACCTGAGCAAAATATTAGCAAACCAAATTCAACAACACATCAGAAAGACTATTCATGACCAAGTGATATTTATCCCAGGAATACAAGGATTATTCAACAAATATAAATCAATCTATGTGATACATCATATCAACAAATGAAGGACAAAAACCATATGATTATTTCAACTAATGCCCAAAACAAACTTGGTAAAATCAACATCCCTTCATGACAAAAACCCTAAAAAATCCTGCAGATAGAAGGAACACACATCAACATAATAAAAGCCATATAAGACAGAACCACAGCTAGTTTCATACTGAATGGGGAAAAACTGAATGCCTTTCTTCTAAGATCTGGAACACGATAAGGATGCCCACTTTCCCCACTGTTATTCAACATAATACTGAAAGTCCTAGCTAGATAAATCAGACAAGAGAAAAATATAAACAGCACCCAAATTGGAAAATAAGAAGTCAAATTATTCTTGTTGGCAGCTGAAACAATCTTATATATGGAAACACTTAAAGACTCCACAAGAAAACTGTTAGAACTGATAAATCTAGTAAAGTTGTGAAATACAAAATCAACATACAAAAACCAGTAGCATTTTTATATGCCAAAAGGAAACAGTCTGAAAAAGTATCAAAAAAGTAATCACATTTATAATAGCTACAAATAAGATAAAATACCTAGAAATTAACCAAAGAAGTGAAACATCCCTACAATGAAAACTATAAAACACTGCTAAAAGAAATTGAAGAGGACACACAAAAAAAAGGGAGGGAAGATATTCCATGTTCATGGATTAGAAGAATAGATAGTGTTAAGTGTCTATACTACCTAAAGCAATCTACAGATTCAGTGCAACCACTATCAAAATACCAATGATATTCTTCACAGAATTAAAAAAAGAACCTAAGATTTACACGCAACAAAAGACCCAGATTAGTCAATACTACCTTAAACAAAACAAAACAAAATCACCCAAAAATGAGGAATCACATTACCTGACTTCAAATTATACTACAGAAGTAATGTAATTAAAACAGCGTGTTACAGACATAAAACAGAAACATAGACCAATGGAACAGAACAGAGAACCCAGAAACAAATTGATACACCTACTGTGAACTCATTTTTGACAAAGGTGCCAAGAACATACATTGGGAAAAGTATAGTCTCTTCAATAAATTGTGCTGATAAAACTGAATATTCATATGCAGATGAGTGAAATTAGACCCCTATCTCTCACCATATACAAAATCAAAATGGATTAAAGACTTAAATCTAAGACCTCAAACTATGAAACTACTAAAAGAAAACTAAAGAGACAATCCACAAAATGAAAAAAAATTTGCAAACTGTTCATCTGGTAAATAATAACCAGTATATATAAGGAGATCAAACAACTATATTGGAAAAGGTATAATAATCCAATTAAAATGGGCAACAGATCTGAATAGACATTTCTCAAAAGAATAACATATTAATGGCAAGTAGTCATATGAAAAAGTGCTCAACATTATTGATAATCAGATAAATGCAATCAAGACTACAATGAGATATCCTCTCAACTCAGTTAAAATGGCTTTTATTAAAGGCAGGCAATAATAAATGCCAGTGAGGATCTGAAGAAAAGGGAACCCTAATACACTGTTGGTAGCAATGTAAATTAGTACAACCACTACAGAGAACAATTTGGAGTTTTCTCAAAAACTAAAAATAGACTTACCATATAATCCAGCAATTCCACTGCTACATAAATACCCCAAACAAAGTGAATCAGTTTATCAAAGAGGTATTTACACTCCCGTGTTTATTTCAACACTATTTGCAATAGCAAAATATTGGAAGCAACCTAAATATCCATCAAGAGACAACTGGATAAAGAAAATGTGGTACTGGCTGGGCGCGGTGGCTCAAGCCTGTAATCCCAGCACTTTGGGAGGCCGAGGCGGGCGGATCATGAGGTCACGAGATCGAGACCATCCTGGCTAACATGGTGAAACCCCGTCTCTACTAAAAAATACAAAAAAAACTAGCCGGGCGTGGTAGCGGGCGCCTGTAGTCCCAGCTACTCGGGAGGCTGAGGCAGGAGAATGGCGTGAACCCGGGAGGCGGAGCTTACAGTGAGCTGAGATCCGGCCACTGCACTCCAGCCTGGGTGACAAAGTGAGACTCTGTCTCAAAAAAAAAAAAAAAAAAATGGTACTTGAACACAATGGAGTATTATTCTGTCATAAAAAAAGAATGAGATCTTGTAATTTGAAACAACATGGCTGGAACCGTAAGTCATCATGTTAAGTGAAATAAGCAAGGCACAGAAAAACAAACGTCACATGTTCTCACTTATTTGTGGGAGCTAAAAATTATAACAATTGAACTTACAGAGACAGAGAGCAGAATAATGGTTACCAGAGGCTGGGATGGTAGTGGGTAGTGGGATATGAGGGAGTGGTTAATGGGCACAAAAGTACAGTTAGATGAAATGAATAATATCTAGTATTTGATAGCACAACAGGTTGATTGCAGTTAACAATAACTTATTGTACATTTAAAAGTAACTTAAAAAGTATAGTTGGATTGTTTGTAACACAAAGAAATAATAAATGCTTGAGGTGATGGATACCCCATTTACCCTGACGTGATTACTATGTGTTGTGTTTCCGTATCAAAATATCTCATATACCCTAGGAACATGTGTATCAAATATATACCCACAATTTTTAACAAAAACCAAATAAGTAAAAACAATAATATGAAAATAAAGGAAAACTAGCAAAATAAAATAAATAATAAACAGGTAAATTTATTATGAACACCAAAGAAGGCTAAAAGTGTATGCATCTAATAATAGAATTCCAAAATGCATTAAAAAAAACTAGCAGACCTCTTTGTTTCTTTGTCATCTCTCTGTTTCTCTGTCTTGTCATGAAAAGCAAAGCAAATATCTGTATTAGACTGTTTTCACAGTCTATAAAGAACTACCTGAGACTGGTTAATTTATGAAGAAAAGACATTTAGTTGATTCACAGTTCCACACGCTTAATAGGAAACATGACTGGGAGACCTCAGAAAACTCACAATCAAAGCAGAAGGCAAATGGGAAGTAAGGACCTTCTTCACATGGTGGCAGGGGAGAGCAAGAATGAGAGGGGAAGCTCTACACGCTTTTAAACAACCAGATGTCATGAGAGCTCACTCACTATCATGAGAACAGTAATGGGGAAATCTGCCCCCATGATTCAGTCTCCTCCCACCAGGTCTCTTCCCTCTTGACACCTGGAGATTAGATTACAATTTGACATGAAATTTGGGTGGGGACACAGAAACAAACCATATTAGTGCCTGAACTCCATTTGTTCCTGAATCATTTTATAATGCCGGTAAAAGTGATCTGTTACTCATTTTCACAACTATTTGTGTACATTTATCCCACAGGTAATACAAAGTCAAATTTCCTAAGAGCTTTAGTTTTTTGTTTTGTTTTGTTTTTGTTTTTGCAATATATGCACACTTAGTGTCTTTACTTCAGAAGATTTGGAGTGGACACTTTTAGGAGATCAGTCATAGTGGTGGGAAAAATTATAGCAAAGAAGCAAACCTTCTTGGAAGACCGGGATGTTTTGAAAAAGCTTTGGGAAATAATTGTGGCTGAAGGCAGCCAAATCCTCTTATCCAGAGGCTGAGAGCAAAGGGCAGATAACAAGGGAATGTAAAGGAACTTATCTAGATAAATGTGTTTACTCCTGTCTCCAGAAACCAACCTTTGATCATTTGTGCGCAGGACTGCTCTCTCCTTGGGGGATCGACAATGTTTATTACCCACAAATTGTGTTTGCTCCAAGCTTTTGTCATTAAATCTGTACTAAATAAAGATAAGCATGGCCGGCTTACGGGGGCTGCACTCTAGTCAGCAGTGCGGCACTTCTCATTGGCGGTGCTGAGCGGTGCATTGCCCTAGCAGTGCTGTCAGGCAAAATACCTGTGTCAGTATACTTCTTTCATCCATTGCTTGGCCAGAGTCTGCGGGACAGACTCAGCAGACACTTATTATTATTATCATTATTATTATTATTATTATTATTATTATTGTATTTTTTGGCATAAAAACAGCAAGTAGTTCATTAGGTAAGATTTTGTTTCATTTTCCTTCTTAGATACTGCATGGCAAATTAATTTTTCCATTAAAAATGCAATAACAAAACTCCTTGCATTATAAAGCAATAAAAATTCTTGCAGAATTCTTTATTCAGGCCATGCATTGGATCACCTGCACAGGTGTAGACTCCCAATCTACTTAGTTAGAGTCATCGGAATGTTCACATGTGAGACCTCCATAAGTGATGCTGACACACACTTAGGAAGATTGAGAGTGACTGAAATCTAAAAACATAATGTCAAAACCTAATATTATTTTTAAACTTTCATTGGAAATAAAATGAGCTGTAGACCAAAAGATAAATGAGATAAAACACACTCACCTTACTTCTTCTCTTTTCCATCCTAACTCTACTAGAAATGAGATTGAGGATTGCTTTTTATGTAGTAATGCTCCTCTCATGTTAAATCAGTTAAAGAAATGTATCTAAACATTTGAAATTGTGACTTACTGAGTTCATATCTGATTTCTAAATAAATCAACTTTAAATCTCATACCCTATTTTATAAATATTCAAACAATTCCCCTGAAAGGTTTATTTTAAGTATCTCAGTTCAAAAGTCATCAATCTATAGTAAATATAAGCAAATATATGATCTTTCTTCTTACTTTCTTAAACTGAATCTCAAGAATTTAGTATTTGTTAGATAAATTATGCTCTACAGTTTTTATTTTCATAAATATAAATTCTAACTTTAAAGACACATATTTTATCACAATAAATTTATATCCTACACTTAACTGATGGAATTTAGATTGTTCTAATAATATACAGATATATATCTTGATTACCAAAAAATGAAGTTCATTGTAAAAAATGATACTAGAAAATAATGCTTCCATAGCCACTATTGTTCTGTAGATGCTTCCTAAGGTTATTTACAATATTTAGTAAACTAAAGATTTAAATGTTATTTCATTTTTATAGAGAGATATTATGCATGTATTGTGGAATAAAAAACAAAAATAACTAATGTTGATATCATTAAAAATTCTTATTTGGGATTTTCCACATTGGACAAAGGATAAAGAGATGTAAGTTCAATGAGATTAAGAAATAGCCATGGAAAACTAAATTTGGTTTGGAAAAATTAATATGAACTAATAATGATTTTTTAAATATCTATTTCATTTGCTTTGGCCCTTGAAAATGGCATACACAAAAAAAGAAAAGGCCAATCTAATGCCCAAATTGTGGTCTCTCAAACTCTTTTCAAATAAAGGAAACCATAGTTTCTCAGACAAATGGCTGGTACCACGTCTAAGACAAGAAATACACTACATAAGCCTAGAACACCTTATCACACAAGAAAGCAAAATAGTCTTCTCTGACCCTTGGGATTATGTCAATGATCTCAGGTGTCAACTTAAGTACTTTCTTACTTACTTAATAATAGGAAATTTGATCATCACTGAAAAGAAAAATTGCAATGGGTTGAAATATGTCACATGTTTTAAATCCATAAAATAATAATGGTATTAAAGAAAATGATAGTAATCATTGACCATCATTATAGGATATGAAGGACCAGTCATTATTTTGAAAGCTGGAAAGAAGGGTAAGACTTAAAAATGTTTTGCCTTTCCTATATATAAAAAGTGTATATGGGCAAGTAAGTAATTGAGAAAGGAAATCTCTCTCTCTCTCTCTCTCTCTCTCTCTCTCTCTCAATCTCTCTCATCTAAGAGACAGGGTCTCACTATGTTGCCCAGTCTGGCCTCAAACTCCTGACAAAGGGATCCTTCCACCTCAGCCTCTCAAGTTGGTGGCAGTAAAAGCATGTGGCCCTGACCCTGGCTGGGAATTTTTCTTTGTAAGAGTATCTCAGTCTTAATGAAGAAGAAAGTATAGAATTATAATATTGCAATTTACAACCAGTAATGAAATTATGGATTTAGGTAATGATCACTGAAAGGAAGCAACTAGACCTAGAGGTCTCCTGATAGGAAAAATACAATAGCAACTACAGTATATTCTTGTCAAAATCGTTCTTGAATTGATCAAACATCTGGATCCAACTGCCAGTTTACAGAAAATATGTGGGACACAAGGAGATGTTAAATGTCATCTTAAGGATATAGTCAATAGAGTCCAGGCTATGGGCTACTGTTTTTAAAAAATTGATACTTTCAACAGATAAACTGCAAGTAAAACATGAAAGAGAATTGGAGGGTCAGTTATTTGATATTCACTTCCAATAGTATAGCCATTATCCGTATATTGCTATTTAAATTTAAATTAACAAAAATTAAATAAAAATAAAAATTTAGTTCTGTGATTCACACTAGCACATTCAAGGGAACAATAGCCACATATGGAGAATATAGATACAGAACTTTTCTATCATCACAGAAAATGCTATTAGGCAGCAGTTTATATAAACTGAAAAAAAATTCAGAGCTGTCTCAATAAAATATAATATATAGTTTTTATTTGCAGGTTAATTTAACAAACTTAAAACACTCACATTTATGAGACAAGCAAGAAAATTTTCACACCTGATATTTCATTATATTAAAGAATTCTTGTTATTTTTAATGTTTTATGATGGACAGTGGTATATTTTGAAACAGTTTTTGTCTTTTAAAGCTAAATATACAAATATTTGCAGATAAAATAATATGATGTTTTGGGATTCCTTCAGAACTAACACAATTGGAAAGACCAGGTGGGGGTATAGATGAGACATTTTTGTTCATGTGCTGATCACTATTAAAGCTGAATATTGTGAAATGTAGTTGAATATTGTGAAATTCATTGCAATATTTTCTTTGATATTTGAGATCATGCATAATAACATTTTTAAAATACTATTACATTAGGATAAAATTATGCTGGGCGAGTGGATTATAAATGCAAGTCCACGAAGTAAAAGGAACAATCTCTTTTTTCTTTTTTTTTTTTTTTTTTGAGACGGAGTCCCGCTCTGTCACCCAGGCTGGAGTCCAGTGGTGTGATCTCGGCTCACTGCAAGCTCCGCCTCCCAGGTTCGTGACATTCTCCTGCCTCAGCCTCCCGAGTAGCTAGGACTACAGGTGCCCGCCACCGTGCCCGGCTAATTTTTATGTATTTTTAGTAGAGACGGGGTTTCACCGTGTTAGCCAGGATGGTCTCCATCTAAAAGGAACAATTTCTGACTATAAGATAAAGCTTTTAAATGATGATAGTGAATATCAAATGACAAGTTAATTAGATGCCCAGGATATATTTATAAGAATGATATAGTTTTATTTAATATGTCAATATGAACAATTCACCAGAAATAAAATTATTTGAATTTACTTAAACATGTTAAAGTTTTGTGAAGAAAATATTAAAATGTACAGGAATACAGGTTTTTCAAATTTAAGAGTAAGGTGAGTAGAAGAAGTTTGTTAACTTGATCGCATAACAATCATTGTAGAACTGCAGATTAAGAATTCTGCAAACAGATATTGTAATTTTATGGCTCTGAGCTTGGAGTTCAGGATTCTACCATCATAAGAAACTTCCAAGTAGACTCGGAACTAGTTTCTTTGAATACAAAATCGAGAAATGATACTTCTCTAAGCATCTGCATTGCCCTCTCAAACCACCTCCTGCTGCAAATAGGATCTTTGTCCCAACCCTGGAAAAATCCACAACTTAGCAGTTGTCCCAACCTAGATATATAATTTCCTTAGCCCTTTATATCCTGAGAACCATCCCCAGGACCTAAGATCTATTGGGATGCCAAAAATAGGATTTTTTCCCCCACATGAGCTAACTCCCCTTACTCTACGTCACTTGCTTCTAAAAGTGGAGGACACAGATGAGTAAATGTTTTCTTTGTAATCTCTTTAGTATATTTCTCCCTAAATGGTTAGTAATTAGAGAAGCTTAACATATATCAATCCAAATACTATAGAAATACAGATTGATTGTATTATTTTAATCATTGTAAATGCACTGGCTTAAATCCCGACATCTTCATATGCTGTAATGTAAATCACCAATTAACTATTTCTACACTAACATAGTATTTGGAAAATATTACATTTGTGTTATTTCTGTTTTGCTGATAAGTAGATAATAGGAAAAACAAAAAGAGAACTGGATTTATAACTCAAAAGTTGTATTTTATATAGTGCGAAATACAATATTTCAGCCCAATCAAAATTTTCTGTTCAATTATTTTAATGAGACTCCTGTTTTTACTACTTTGAATGTATCTGAGATCTAATTATCCATCCTTTCATCTATCTGAATGACAATGTTGGACTTACAAAGGATGGCGATCATCATTTTTAATCTTTGCTAAGCCACCTACATATTGATTGAAGAGTCAAAGAAACATGTCACTGTCTCATGCTCTATTGACTGGAGGATTAGAGGTCAGATCAGAAGGAAAGAGTGATGTACTGCCAAGATGCAAGTGATACAGAAAATAAACTGTTACTGAAGAAATCTCATGAAGCAGCTAATTTGTAGAACTGAGGGAAAAAATGGGGTAGGTAACATGAAGAAAGAAAGCATAATCCTGTCTCAAAAAAGATAATAGTTAAGTTTGATATTATAGATAGGATATACATGTCCTCCATTTCCACTTACTCATGTCTTGATTTTAATAACTTCTTCACTGTTCTTCCTACCACATTTTTTTCTGTCATCTTACCATCAAAGACACATTCTGAAAACTATCTATTTGTTAATCTTGTCACTATAATGAAAATCTCCAGCATGTTTTCATTTAGCTATTAATTGAAACTTAAATCGTTTTTGTTGAAGAGCAAGATCCTTCATGAAATGGGTCCTAACAAATTCATCAGCATCCTTTCCCTCCACTTTCCAGCAGAAACTTTTTACTTTAGCCCAGCCTGGAAATGCTTTTCAAGTTTCACATCATTCACTTAGAATGATATGTCTTTTTATCATCAGTCACTCAAGACTCAGTTCTGTGCAATGTCTTCCCTGATGCTTTCTCAGGTCACACGATCCTAGAAAGAAGTATGCCTTTGACGATCTCTTAGGCTGCTTTGTGCAGCACAGATATAATACTTGTCACCTAGTTTCTTTTACTTCGCTTTTTGTGTGTGAATATATTGACGTGTTCTCATGACATGTTTGGAAATAACCCATGACAGTTCATCTTGTCCTTGAAAGGTGATTAATCATTTGAGAAAGGAAGAAGATATGTGGGAGCTCAAGAAAGGATGCAGAGACAGAATTGCAAAGATATGCATATGCAGTGGTGTATACAGGCCCTTTCATGAGGCAACTGGCAGTAGAAAGAAAACTAATTTAAGTCAGGTGTCATCTCTGAGTTTGTGATTATTAAATATGAGACCACATTATAAAGAATGGAATATAGTTGGTTACTAACACACAGTAAATGTCATTAACTGCCAGTTTTATTCCTTTCCTTCCATCATCCTTTTGCCTAAATTATGTTCCCCTAACTGAATCAAAGTGCCTGATTCAGCATTCCTAAGATTGTTGATTATACTAGTGTTATTTTTTTCAAAAGTAGAAAAAGTATTATACTGAAATTAAGTAAAACTGTATTCTAGTCTTCTTTTAGCTAGAATTATCCTCTTGAATATGTTAGTTCACTTCTCTATCACTCTTTTTCAATTCTAAAGTGATAATATTAGGTTAGAATGCCATTTAACTTTTCAGCCATAACATTTCATGACATTCTCACAGGTATTTTCCATAACCTAGAGAATTTCATTAGGAAACACATGTGACCTCTTGGAGGCCAGAGACATGGGCAAAGCAGTTGCATCCTTCTGGGTTCAGTCTATTTCATTCTATACAAGTACATGGAAGAAAATGATGAGCAACCCTAGGTGCAGGAGTGGGTAGATTTTCTGTGAATCCAGAGAAGCTCCAACTTTGAGACCCCTCATTCTTGTGGGTCCCTCCCAACTCTCCAGGCATTTTTGATGCTTGTGGCTATCAACAGTCTAAATTTGTAATCATTGTGCATGGTTTCTCTTAACTCTAGATAAATATTAACATTGTACCTAATTTTTCACTTGCAATTTCTTATTATTTTTCCTAAAAAATGCCATCCAAATTTTAAAACATCCAGGTACACCAAAATTGGATCTTCCTTGACTGATTAGAGCCTTGACAACCTGCCTTTCTTTCTTGAAATGTACCATTAGGAGTACAAATAAGTAGAGAAGATAACATTTCATGACTCACTGAAATATGCATATTAATATTTAAAATACTAAATTTTAATGTAGTTAAAATGAAATGAACTTTGGATACAAAAGTTAAAGCATTTATGTCTTAAGTAGGATGGTGTATTAGTCAGGTTATCTAGAGGGATAGAACTAATAGGATAGATGTATACATAAAGGGGAGTTTATTAAGGAGTATTAACTCACACGATCACAAGGTCCCACAATAGGCCATCTGCAATCTGAGGAGGAAGAAAGCCAGTCCGAGTCCCAAAGCTGAAGAACTTGGAGTCCAATGTTTGAGGGCAGCACAGGAGGAAGATGAAGGCTGGGAGGCTAAGGCAGTCTAGTCTTTTTACATTCTTCTGCCTGCTTTTTATTCTGGCTGCATTGGCAGGTGATTAGATTGTGCCCACCCAGATTAAGGGTGGGTCTGCCTTTCCCAGCCCACTGACTCAAATGTTAATATCCTTTGGCAATACCTTCACAGACATACCCAGGAACAATACTTTGCATCTTTCAATCCAATCAAGTTGCCACTCGTTATTAACCATCACAGTTGGGGTGGGGTAAAAGGTAGTTTGCTTGGTATCACTTTTTGTAAATCCTTGTTTTGTCATAATTTTGCAGTAATAATTATTAAGCATTGTTTATTTTCAATTCCTTAACAACAAGAACAAAAAATCTTTTAAATATATTTGAATGAAGAATAATGTTTAGGTCTTCTTACTTCATTACTCTAAAATCATCTTTTTATATCCAATTTAACTTTTTTTTTTTTTTTTTGACGGAGTCTCGCTCTGTCGCCCAGGCTGGAGTGCAGTGGCTGGATCTCAGCTCACTGCAAGCTCCACCTCCCGGGTTCACGCCATTCTCCTGCCTCAGCCTCCCGAGTAGCTGGGACTACAGGAGCCCGCCACCTCGCCCGGCTAGTTTTTTGTATTTTTTAGTAGAGACAGGGTTTCACCATGTTAGCCAGGATGGTCTCAATCTCCTGACCTTGTGATCTGCCCGTCTCGGCCTCCCAAAGTGCCATTTCTTAACTGATGGTCATTTGGCAGTCATAACATGGTTGTCTCTAACTGCACATGTGAAAACTTGACTGACAAAAATAACATATGAATAATATGAAATTCAAATTGAGAAGAACATGTTTTGTCATAGTTTCATTGGCAGGGTTTTTCTTCTTAGTAGACCACATATAAGGGTAAATCTTATCATCAATGGCATCTTTCCTGAAATGAAATACAGCATAAAATTCTTTGGAGGGGTATTGTTTGGTTTAAAAATCATGATTAGTGATTGGCAGACAGAAATTTAAATCAAGTTTTTTTTTTCTCCTGAATGTTTCTCCCTGGAAACAGAACTAAGAGCAGAAACTTTGGGAACAAAATCTTGGCATAGTGGAGCCCAAATTAAGGTGTTCTTAAGAAGCAAGTGCACTGGATTTTAATTTTGCAAAAAAAGCTGATGGTCTTAACCCCTTGATATCATGGGCCATTCTCTGCAGTTTATTCTCTCTTCCCATCTTAACCTTCATTCACTGCTCCTGTCTAATAAAAGTTTATACTATATTAACCTGGGAAAGTGTAATAATGCTAACAAATGTAGTTCAAATGTTAGGTTATTTGTAAGGATTTACAAAGGATATTTTTGATCTTTTCTTGATGCTGATTTCTTATTATCTAGACCTTCCTATGTGAACAAAGGGACAGGGATTTCCTTGAGAAGGAAGAGTCATAGAGAGCAATGTTTCCTACTTGGATTCAAAGTTTCTAGATAATTTAGATAAAATGTCTTTTACATAGATATTTAGTGCCTATTTTCAGATTTAACCAAAAAGTCCATATGTAAACTAAACATCAACTTGAATAGCATAGGGCCATAATCTAATTAGTTGCTAGCATAGTCTGAGTATGTTTAGGTTTGCAATATCAGTATCAACTATACTACTGATATTATCTCTATGGTAGGGTAACAATAAAACAATCAACTCCAATATCATGGAAACCGTATTTGAATCTGAAAAATGTTAATCAAATAAGGTAACTGTATGTATAGCAAACAACTATTTTCAAGTGCCCAATATTAAATGTTTACATTTGTGTATACAATGCTTTTTAAAAAAATTTTAAAATGGCTTAAAGTATAAGGATTTTCACTGACAAAATTTAGCACACACTCAAATTAGACATCTGAACACAACTTAAGGCTATCGATTTATTTTATGAAGACTTATAGCTATGCCTTAGATGTCATTGGAATATTTAAGAATTTCTGGGTAAAATTATTTTAAATGTATAAGGAATACGGGTAATGGATTATGTCATTTCCTCTAAGCACTTCTCAGAGTGTGTATTGCAGAGGAAACACAGACATAACTCATGAGGAGACATACTGTTTTATTCTCCTCAGATTTCTGCAAAGGTAAAATGTTTGCATTTATTCTAGAGAGCATTTTCTGTACTTCAATTGACCTATTTTTACTATTTCCACATCTATTATATGTTTTACAATTCATTTGTATGTTATGCTTAGACAAGATAATTTGAGGCTTGTTGATTGCAGCTGCATATGTGGGAAATTGAGTTTCTGATTCTTTAAGGAGATGGAGTTTTTGAAGAAATGTGTTTCAAGGTTCAAATGCACACATTTTCCTCGTGAACAGGTAATAAATTTCAGAGATTTTTACTTGCAAGTTTGTAACTTTGTTTGACTTGTTTGTTTAACAGAAGTAGTCACAATGAAGTCAAGTCAATGATAGCCACTTCTTTAACAAAGGTGATTAGATAATAAATAATTTGTTTACATAACAAACGAACAAGTTCTTACATGTTAGAAATTAATCAGAATTAGAATGAATATGAATGCCAGTCTTAATGTAACTGTGTATTTAAGTATATACTTAGGAGATGGTTATTTTAAAATGCAATTGACCCTTGAACAAGGCAGAGGTTTGGGATGTTGACTCCCAGTTGCAGTCAAAAATTTATACATAACTTTTGACTCCCCCAAAACTTAACTACTAAAACTACTAATAGCCTACTGTTGACCAGAAGTCTTACCAATAGCAATCAATTAATACGTATTTTGTATGTTATATGTATTACGTGTTGTATTCTTAACAATGAAGTAAGCTGCAGACAATAAAATGTTATTAAGAAAATCATAAGAAAAATATATTTACTACTTATTAAGTGTCAGTGGATCATCATCAAGTTCTTCATCCTATCATCTTCATGGTGAATAGGCTAATAAGAAGGAAGAAGAGGAGGGTCTGGTCTTGCTGTTTCTGGAGTGGCAGAGGTAGAAGAAAATCCACTTATAGGGGTATCCATGCAGTTCAAAGCCACGTTGTTCAAGGTTCAACTGTAAATATCACTGCTTTTAAAAACATTCCCTTTTAGATAAAAATTTCCACAGCAGGGTGAAAATTCATTCCTGAAGATATCCCTAGATTCTGTTCTCTTTTAACCCAAGGCACAAAATTATGAAGGAAACTATGGTACTGTTCAGGGATGCAGAAATATTATTGAAAATATTAAATATATAATATGAAAAGATTTGCCTATTCTTAAACTCAGCAGAACTATATTATATCTGGTTTCTGGTTTGTTTTCTGCTAAAGTATTTAAAATTTGATGATACATTGTAGTTATATTTTCATTGCTTTCTGTATTCATAGCAAAATTCTTAACATACAGACCGTGAAAAAAATCTCACTGAAATACATGTCCTGATTACCCCCAAATACCAAAATTGTCACTCAAATATCATGGGCCTTTTACACTGTCAAAGTATCAATATTAAGTCAAGACATTTTGATAGGAATTATAATAAATAAATTATAAAGTTAGATTTTTTTTTAAATCGTTGAAACTCTACTCCCTAATGAGAACCGCATATTTTAAATAAACATACTTAGAGGCGATAAACTTCAATACTTATGGAGTGACTTCCAATGCCAAACTTATTTCTCCCCACTATGCATTAAAAAAAAGACTCATAAACAGTGTGGTCAAGAAAATATTTCTACTTTTATGGGATAAAGTTTTCTCTTAGGAGGTTCTCAAAACCTAACAGGATGTTCTATATTCAGTTTTCCCCTCACTCTTTGTGTTCTAGAGATGTTTACTATTATTTAAAAAGTTTTTATTTTTGCATTAAAAACTTGGCCTAGAGCACAGTGTTTTGATTGTATTGTCATACACTAAAATACACAGAAGACTTTTCTTCCAAATTTTTATGTAAAATGTGAATTGCTTGTGTTACTTATTAATAGGAATGATAAACTAGATTTTCATTCGCTTATTGTTTCTATTCTCTCTCACTCTCACTTGCATGTGTGCACGCTTTCTCTCTTTCTCGGTCTCTCTATTTCCTGAATGCTTTGTCTTGCATTTCTATATGGTTTTACAATTTTGCATCTCACAATCACTTTTCACTCAATAGTAATATGTTTTTTTTTCTCTGTGGTGGTCAAGGGAAGGGCATTTTAATCTCTTTGGGATCAAAGAGTCATTTTCTCCTTTGAATTCAGATGAAAACTGATTCCCTGCTGTGCAGTGGTGTGGAGCTTCCAATGAAAATCCACAAAGGTTCTCCTTAGAGCTGAGAAGAAGACAAGTTTACTATTTAATTTACTTCATATCATTATTCCCTTGGGCTGTAATATACTTGAACTTTGCTGTTTTTCTTGCTCTTAGAAATTTAAGAGAAAACAGAGATTTTTAACTAAGAAACTGTTCAAAAAGCAAAGGAAAATACCTGAAAGAAGCATTTCATATGTGTTCCGCTACTACTTCCTGATAATATTTATAACTTGAAAGAGTCTGTCAGTTCAAGATGATTTCTCTTTAAACAGGTGGTTAAATTACCTGACGTCTGGTTGCTATTTATAATTTTCTTAACAGAAATTCGATTGATTCCATAGGTGTTACGAACTATGGAAAATTAGTGTGGCAAGAAAAGAAACAAGATTCGTCTCCAAATATTTTAAAACTAGAAATCGATTTTAGATGATAATTATCTAATACATTTTAGACGATAATTTTAAAAAATCTGATCATAACCAATATGCATTTGCTTCAGTAGCCTAAAAAACTTATATTAATCTTTTTAATGTCCCTCAATTATCATTTTTGTTACACTAACATAAATAAGCAAGTCACAAAAATTATTTCAAATTATTATCTTTGTACAATATCTGCTATAGACAAAATTTTAAATAGATTTCATTTTAAGCATAGATGCATTAAATATATAGTTGTTCCCCATCAAGATGAAAATACATATATAAATTATTTATTTTTTTAAAAGTCTATTGGGTTGTAAATCCTGTTAACAATTGCTAAAATTGCCTACCAGTATTTTTGCAAAGTAAACATGAAAAATTACAAGTAAAGTAATTCTAGTTTAGTGCCAGCATCTAATGATCTTGGAAGCCATCACTTACATCCTTACTATAAAAATGCTGGACAAATTAAAATTTAGTTTCAGGGCAAACTACTATTGTCTAAATGTGGAGACACAGGTGCATTCAGAGAGTCACAGCCAAAAAATGCTAACCTGGAGTAAAAATTGCTGGAGCAATAAACACAATAGGAACATTCATATGGTAATTTTGATAAATCACTGGAGGCTGAATGTGGACAAGCACAAAAGTGAGAAATTCCTAGGGATCACAGTATTAGGAAGCCCACCACCAATTCATGGGCTTCATCTCCAGAAGGCCCACCAAGTTCACACTCTGAAGATCTTAAAAGATATCCTCATAGCTCTGGCAGGAGAAGAGGAAGAATAATCACTGTGAAATGATTATTTCAGAGCCTTTTCTACAATAAAGGCCTACCCTTCAGGGTAAAAGACTTTGCTGGAGTCTAATCCCATCTGGGGGAAGAATATTTCTTTCACCCAGCCTGTGCTACCATTGCACTTTCACCTTACTGGGAGCAAGTGTCAGAATTTCAAGAAACAAAGCGTGGGGAGGTGGGAGGATGCCGTACTACTGGAGAAACATTGTGCCCAGGACCAAGACTCAGGTCTATCGAAACAATAAGATTTAATTCGAAAATTAGAGAACAGTCTCCTTTATCTGTACCTTACCATAAGACAAGTAGGCTCCAGGATAAAAGAATAGATTACAACTGAAAAAGTTGCAAGACACAGGTTCTCTCTGAGGAGGAGTGCTTAGAGTAACCAGGGTCAAGTAATAAGACAAAAATAAAGTGTGATAAAGGAATTTAAATACTCTGTCACCAATAACTGCATTAAACATGAAAATGAGCTGAAATTCTAGAAAGATTAATGTAAATCATCCCACAAAAGGCCTATTTCATTAGTATCCTATAAAACATGTCTAGTTTTCAAGAATAATTATAAGGCAGGCAAAAAGACCAGAAAAAAAATCACAGGCTGAAGAGTAAAGCATTTATCTGAATCAGATGAATACATGACACAGATACTGGAGTTATCAGAGAGAATTTAAAATAAATGAGTGATATGGGCTCTAAGTAAAACATAGACAACATGTAAGAATAGATGGGTAATTTAAGCAGGAAGATGAAAATTCTAAGAAGGAATCAAAAGCAAATGCTGGAAAGCAAAATCACTGCAACAGAAACAGTGCATGCCTTGGATGGACTCAATGGTCGACTCAACTTTGTAAAAGAGTCAATGATACTGAAGATAAGTATATACAAACTTTCCAAATTGAAATACCAAAAGAAAATAAGAGAAACAAAGCAAAACATGTAAGAACTATGGCATAATTCTGAAAAAAGTTATATATGCACAATTCGAATGACTCAAGTAGAAGAAGGAGAGAATAGCATGGCAAAAATGTTTGAAGTATTAAAGGCTGTAAACTTTCAAATTAAAAACATACACGAAACCACAAATGTAGGAGCTTGGAAAATACCACTCATGATAAATAACATTTTTTAAAACATTCCATGCCTAGGCATATCATATTCAAATTGTGAGATACTGAAGACAAATGAAAACATCTTGAAAAAGAGCAAAACCCATTATCGACAGAGGGAAAGGATAATAATCACAGCATGCTTCTAATCAAACACCATTTAAGCAAGAAGAGAATAGAATAAAACATTTAAAGTGTTGAAAGAAGAAAACACTAATCTTAAATTCTATATCCAGTGAAATTATCCCTCAAAAGTAAAGAATAAATGAAGACTTTCTCAGACAAACAAAACTAAGGAAATTTATTGACTTTAGATGCACCCTTGAAGGAATGTTTTTATTAAATTTAATTTTATTATTTTTTTTATTAATATATAATAATTGTACTTATTCTGGTGGTATATATAATAATTTGATACCTGTATACAATGTGTAATGGTCAAATCAGTGTAACTGGGATATCTATCACCTCAAACATTTGCTTTTTCTTTGTTACAGTTCTTTTCTTCTAGCTATTTTGAAATATACATTATTGTTAACTATAATTTGCCTACTGTACTATCACATGCTTGAACTTATTTCATCTAACTTACCTCTTCACTGACTTCTCCCCATGCCCTCATCCCTCTGTCCTTCTTAGCTTCTGAAAATCACCATTTTACTCTTTACTTCCATAAGATCCACTGTTTAACTCCCACATATGAGTTGGAAATGCAATTATTTGTCTTTTTGTACCTGGCTTGTTTTACATGACATAATAACCTCTAGTTCCATCCATGTTGCTGCAAATGGCAGAATTTTATTTTTTTTGTGGCTGAATAATATTCCGTTGTGTATAAATATCACATTTTCTTTATTTATCTATTGATGAATGCTTAAGTGGACTCCATTTCTTGGCTATCGTGAATACTGCTGCAATAAAAACGTGAGTTCGGATATTTCTTTTATACATTATCTCCTTTCTTTTGCATATGTACCAAGCAGTGGTAATTCTGTTTTTAGTTTTTGAGGAACCACCATACTGTTTTCCATATGGCTGTACTAATTTAGATTCCTACCAGCAGTGTCCAAAGTTCCCTTTTCTCTGCACCCTCACCAACATTTATTACTTTTTGTCTTTTTGATAATAGCCATGCCAAAGGGGATTAGATGATATTTCATTGTGGTTTTGATTTACATATCCTTAATAATGGAGATACTGAGCATTTTTTAAATATACCTCTTGACCATTTGTATGTCTTCTTTGAGAAAAGTCTATTCACATCTTTTTCTCATTTTCAAATTTGATTTTCTTTTTTTCCCTTTTTTTAAAGTTTCTTGTATATTCTGGTTGTTAATCCCTTGTCAGATGGATTGTTTGCAAATATTTTCTCCCACTCTGTTGTTTCTTCACTTCATTGTTGTTTTTTCTTTTCCATTTCAGAAAAATTTTAGCTTAATATAATTCAATTTGTCTACATTTGCTTTTCTTGCCCATGCTTTTGAGGTCTTACCCAAACAATCTTTGCCCAGGCCAATATCCTGTAGCATTTCCCCAGTGTTTTCTTTTATTAGTTTTATAGTTCAAGTCTTGCATTTAAGTCTTTAATTTATGAGTTGATTTATAGATATGTTGAAAGATAGGAATCTAGTTTTATTTTCTGCATATAGATGTTAAGTTTTCTTAGCACAATTTATTAAACAGACTGTCGTTTTCTTAATGAATGTTCTCGGTGTCTTTGTGGAAAATGAGTTGACTTTAAGTGCATGGATTCTGGGTTCTCTATTCTCATTGGTCTATGTGTCTGTTTTTATGTCAATGCCATGCTGTTTTGGTTACTATAACTGTGTAGTGTAATTTGAAATCAAGTGGTGTGATGTCTCCAGCTTTGTTTTTTGCTTAGGATTGCTTTAGCTGTTCGGGGTCTTTTTTAGTCCTACACAAATTTTAGTATTGTTTTCCTATTTCTGTAAAAAATGTCGTTGGTATTTGACTGGGATTGCCTTGAATCTGCAGATCACTTTGGGGCATATAGACATTTGACAGTATGAATTCTTTTAATGTATGGGCATGAGATAGCGTGTGTGTGTGTGTGTGTGTGTCCTCTTCAATTACTTTCATCAGTGTTTTATAGTTGTCCTTGTACAGATATTTCACTTCATTGGTTAAATTTACTTCTAGATATTTTTATTGTAGTGTTGTAAATGAGATTGTTATCTTGATTTCTTTTTCAGATTAAATGCTGTCGGCATATAGACATGCTACTGGTTTTTATATATTGATGTTTTATTCTGCAAATTCACTGTTTATCAGTTCTAAGATTTTTGGAGGAATTTTTAGGTTTTTCTAAAGATACTATCATATCATCTTCAAACAAAGATAATTAGACTTCTTCCTTTCTAATTTGGATGCCCTTTATTTCTATCTCTTATCTAATTGCACTGGCTAGAACTAGTACTATGTTGGATAGAGGTGGAGAAAGTGGACATCTTTATCTTGTTCCAGATATTAATGAAAAGAGTTTAATTTTTCCCCATTCAGTATGATATTAAGCTGTGTTTTTGTCATATATGACCTTAAATGTGTTGAGACATGTTTCTTCTGTAGGGTCCAGCCCTACTGGATCTGTTGGTTTTTCTCCTTATGTGAGGAGATGAGAGATCATAGAAATAAAGACACAAGACACAGAGATAGAAGAAAAGACAGCTGGGCCGGGGGAACCACTACCACCTAGATGTGGAAACCGGTAGTGGCACTGAATGCCTGGTTGTGCTGTTATTTATTGGATACAAGGCAAAAGGGGCAGGGTAAAGAGTGTGAGTCAATGATTGATAAGGTCACGTGAGTCACGTGTCCACTGGACAGGGGGCATTTCCCTTTTAGGTAGCTGAGGCGGAGAGAGAAGACAGCTTACGTCATTATTTCTTCTATGCTCTTCTCAGAAAGATCAAAGACTTTAATACTTTCACTAATTCTGCTAATGCTATCTAGAAGGCAGAGTCAGGTGTACTGAGTGGAACATGAGCCAGGGATACAGAGCAGACCAGGAGCATGACTGCTGAAGCACAACATCACAGGGAGACAGGCCTCCGGATGGCTGTGGGGGACCTGACTGATGTCAGGCCTTCCACAAGAGGTGGTGGAGCAGAGTCTTCTCTAACTCCCCCCGGGAAAGGGAGACTCCCTTTCCTGGTCTGCTAAGTAACGCGTGACTTCCCCAGGCACTGATGCTACCACTAGACCAAGGTCTGCTAGGTAACGGGTGACTTCCCAGGTGCTGGCGTTAGACCAGGGTGCCCTCTAGTGGCCCAGTCTGGGCATAACAGAGGGCTCACACGTCTTCCGGTCACTTCTCACAGTGTCCCTTCAGCTCCTATCTCTGTATGGCCTGGTTTTTCCTAGGTTATAATTATAGAGCAAAGATTATTATAATGTTGGAATAAAGAGTAATGCTACAAACTAATGATTAATGATATTCATATATAATCATAACTATAATCTGTTTCTAGTATAACAATTCTTATTCTATATAATTTCTTTATTATGCTGGAATAGCTTGTGCCCTTGGTCTCTTGCCTTGGCACCTGGGTGGCTTGCTACCCACATCTTCTATGCCCAGTTTGTTAATAGATTTTATCATGAAGCAATGCTGAATTTTACCATATACTTGATCAGCATCTATTGAGATTATCATATGGTTTTTGTTCTTAATTCTGTTGATACGATCTATCATGTTTATTGATTTGAAACATCCTTACATCCTTGGGATGAATCTCACCTGATCATGGTGAATGATCTTTTTAACGTGTTGTTGAATTCTGTTTGCTAGTATTTTGCTGAGAATTTTTTGCATAATGTTCATCGGGAATATTGGCCTGTAGTTTTCACTTTTTGTGGTGTCCTTGTTTGTTTTGGTATCAAGATAATGCTGGCCTCAGAAATGAGTTTTGAAAAATATCCTCCTCTTCAATTTGTTGAAATCACTTTAGTAAACTTAGTATGAGTTCTTCTTTACGAAATGTTAAACAAATTTCTTCAGGCAGAGAAAAAAAAAGATGTTGGTCAGAAGGTTGAACCTACATGACATAAGAAAGAAGTGCACCAGGAAGGAATTAATAAAGCAAAATAAAATATCTACTTTTTCTTCTGAATTATATTAAAAATGAGTATGTGTTAAATTCTTCACAATCTTTTTTCCAGAGATTAGAAGAAACAGGTCAGGCATGGTGGCTCACACCTGTAATCCCAGCATATTGGGAGGCTGAGGAGGATGGATCACTTGAGGCCAGGCGTTTGAGATCTGCCTGGCCAAAGTAGTGAAAACCTGTCTCTACTAAAAATACAAAAATTAACCAGGTGTGGTGGTGCCTGCGCCTGTAATCCCAGCTGCTCAGGAGGCTGAGGTACAAGAATCACTTGAACTGGGGAGGCAGAGGTTGCAGTGAGCCGAGATCATGCCATTGCACTCCAGCCTGAACAACAGAGCGAGACTCCATTTCAAAACAAACAAACAAACAAACAACCACTTACTGACTCTTTAAAAGAAATATGAAGTAGCTACGTTAAGTTCATACAAAGCTGACTTCAGAACAAGGAAAGTAATCAGGAACAAAGGGCGTTAAACATGATAAATACATACATTCTCCAAGAAGAAATTCTAGGGCAATATCATCCAAATACTGAAATCAAAATACCTTGCAAGAAAAGAAACTACAGATCTATAAATCTTGTGCACAATAAATTTAAAACTCCTCAAAAAAATTAACAAATCGAATACAACAATGTATAGAAAAAGTTATATACCGCAAGCAGGTGTGATTTATTATAGACATGCAAGGCTGGTGTTACATTTAAAAATCACTTCATGTAAAACAGAACATAAACAGGATAAAGAAGAAAAATCATATCATCATATCAATTCTAACAACCATTTTATAAAAGCTAACACATACTTGTGATAAAAGACAATTCTTGAGCAAATATAAGAGAACTTCCTCAATTTAATAAAGGACATCTCCCAAAAAACCTACATTATTCTTAATTCTTAATGGTGATAAACTGAATGTTTTTTCCCTAAAATCAGAAAAAGAATCTATTTTGTAATCATTGCTAATTCAACAATGTCCTAGAAATTCTAGCTAGTACAATAAACAAGGAAAGGAAATAAAGTATATAGTTTGGAAATGGATAAATTTTACTATGTTTATTTGCAAATGGCATGCTTTGTGTATATAGAAAATCTCAAAGACACTATATTAACAACAACAACAAAAAACTCCTGAAACTAATAATTGAATTTAGAAGGTTGCAGGACACAAAGTCAGTATACAAAAGTCAATTATTTTTCAGCATAACAACAATGAAAAATTGAAATTTGAAAATTTTATTTATAGCAGCATAAAAATAATGAAATGCTATGGTATCAACTTGATATAAATATGTACAGGATATGCATGCAGAGAAATACAAAACATTAAATCAAAAAATGACTTAAATGGAGAGACTGTCCATTTAATCCGTATTAACAGATTGGTAGACTCACTGCAGTTAAAATGTCAATTATTCCCAACTTTATCCATAGATTCGACTCCATCCCAATTAAAGTGATTTATTCCAGTTCATAAAAAGGTTTACATAACAAAATTACTCAATGTGATCACATCAACAGGGTAAATAATAAACATCATATGATCATATCAATTGTTAATTGTGATGGTTAATACTGAGTGTCAACTTGGTTGGATTGAAGGATGCAAAGTATTGATCTTGGGTGTGTCTGTGAAGGTGTTGCCAAAGAAGATTAACAGTTGATTCAGTGGGGTGGGAAAGGCAGACCCACCCTTAATCTGGGTGGGCAACATCTAATCAGCTGCCAGCACCGCTAGAATATAAAGCAGGTGAAAAAAGTGAAAAGGCTAGACTGGCCTAGCCTCCTGGCCTTCGTCTTTCTCCTGTGCTAGATGCTTCTTGCCTTTGAACATCAGACTCAAGTTCTTCAGTTTTGGGACTCAGACTGACTTTCCTTGTTCCTCAGCTTGGAGATGGCCTATTGTGGGACCTTGTGATTGTGAGAGTAAATAATTAACAAACTTCCCTATATTTGTGTCCTATTAGTTCTGTCCTTCTAGGGAACCCTAATACAATAATTCAAAATAATTTGTCAAGCCCTAACACTCATTTGAGTTTATAAAAAATGCCAAAGTGAAAATAAAATCTTCACTAAGCTATTTTGCACCTATCTAAAAGAAAAAAAAAAAAAAAAAATCTTAGGTGGAAAGGCAAAAGACCTGAAAAGAAGAAAGGTAAAGAACTCACACTATGATTTTTAAACTTCTATAAAGCTATAGGAACCAATAGAATGTGGTATTGAGATGTATATATATATACACACACACACGGAAAAGACTAGACATTTCAGAAATTGACCCACTTAAATATAGTCAACTGATCTCCAACAATGGTGCCAAAGCAATTCAATAGGTAGTCTTTTCAACAAATGGTACTGAAACAAATGAACATTCACATCAAAAAATTGAACCTACACACACACCTTAAACTTTTCTAAAACATGAATTCAAGATGGATCATAGAGTAAATATAAAATTAAGACTATAAAATTTCTAGAAGGAAACAGGACAATATCTATGTAACCTTTACTATGGCGATAAGATTTTAGAACACCAAAAACAAAATCAAGGAAAACAAAATTGGTGATTTGGACTTTAGTAAAATTTAAAATGTCTGCTCTGTGAAACATACCGTTAAGAGAATGAAGTGATGAGCTAAGACTGAAAGAAAATATTTGCAAAACTCCTATTTTATAAAAGACAGGTATCCAAAATATACATAAAGAAACATAAAACTTAATAAGAAAAGAAACAACTTAATTTATACATGGGGAAAATATCTGAATTAACACCTCATCAAAGAAAATATTTGAGGATTCATCAAAATGGCGGAGTAGAAGCAATTTTGTTTCACCCACTCCCACAGAAAACTACAACCAACCTTCATTGCTAAGATTATCATCACCAATATCCTAGAACTCAAAATTAAGGCTATGAGAAACCCTGGGGCCATAAAAAGGTGAAAAACTGCAAACAAAAGCAAGAAGAGATTTGTAATGTTCCTAACACAAAGAAATAAAAAATGTTTGAAATGATGGATATCTCAAGTATTCTGATTTGATTACTGCACATTGTATGCATGTATCACAATATCACATGTGCCCTCCAAATATTATAGAATAATTATCTGTTAACTTAAAAAATACAAATGACAAATGAGAGTGTGAACAAATGCTGAAGATCTTTTGTCATTAGGAAAATCCAAATTGATACAATGATATCTCTGCACACTTGCAAGATGATCAGAAAAAATGAAAAGGAAAATACCATAGGGTGAAATAAGCCCATCTGAAAAGATTACATACTGCTTGATATTGCTTATATTGCATTCTCAAAAAGACAAAACTATAGTGACAGAGAACAGTTCAATGGTTGCCCTTGAAACTGCTAAACAAAGAAAACATTTTCAATGTATCTAGGTAGAAAATAAATTCAAGAAAAAAAACTGTCTTTATCCTTTTATTCAATACAAAAAGCCAAATATAGCAAAATAATGTTTATAGAGGGCTGAAGGATAGGGCAGAGATGTCTGATCCCAAACTTAACTTATGGCTTAACATTTCTATTATGTGTAAGGGAAGCAAAAAATCTAATATGAGATATGCAAAAGTGCAAAAATATATTACCCATATAACTCCCCATGAAAACTAAATAATTAAAAGCAATTAAACAAGTCTCAAGGAGCTAGAATATAGGCAAAGAAAAAATTATAATTGGCAATGGTACAGTTAAACACATGCATTAAACCTAAATAGGTGTTATAGTTAAAATTTGAATCCAATATAAAAATTGAATCATTCTGATAAAATATATACTATATAATAACAAGTTAGTGGTAGTCATTAATAATATTAATAAACCATTTGTTAACAATAAAAAATTATTGAATTTTCTGAAAAGATACTGAATAAAAACATAGAGTTTGAGTACGTTTTTAAAATTTAAAGAATTTATTAGTAAAGTTTAAAATATCAAAGATATTATTTTGAAATATTGGATTTCCCCTACATACTAAGCAAGTATAGATAGTTAGATAGATAGGTAGGTAGGTATGTAGGTAGATGATAGATAGATAGATAGATAGATAGATAGATAGATAGATAGATTGATTGATTGATAGATATCACATTTTCTGAAGTTTCTGTGTAGTAGATTGAATACTGCTCCTACAAGGAAATATGACTAACATTTTTAACTTACCTCTTTTCCCAGTCTATCTCTATGTCCCATATTGATGGACGTTATTGTCTTGGAATAACATGCAATAAGGCAGAAATTGTTTAACTGGAAGAATCTTGAGAGAGAGACCCTACCCAATAAGAGGTATGAAAATTCTAATATGAAACTTTCTTTGAGATTTATTTGAGACAGAGAGACAAGGAATAGAGAAATTCTGTTCTGTTTAGTTTATCCATGAAACAGTAGTTTAATAGTTAATTTGACTGAGTTAATTTTATATTGGCTAGATTAAATTTTCAGCTATTGCTCAGAAATAATTGCTTGAGTTTTTAAAAAGTTAGTTGTTTCCAGAAAATAAATGTGTATTGCTTTTCTGCCAACTTTGAGAACGCAGCTGTATAAAACTTATAAACCATAGTTTTTTTTTTAAATTTTATCCAGGTAACATCAGATTAAAATAATCAAAGTTTAATTCCTGGGTATGTAAGATTCTTTTTTCCTTTGAATACAGTTAAATACATATATGTTAGCAATTTTTGACAATCACCACATTAACCTATTTTTGAAAAGCACAGGTTTGAGATTATTATTCTGGTTGCTGTCTCTAGATACTCTCTGTTGTTCTCTACACAGTGAGTTGCAGTTTCCCTTAAGAAATGCCAGACACAAGTGTGCGGTTATGATCTTCAGTCTTTACAACAGTATTTTGTTTTGCTATGTTTTGTTTTGATGCAGCTTCAAAACATTACTAGCTCATAAGAAATGCTATCAGGTTGAATCTTTCTACCTTGTGTTTGTGTTGCCTTAAAAATACCATGGTTAATCAAAACTACAATGAGACACCATCTCATGCCAGTCAGAATGGCAATTATTAAAAAGTCAGGAAACAACAGATGCTGGCAAGGCTGTGGAGAAATAGGAACACTTTTACACTGTTGGTGGGAGTGTAAATTAGTTCAACCATTGCGGAAGACAGTGTGGCAATTCGTCAAGGATCTAGAACCAGAAATACCATTTGACCCAGCAATCCCATTACTGGTTATATACCCAAAGGATTCTAAATCATTCTACTATAAAGACACATGCACATGTACGTTTATTGCAGCACTATTTACAATAGCAAAGACTTGGAACCAACCCAAATGCCCATCAATGATAGACTGAATAAAGAAAATGTGGCACATATACACCATGGAATACCATGCAGCCATAAAAAAGAATGAGTTCATGTCCTTTGCTGAGACATGGATGAAGCTGGAAGCCATCATTCTCAGCAAAGTAACATAGGAACAGAAAACCAAACACCGCATGTTCTCACTCGTAAGTGGGAGTTGAATAGTGAGAACACAAGGACACAGGGAGGGAAACATCACACACCAGGGTCTGTCATGGGGTGGGACCAAGGGGAGGGAGAGTATTAGGACAAATACCTAATGGACGTGCGGCTTACAACCTAGATGACTGGTTGGTAGGTGCAGCAAACCACCATGGCACATGTATACCTATGTAACAAACCTGCATGTTCAGCACATGTATCACAGAACTTAGTAAAGTAAAAAAATAGAATACTTGGAATTAATTTATTGAATTATCTTATGTATTTTGTAGCTAAACAATGAAAACTGAATATTTTTCAAGCAGAGGTTTGTGATGGAGAAAAGCACATTAAGAAAACACTGGATAACTTTATTCCATGAATAAGCATGGGGCAGACATTTGGTTCTTCTCCCAGTCTTTCTCAGGGGAGGAACACCGACCTTAGGCAATCTGTAATTTTCTCTCAATAGACTGTTTAGCACCATAAACATCTAAATTTGTTGTTTAAATTTTCTTATCAGAAGTGGTTTAGAATGTCCTTCTTCTCTTTAAAGTATTCATTCATTAACTGTTTCCATTTCTGAAAAAAATTCAACATTTGGTTAAAGCACTTCTCAGATTCATGCTACTAAATTACTGGAATTGAAAGTAGTACGAAAAAGTACACAGTTCTTTATGTTTTCTTTTCCTATAAATAGGCTTTAGTTTACTCTTTATAGAAATGTACTTTTAAAAATATAAGGTAAAAATAAATGTAGTAGGCAGTGGAGTTGAGGACACATTCAAGAAATACCAAGTTTGAAGAGTTATTATTTAAGTGTCATGAAATTTGCAATTACTTTTTTGATAATACATCTTAAAGTATTTACAGAAATTCTTTATTTCACTTTGCTATATCCTCTTTATTGATATGTGTTCAGAAATAAACATCTGACAAGTATACATAAAAATTGGTTATATAACAAGATAGAAAGTACAGAAACTGCCCAGAAGATGGTAAAGAAAGAAAAGCACAGTGCAAGACATCAAAGTTAACTCTAAATTCAATCCCAGAAAACCTGACAAAACTTTATGTGTCAAGTTTCTGTTTTAAAAGTTTACTTTGATACAAAGGGAAGCTAGAATTTTAGTCAAACTTAACAACTAGATAAATTTCTGAAACAGAGAACTCCGCTGTGAAACTGTGTGAATAAGGTGTAGAAAACATAATTCAGTGAGGAAACCAAAATGAATTCAATGTTTGTAAGTGAAAAGCTAGGTATTCACTGTTGAAAAAATGTGTGATGATTGCACTATTGCAAAATAATTAAATTTGTTTATAAAATAAATAGCTTTAAAAATCCCATATTTTTTCAGTTTTTAAATGTTAACTTGGAATAAATATTGTTATAGCCAAATTAAATTAAGATTTTTAGAATCTGATGTAATTCACACAATGGATAGAAAAATAAAAGTATCCAGGTAGCTGATTAGAGCAAGTGTATAACTGTGCTAGTGTCCAACTCTGACTGAACAAGTGAATACTGTGATTTGAATGAGAAATAGGCTCATAGAAAAATACTCAAAAATTCTACATTAGAAAATTAGACTTTTGATTATTTTATATATTCACTAAAATATGTAATGGAAGTGACAGGGGACTAGCATCTGGCAGAAGTGAAGAGATAATTAATTTGCAATTGACAGGTAAGATTTGGGTGATTTTGAAAAAATTGGATGAAGATATTGAGTAGGCAACAAAGAAAGTAGTCTGTACTAGATAGGAGCCTATTATATTCATGGATAAGAATGAGTGGGCTAAATCAAGAGTAGAAGCTCAGAAATAGGACACTGGAAATTCAATATTAGAGTATTATATAGGAAATGACACTATATAAAGAACCAAAATACATAGACCAATGGAACCCATAAGACAGCACAGAAATAAATCCATGCATTGACAGTCAATTGGTTTTTGACAAAGCTGCTCAAAAACACAATGAACAAAGGACAATATCTTTAATAAATGGTGATTAGAAAACCTAATATTCCCATGCAGAAAAAATGAAATTAAACCCTTATCTCACACAATATGCAAAAATCAACTAAAAATGGACGAAGGCGTTAAACATGAGACTTGAAACTGTAAAAGTACTAGAAGAAAACATAGGGGAAAAGTTCCATGACATTGATCTGAATGATGATCTTTTAGATATGTACTAAAAAGCAAAAATAGATAAATAGGATTACATCAAACTAAAAGGCTTCTGTACAGCAAAGGAAACAATCAATAAAATGAAGAGACAACCTACAAAATGAGAATATCTCTGCAAAACATACATCTGATAAGTTGATATCAAAAATATATAAGGAATTCAAAAAGCTCCATAGTGAGAAAACATAAACAAATTTAAAAATGGACATAGGACCCCTGAATAGACATTCTTAAAAGAGGCCACACAAATGACAAACAGGTATATGAAAAAATACTCAGCCTCACTACTCAGAGAAACGCAAATTCAAACCACAATGAGCTATCCCCTCACAGCTCTCAGAATGAGTAGCACCAAAAAGATGAGCAATAACAAGTGTTCATGAGAATGTGAAGAAAACAGAATCTTTGTAAACAGCTAGTGGGAATATAAATTAATATAGCCATTATGGAAAACAATTTGGAGGGTCCTCAAAAAACTAAAAGTAGAATTACTATATGAGCCAACAATCCCACTACTGGCTATATTTCCAAAGGCTATCAAATCAGTATGTGTAAGAGATATCTGCATTTCAAAATGTTTATTTTAGCATTATTTACAACAGCCTAGATACGGAATCATTCTGTCTATTAAGAGATGAATGGTTAAAGGAAATGTGGTGTATATACCCAGCCAAATAGAACTCAACCTTAAAAAGATGAAAAGCCTGTCATTTGCAACAACATGGATAAACTGAGAAGACATCATGTTAAGTGAAAGAAGCCACAGGAAGACAAATATTGCATAATCTCACTTTTATGTAAAAGATAAAAAGTCAAACTCATAGGAGTAGAGAAGAAAATGGTGGTTATCAGAGGTTGGAGGTGCAGGAATTAGGAAGATGATAGTCAAAGGACATAAACTTGTATTTTGGAGGAATAAGTTCAAGAGATGCCTTGTACATCATGATCACTATAGGTAATATGTTGAACATTTGAAAATTGATGAGAGTAAACTTTAAGGGTTCTCATCACAAAAATAAAAGTGAGGTAATGCATATATTAATTAGCTTGATTTATCCATTCCACAATGCATTAGGTTGGTGCAAAAGTAATTGTGGTTTTTGCCATTAAAACTAATTGCAAAGACTGCAATTACTTTTGCACTAACCTATATACATATATCCAAACATCATATTGTACACCATAAATATATATAATTTATACCTATAAAAAACAATAAAATATAAATACGTAGAAATAGGAAGACATGTTTTGAGAGGTCAAGGGAGAAGAGAGATAATTTTAAGACCTTTTCTATAATGTTAAATACTTAAAAAGTAAGTGTAGATTGTATGCCATAAATGACAAAATCTTTGCCAACAGATCCTGTTTCATGTGACTCCAGTAAAAGCAATTTCTTTGAAAAAGTAAAACACAAAATAAATTGATGAGGCATAATGGGAAGACGAGGACATAAGAGCAAGGGATAAAAAACAAATATTATTTTAAGAACACTGGTGATATGGTTTGGATTTGTGTCCCTGCCCAAATCTCATACTGAATTGTAATCTCAGTGTTGGAGAAAGGGCCTGGTGGGAGGTGACTGGATCATAGGGGCGGGGTTCCCATTACTGGTTTAGCACCTTCCCCCACTTGGTACTGTATAGTGAATGAGTTCTCATGAGATCTGGTTGTTTCAAAGTGTGTGGCACCACCCGCCTCTCTCTCTTCCTCCTGCTCTGGCTATGTAAGATGTTTGCTCCCCCTTTGCCTTCTGCCATGATTGGAAGTTCCCTGAGGTCTCCCCAAAAGCAGAAACTGCTATGCTTCCTGTACAGCCTGCAGAACTGGGAGCCAATTAAAGCTCCTTTCTTTATAAATTACCCAGTCTCAGGTATTTCTTTATAGCAGTGTAAGAACAAACTAATAAAATTGCCTATGAAAAAAAGAAGAGCGTGACTGATGAATCCAAGAGGAGATTTTTTAAAAATTGAATTTCAATAGTATCTTAATCTATTCACCCATGGTATTCCACTTGTAAAATGAATTTAAATGTTTATATTTTTGAAAAACATAATTTTCCTAATGTTTTATTTTCCCCACTTTAATAGCAAAAAATCAGCAAAATGTAGTAAGAGAGCAGCAAGCAGAAGGGGACTGAAGGCTAGAAATCATGCCACTCACAATGATTTTTTCTTTATTAAGCACATCCGTATGAGCTAATCTTCACTTACCATTGATTTATACAATTCTAGGAAATCAAAAGGGAAAAAAACCATGAATTCAATGTTTCTCAAGGTAGGGTCAACAGACCACAGGCATCAGAATCGTTTGGGCACTTGTTATGAATACATCCCCCAAGGTCTCTACTAATGGCATATACAAGAATTCTATTTATAATAGAAATCTTAAGTAATATATATGGTGAGATTAGTAAGTAAAATAAGATACAATAAAACTGAAGTTTTGGGAAAAAGGACTAAAAATATTTATTTGAATTAGCAAGATTGAAGAAGTTTGAAGCCTTTGTTCCAAAATCTCAATTATTTTCTCACAATAGAGATTGATGAGGGAGAAGTGGTATGGCATATCTTTAAGGTTCTTTATCTCTAACATTCTATGATCTAACAAAGGCCAGGGCAAGCAAAACAGATATTATTTAAATTGACAATAATTATTATAGGAGTCATTATTTTAAGTGAGATCCAAAATATTCTGTTTCTGCTTTTATTTTTCTGTTTCTTGTTTTCTTTGTTATCAAATTGTTATTATTTTAAAAACAGCAACTTTGCAAAACAAAAATTTTATTTTGTAGCCTTACCCAAAGTATGTTAAAATGCTTTTTTTTCAGACAGTAGTATTGATTCTTTTACTTAACATCTTTCTTGAAATATTCGAAGTTTTCAAGTATTTAAATGTTTCCCAAGTTTTGTGGGTATTCTTTCTGTTTATAAAACAACAGCACATTAAATTAAAAGAGTCTTTGGAAGTTTTTTATTCTAAATCCTCATTTTAGACCTCTGTTTCAGACCAAGATGAATAAACAAAAGCCAGATTTACCACACAATCTGGAAAAAAATAATAACACATAAAAATATATGAAATAATGATTTTTAAGATGTCATCAGTCAACAATGGATAGTGATTTATAAAATATGGGAAATAAAAAAAATGACTCCTTCCATTGAACTAGCTTACTGCCTAAAGAGAGTTTACAAGCAAAGGACGGTGGTGGGGAGAAGAAAATAGGCTGAGCCCAGTAGTTCCCTGAATTGAGAAGATGGGAATAGCTTTCCAGGGAGGTCAATGACGACAGAATTTACAGAATAGAGATCCAGACAGGAATAGTCTATGCAGGCAAAGTTCCAAAGATCTGGAGAGGGGAGCCCTTATGTTTTCAGATGAGTATTGATCAAACCGTGTATCAAAGGAAACTACCTAGGATTAGAAAAAACATTATCATTATCCTAAGCACTCATACAGGCTCAGTAACAATGCCTGCTCCTACCAGCGATAAAGAAAAATCTCAGAATTCTCAGGGCACTTGGTAGAATATTAAGAAGGATTTTGCCTCACGATTTAGGCAAAATTAGTCCTAGATTAAATGGTGCTCTGATGCCACCTCATCAAGCTTAGAAGCAAAAACAGAAAGTATGAAACTATTTCCAAATAATTGCAACCTACAACAAAGATCAAAAATATTTATAGAATGTCAAATACCTACCACACAAATCACGATGTCAGGCACCTTCTATAAAAATTACCAGGTGTTCAAAATGGCACAAAAAGACAACCCATATGGAGAAGAAAATTCAGCAAACAAAAGTGACCCAGAAATGACATGTGTTAGCATTAGCAGAAAAGTACATTAAAATAATTGTCATCCCTGAATTCTATACGTAGCCATACAGCCCACAAGCTAGAAGAAAGGTTGAATATATTAAATAGGGACATGGAATATAACACAGACGCATTTTGAATTTTTAGATCTAGAAACAACTATGTCAGAGATTAGTGAATTGGAGAAAACAACCTTAGAAAATAGTCAAAGTAAAACATGAAGGGGAAAAGGAAGACTGAAAAACAGTGAAGAGGACATCAGCGCACTGTGGGAGAAATCAAGTAGCCTCATGTAAGTATAATTGAAGTGTGAAAGGAAGCTGAGAAAGACTGAAGGAAGCAAGAAAAAAATGTGAAGGAGTAATGGCTGACATTTCTCCAAATCTGAGGAAAACTATAGTCAGATCCAACCTCTTCTTTTAGAGGTTGGAGATACTGAGAGACTCATCTATTAATGTTCCTTAAATGGTCAGTGGTAGATTAAGGATAGTTATAACCATGTCTGCTAATCCAGGCAACTTCTATCACACCACATAATCTATTATCTTTTTTTGACTTTAAAATTGTATTTTAAGTTCTGGGATACATGTACAGAACATGCAGGTTTGTTACATAGGTATACAGGTTCCATGGTGGTTTGCTGCACCCGTCAACCCGTCATCTACATTAGGTTTTTCTCCTAATGCTATCACTCTCTAGACCCCCCACCCCCCAACAGGCCATGTTGTGTGATGTTCCCCTCCCTGTGTCCGTGTATTCTCATTATTCAACTCCCACTTATGAGTGAGAACATGCGGTGTTTGGTTTTGTGTTTCTGTGTTAGTTTGCTGAAAATGATGGTTTCCAGCTTCATCCATGTCCCTGCAAAGGACATGAACTCATCTTCTTTTATGGTTGCATAGTATTCCATGGTGTATATGTACCACATTTTCCTTATTGAGTCTATCATTGATTGGCATTTGGGTTGGTTCCAAGCCTATTATCTAATATTGGTATTATGTCACAAGAAATTATATTTCATTATGAACCAGATTTAATCTGTATGTTTTACTCCATCTTTCTAATTTGAAAAGAAAAGAGTCTAGATGGGAGAACAGTGGATTTTTATATAAAAAGTGATAATAAGGTAGAGAATTTCATAATTTTTTTCCTCTAAAAGACCTTAAGCAGCACACAAATATTATGACAACAGTATATATTTTTATGTTGATTGTTGGCATCATTCAAGAAAAAAAGCCTTTAAAGTCACCTAGAATAGTTTTTAAGTATATGGACCCTGGACCCAGATTGCTTCAAATTCAAATCTCACCTCCTCCACTTACAACTGAGTGATGTTAGCGACGTCAATTACCCTTTCTCTTGAATTAGTTTCCTCAACAAGTTGATAATTATGTTGTCTACTTTATTGAGTTGATATAAGAATCAAATGAATTAATATTTGTAAAATGATGAATACACTGTCTCACTTATAGCAAGCACATATATAGGTTTGATAAATGACAAGTGGACGACTTGAAATCCTATTTAACGTTCCAAATTTTTTCCCTCTTCACTACATTTTTTATACACTGTGTCTTCTCTCTTTTTTTTTTTTTTCCATGTATCTCTCTGCTTCTAAAAATCATTTTACTATAGAAGTCATTATCATTTGACCCAGCCTGGTGGCTCACGCCTGTAATCCCAGCACTTTGGGAGGTCAAGGCAGGCAGATCACTTGAGGTCAGGAGTTCAAGGCCAGCCTGACCAACATGGTGAAACCCCATCTTTTACTAAAAATACAAAAAAATTACCCAGGTGTAGTGGTGGGCGCCTGTAATCTCAGCTACTTAGGAGGCTGAGTTAAGAGAATTGCTTGAACCCTGGAGGGGGAGGTTGCAGTGAGCTGAGATCACACTACTGTGAGGCGGAATGAGACTGTAAAAAAAATAAATAAATAAATAAGAAAAAGAAAGAAAAAGAAATCATCATCATTCTAGAAAATTAGGTAACTATACCCTTATTTTTATATCTATTCTATACAGAGTATGGTGTATCATGCCTTTTGACTTAGGCTTTTATTATCAGTATTTATTATTTTTTAATTTATTTGCAATAATTATTTAATATTAGCTTGTTTTGAGTATT
Organism: Theropithecus gelada; assembly: GCF_003255815.1. Lineage (NCBI taxonomy): Eukaryota > Metazoa > Chordata > Mammalia > Primates > Cercopithecidae > Theropithecus > Theropithecus gelada. Next base: position 69,319,641 of record NC_037683.1, on the reverse strand, counting down.
TTACATCATGAACAATGCTGTAATAGTGCTCTTATGGTATATGCATATACTTTCCCTTTTTGCTCAAAGGCCTTCCTATCCTTTATCTGGCAACACATCCACTTCCAAATACATTGTACTGCCCTTTTTCCAAAGTCAAGTTTCTCTCAACCATACCAGTCTTCTGGCTACTCTCTCTCTTCCCTGCTTTTCACCTACTATCTCAAAAAGTGTCCTGTATGCTCTGCTTGTTCTTTATCATCACTAATCTACTTCACATACTTTTTTTATAAACCAAGACCTTACTATATCTACATATATTATATTGAAACTGTGCTATGAAACATCAAAAACACCATATTGGTGACATTTTCTACTCTGCAGTACATGTAACTGATAACTAAAACCTCACCACCCCTCTATTGAAATTCTGTTCCCTTGGATTTTATGGCTTTAAAATTTTTTTCTTCCATTGCGTGTGAGTGACTGAAAACGGAAAAACTCAAGATGATTTGACTACCCAGTGAGATGTATCTGCTCACATAATTTAAACATATAGATTATACAGCTCCAGGTGCCAGTGAACATAGGGCTTAAGTGGTAATAAGGAATGATCCTCTCAATCTTTATTTGGGCCTTGTTCCAGTGGGCTCTTCCTTTCTGGTGGTAAATGATCGAGCAGCAGCTCCACATTTATGCCTTATCCTCCCGGAAATTCCAGAACAAAAAGTTTCTCTTTCCCTGTCACTTCACCAAGTTTCCAGAAGAGTCTTGTCAGCCACTTTCACTCACATGTATAGTTCTAAAACAATTGTGATGCCTAAGACTATGGAAAATCAGGTCCTAAAACTGCCTGATTCAAAGTGTCATAAGCTAAAATAAACCTTTTCTCTCCATTCTGTTACTCTTTCAACAAAATTATCATAGTCACAGGCTTTGTTGTCTTCTCTTTAACAAGCATGCAGATCCAACTGATTCATACATTTTAATGATTCTGAATAAATAGTGGATGGATAGCATTAGAGATAGTTATGTATATTAAAAATATGTTAACTTTATTCCATTTAAATGTTCTTCTCACTGTTCTGGGTTCCATACCTCTCATCCGGAATACTACACTGCTCTCTTGATGAGTTTTCTTGCCACTTTCTCCTACCATGCATTTCTGCTGCTATGCTCCTCCTGACACACCATTTTAAACAAGTCACTTCCACTACTTGCATATCTTCAAAGGCTTCTTATTGTCTTTCAAAATCTAACCAACTTAGCCTGCCATTTAGATCCTTAATAATGTGGCCTTAAGTAATTTTCCCGTATTCTATCACAGTCTCTAGGTTCCCACTTACGACTTTTCTGTGAAGGTGACTTTCCCCTAATCCAAATTAAAACAAAGATCCTCCAAGTGACTTTTAACAAGTCACTTGACCTTTGAGTGCTTTCATTGTGAGGAAAAATAAAAATGTAGCTCCACATATTGTTTGATAGGTTGCATTGTTAAATTGCTTAGCGCAAAGAACACTGGGCTTCTCAGATTAAATGCATTCTGTGAGTGCAGAGCTTTGTGTCTACTAAGCCAAAAAGAGCTGAGGGTTAATAACTTCCAGAGATTCCTAATTGAAAAACCTGGGTCCCGTCTAGCAGACAACATTCATTGTTATGTTTTAATTTACTACATGGAATTGAACTTTTATTCTTTACCTTTGAAGTGCCTTTACAAGTTTAATGCCACCAGATTGTGCTATCCATTTAGATAGTAGATTTTCATTAAAAATCATGTACAGTTTAATCAATCCTCTTTAGCAAGCTGTGAATTGTCTTATGGTATTGATTGCAATATATCTAAACAAATCCCTTAGGAAGAGATAGAAAACCAACTGGGGCTTTTGTGTTATTCCTCTTCTAAAGAAGCTCTATTTTTCCAGCTTTGCTTTTTCAGAGAGGTTGGCAATGTTTCCCAACTTACATCCTAAAATAAAATACAGCATGAACACAGAAACAGCATAATTTATTTATACACAGAAAACCTTCTTTATTTCATTATGTGGAGTTTTAAGCCATATCTTTCCTGGACCTGAGGAGGTGGGTTGTGCTCTCCCAGGGGACATTTTGCTCTGTACAGATAATGATTCCTAACTGACTACAAGGCCAACACTCCTGTTAGCACACTTCGTTGCCTTTGTAGTGCCACAGAAACTCACATTACTATAACCTCACCTTCCACAGCTCAGTATGGTCTTGGCAACTGTCTATTGGAACAAGACTTCTGTGGACTTGTGACAACATTTTCTCAGATACCTGTGACTCATGTTCCAGGAGCCTTTCTTTGTACCTGTATTTCTCATATTTCCAGAGTGGAAATCCTATCTGGTCAAGGCAGATTGGTCTCATTTCTCTAAGTACCCCTCCCACTTTATCTCCCACTTACTCTTAATGAACATATACTATGTTTCAAGAAATATAATTAGAATCAAATACAAACCCCCTGTCTGTCTCTAAAAAGACATTTCTCATGTGTTTTCTCCACGTGCTACACCTTGCATTTTCTTTTCTGTTCAGTTTCTACCCCTTCTTTGAGGTCTACTAATGCAACAGAATCCTCCTCTGAACTCATGGCACTTTGGCACTTAATGTAACCCTTTGCACCTTTACATATAGTCCTTTACATTTTGAGTTCTTTATTCATACAAGTATGTCTTATCTCTTAATAATAAACTCCTTGCAGAACTAAAGAGGCTTCTAATTACATCATTGACCACCAAGATTGATTTTATATATCCTACTGCTTTAACTCGAGTGATAAATATTAAAGTATAATATAATCTCCCTTAGTACATGACCATCCAATCCATTCTTCTCTAAACTATTGTTTAGCAATGGATGGACATAGTATTTTAAAAATTGGACCAGGCACGATGGCTCACGCCTGTAATCCCAGCACTTTGGGAGGTCGAGGAGGGCAGGTCATGAGGTTAGGAGATCGAGACCATCCTGGGTAACAGGGTGAAACCCCATCTCTACTAAAAATACAAAAAATTAGCCAGACATGGTGGCACACTCCTATAGCCCCAGCTATTCGGGAGGCTGAGGCAGGAGAATCACTTGAACCCAGGAGGCGGAGGTTGCAGTGAGCCAAGATTGCACCACTGCACTCCAACCTGGGCGACAGAGTGAGACTCCATCTCACAAAAAGAAGAAGAAGGAGGAGAAGAGGGAGAGGGAGAGGGAAGCAAATTAAAACTGAAGTATTACACTTTAAGGATATTAGTTCAACATTTCACTGTTACATTGTGCTTTGTTTAAATAATAATTAGAACACAGAAAGCCATTTTCTCTTTCCTACTTTGCTACTGCTTTTTATTAATAAGTCTCTTGTAATTGAACTTTATTTATTCTTATATTCAATTGAAAAATATGTATTTATTTCTGGCATCAATATTAGTTCTTGCCTGGTCATTTATGCATCATGAAGCTCATACTACTAGATGATTTTTTGTGTGTGTGTGTCTCTCTCTCTCTCGCAACACATAATCAGATTCTAAATATTTAACTTGGGTTATGAAAAGGCACACAATACAACAAGTAGACAAAATTCCTCATATTGTCTAAAGTGGGAGCTGTTATTTTTTCAACTCTAAATATAATTTCTTAATATAATTCTAGGCATGAATCAAAATAGAGACTGTTATGAAACTAGATCTTAAAATCATGTGGTTAGGGCATTTAAAATTGATGTTTTAAAAATGATTACTGTGATAATAAGTTCTTATTGTTTTTACTATTGTTGTCAGGTAACACAGCATGGGTGCATTTGTTAGGATTATCTAGGGAAACAGAACCAATAGGATGAAGAGAGAGAGAGAGAGAGAGAGAGAGATTTATTATGAAAATTGGTTCATGTCATAATTTGTAAGCTGGAAAACCAGGGAAGCCAGTGGAGTGGCTCAAACCTGAGATGGAGGGCAGCTGGGACTGAGGAGAGCTATGCAAGTCTTGAAGTCTGAATGCCAGAGAACCTGGATTTCTGATGTTCAAGGACAGAGAAAATATATGTCCAGGCTCTGAGAGAGAGAGAGACCACACACACACACACACACACACACACACACACACACACAGAGAGAGAGAGAGAGAGAGAGAGAGAGAGAGAGAATTTCATCTTTCCTCTGACTTTATGTTCTATTTGGGCCCTCAGGTGAATGGGTGAGGGTGGGTCTTTCTTACTCAGCCCACTGATTCAAATGCCAATCTCTTTCAGAAATAGCCTTCCAGATATACCCAAAAATGATGTTTTACCAACTATCTGGGTGTCCCTTCGTGCCACCAAGTTGACACCTAAAATTAGCTGTCACAATGGGAGAGTGGTTAAGTACAGGTTATGAAAACAAACTGCCTAGAATTGGAGGCTGGCTGCACCAAGTATTTTTTATATAACGTTGATAATATTAAATTTTCTAATCTTCTGTTTTTTCATCTCTAAAATAAGCCAATTCACAACATAGAATTATAATAATTAAATGAGGACATATATTAAGGATTCTGCAGAGTATCTTATCAATTTTAAGAACACAGTAATTATTACTTCTTTATTTACCTCTCTTTACTCACTGAATTTATACAGCCCACTAGGACCTTCAGATTACATGAAATAAACTGTAACTTATTAAATATAGATAACTCACCCAGAGCAGCATGGCCCAATCCAGACTTAATCTTGGGCATTGTAATTTCAAGTTGTATGCTGTTTCTACATTGATTATATCCCCTAATGATTTATAATTGCTTTCCAAAAGGAGGGTATAGATGGAGATAGATTATAAGCTTTAGGGCAAGTTCTTGGTTTCTCAGTTTCTATCTTCTAAATAAAGAACAAAAGAAGTAAGAAAATATTGGACCTCCTTAGGAAATAAGAAAAGGTTCTAGAAATATCTGACAATTTGTATCTTCTATTTTGCTTTAACTTTGAATATATATAAAGCTAAGAGTGCAGTTTAAAGTGAACTATAAAGTTCTATAAACTGCATACATGTGCAGTCACATGTAACATGTCTAGCCTATCTTGAGGCCGTTTGCTGAAGCAGTTTTCAAAATTCCAGTAATATAGTATGACCAGTTGTATTACATTAATATGATATATTATTGTTATCATACTTCTTGGGTTGCCATAACAGAATATCACAGACTTGGTAGTATAAACACAGAAATGTATTTTCTCACAGTTCTGGAGGCTGGAAGTCCATGTTCTAGGTGCCATCCTTATTTTCTGCTAAAGCCTCTCTATTCCTGGCTTGCAGGTGGCCATGTACTCACTGTGGTTCTCATCTGACCTTTCCTCTGTGAGGGTACACTCTTTGTATGCCTTCCTTTCACTATAAGAATACCAGTTCTGTTAGATTAGAGATCCACACATGATCTCACTTAAATTTTAATTAGCTACTTAAATCACCTATCTCTAAATGCAGTCACATGAGAATTAGAGCTTCAGCATAAGAATTTTGGAGAGACCACAATTTGGTCCATAACATTGACATGTCCTTTTGATCCAAATTAATGATCTCTTTCAAACAGTTGAAATTTCACTATACAAACACACAGTTTTATATTTTAATAAAAAAATAGGATTTATATATTTCCTATATGCATTTATTAATATACTTCAACAATGTGAAACTGACATTTGTTCACTATTATCCATATTAAATTTAAACAAATTGCAATCCCTATACAATTGCACCACTGTAAAGTTATGTGTAATGAATTCTATAGCCTTAAGTAAATCCATGAGCTGAAGCAACAGATTTTTTTTTTATGTTTCAGTAGTACTTTTTACAAATATACAGCAGTGTCTGTATACCTAATAAATCAAACTACACTGGCTGCTGTGACACATGATTCTAATCTTCGTTAATGACTGCGAGATGTATTCTACATACAGCTGATGGTGATTCCAATTGACAGCTTCAGCTCTCAACCCTCTTAAGAAATAGCCCTTGATTTGAAACAGCTGCCTCATCCAATATTATCTCCCACTCTCCTAGGAAATCTTGCGTCCAGTGACTTGCCCACCATAGTATAAGAAGGCCCATTCACACCAAAATGCAAGACAGTTTTGAAGAGCCATTACAGCCACCTAGCTCCCTGTGGCTGACTGAGATCATTTTTGTGACTGCATCTCACCCAACGTCCCATTCTGCCTAATCCTGTTCCCTTCCTTCGCCATCCAAAGAGCATACCTGGGAAACCCAGGCTGCAACCATAACAGATAATTTTTGTAGCACTGTTAAAGGCATTAATAAGACACAATAGGTCAAAGACATATTTTCCCCCAAACAGTATAGATAAATATTTTCAAAATTATAAGCATTAAATCATTTTAGTGGGACATGAATAACATTTTAAAAGCAAGAAAATTATCAACAAAGATATTCTGGACTTAAAATGGACTCTAGACAAAAGGGACCTAATAGACATATACAGAACATTGTACCCAAAAACTGCAGAATATACATTTTTTCATCTGCACATGAAACGTTCTCCAAAACAGGCTATGCACTTGACCATGAAGTAAATCTCAATAAATTAAAAAAATAAAATTATATCAAGTATTTTCTCATACCACCATGTAATGAAACTAGAAATCAATACCAACAGCAATTCTTAAAATGATACTAATACATGGAAATTAAGCAACTTGCTCCTGAATGATTTTGGGGTAAACAATACAATTAAGATAGAAATGAAAAAAAAAAATGAAACAAATGAAAATACTGACATAACATACCAAAACCTCTAGGATACAGCAAAAACAGTGCTAAGGAAACATTTATAGCATTCAATGCCTACATCAAAAGAATATAAAGATCACATGATAACAAGCTAATGTGACATCTCAGAGAACAACAAAAACAATAACAAAGCAAACCCAAAACTAGCAGAAGAACAGAAATATTAAAGATCCGAGTGGAACTAAAGGAAATTGTGACCAAATAAAGAATACAACAAACGAAAGAAACAAAAAGTTACTTGAAAAGATAAAACTAATTGATCGCTAGCTAGATTAACAAAGGAAAAAGAGAGAAGATTCAAATAAGCAGAAAGGAAAAAGGAGACATTACAAATGATACCATTGAAATACAAAAGATCCGTCAGACACTACTACGATACTATGAGCATCTCTAAACTCACAAACTAGAAAATCTAGAGAAAATCGATAAATTCTTAGAAACATACATCCTCCTGAGAATGAACCAAAAAGAAATAAAAATCCTGAATAGACCAATAGAGAGTAGTGAGATTGAATAGGTAATAAAAAATCTCCCAAGATTTTTAATAAATCAAACTACACTGGCTGCTGTGATACATGATCCTAATCTTTGTTAATGACTGTGAGATGTATTCTACACACAGCTGATGGTGACGCCAATTGACAGCTTCAGCTGTCAACCTTCTTGAGAAATAGCCCTTGATTTGAAACAGCTGCCTCATCCAATATTATCTCCCACTCTCCTAGGAAATCTTGCATCCAGTGACTTGCCCACCATAGTATAAGAAGGCCCATTCTCACCAAAATGCAGGACAATTTTGAAGAGTCCAGGACCAGACAAATTCACATCCAAAATCTAATAGACATACAAGAAGAATTGGTGCCAATCCTACTAAATCTATTCCAAAAAATTAAGGAGAAGGGATTCATCCCTAATTCATTCTAGAAAACCAGTATCACTCTGATACCAAAACTGGGCCAAAAAAACCTACAAAAAAGGAAAACTACAGGCCAATATCCCTGGTGAACATAGATGCAAAATTCTTCAACAAAATACTAGCAAACAGAATCCAACAGCACACCAAACAGGTAATAAACCATTATCAAGTAGGTTTTATTCCAGGGATGCAAGGATGTTTCAACACACAAATCAATAAATGAGATTCAGCACATAAAATTAATTAAAAACAAAAATCTTATGTTCATCTCAATAGATACAGAAAGCTCAGCATTTCTTCATGATAAAAAAAAACCCTCAACAAACAAGGCATAGAAGGACTATACTTCGAAATAATAAAAGACAGACTCACAGGCAACATCATACTGAATGGGAAAAGAGTTAAAACGTTCTCCCTAAGAACTGGAACAAGGCAATAGTGCCCACTTTCACCATTCCTGTTAACCATAATACTGGAAATCTTTTTTTTTTTTTTTTTGAGACGGAGTCTGGCTCTGCCGCCCAGGCTGGGGTGCAGTGGCCGGATCTCAGCTCACTGCAAGCTCCGCCTCCCGGGTTCACGCCATTCTCCTGCCTCAGCCTCCGGAGTAGCTGGGACTACAGGCGCCCGCCACCTCGCCCGGCTAGTTTTTTGTATTTTTTTTTAGTAGAGACGGGGTTTCACCGTGTTAGCCAGGATGGTCTCGATCTCCTGACCTCGTGATCCGCCCGTCTCGGCCTCCCAAAGTGCTGGGATTACAAGCTTGAGCCACCGCGCCCGGCCAAATACTGGAAATCTTATCCAGAGCAATCAGACAAGAGGAAGAAATAAAAGGCATCCAAATGGGACAAGAAGAACACAAATAATCTTTGTTAGCTTAATTACATTATCTTTTACCTAGAAAATCCTAAAGAGTCCACCAAAAGACACCTAGATTTGATAAATGACTTTAGTAAAGTTTCAGGATACATAATCAATGTACAAAATCAATAGCATTTCTACACACCAAAAACATTCAAGCAGAGAACCAAATCAAAACCTCAATCCCAAGTAATCCCACTATATCCAAAGAGCTACAAAAATAAAATAAAGGGCCGGGCGCGGTGGCTTAAACCTGTAATCCCAGCATTTTGGGGGGCCGAGACGGGCGGATCACCAGGTCAGGATATCGAGACCATCCTGGCTAACACGGTGAAACCCCCATCTCTACTAAAAAATGAGAAATAAAAACTAGCCGGGCGAGGTGGCGGGCGCCTGTAGTCCCAGCTACTCGGGAGACTGGGGCAGGAGAATGGCGTAAACCCAGGAGGCGGAGCTTGCAGTGAGCTGAGATCCGTCCACTGCACTCTGCCTGGGCGACAGAGCCAGACTCCGTCTCAAAATTAATTAATTAATTAATTAAGCACCTATTAATACATTTAACTTAAGAGGTGAAAGAGCTCTGCAAGGAGAATCACAAAACACTGATGAAAGAAACTGAGAATAACACAAACAAATCGTAAAACATCCTATGCTCATGGATTGAAGGAATCAATATCATTAAAATAACTATACTACCCAAGGCATTGCACAGAGTTAATGCAATTTCTATTAAACTACCAACATCATTTATCATGGAATTAGAAAAAAAAATTCTAAAATTCGTAAGAATCCATTAAAAAGCCTGAATAGCCAAAGCAATTCTAAACAAAACAAAGCAAAAAGGTAGAGGCATAACATTACATGCTTCAAAGTGGTAGTAGCCAAAACACCATGGTACAGGTATGAAAATGATACGTAGACCAATAGAACAGAATAGAGGACCCCAAAATAATGCCACATACGTACAATCCATTGATCTTAGACAAAGTTGACAAAAATATCTAGTGGGGAAAGGATATCCTCTTCAATAAATGGTTCTGAAAAAATTGGACAGCCTTATGTAGAAGAACAAAACTGCATCCCAATCTCTCATCATATACAAAAACTTAAGGTGGGTTAAATCCAAATATAACACCTGAGACTGTAAAAATTATATAAGAAAATTTTGAAAAATCTGTTCAGAATATTGACCTAGGCAAAGAATTTATGCTAAGACCTTAAAAGTAAATGCAACAAAACAAAGAAATTAATGGAACTTAATTAAACTAAAAAACTTCTGTAAAGCAAAAGAATAATCAGCAGAGTAAACAGACAGCACACAGAGTGGGAAAAAATATTTGCAAGCTATGCATTAGATGAAAGACTAATATCCAGAATCTATAAGGAACTTGAAAAACTCAACAAGAAAAAACAAATAACCTCATTAAAAAGTAGGCAAAGGACATGAACAGACATTTCTCAAAAGGAGACATACAAATGTCCAAAAAACGTATGAAAAAGATTCCCAGTATCACTAATTATCAGATAAATGCAAATTAAAACTACAATGATCCTGGGCTTGGTTACTAATGCCTGCAATCTCGGCACTTTGGGAGGCTGAAGTGGGAGGATCGTTGAGCCCAGGAGTTCAAGACCAGCCTGAGCAACATGACAAAACCCTTTCTCTACAAAAAAAAAATACAAATATCAGCTGGGCATGGTGGCACATGCCTGCAGTTGCAGCTACCTGGGAGGCTGAGGTGGGAGGAGTGCTTGAGCCTGGAGGTAAAGATTACAGTGAGTTGAGATGACACCATTGCACTCCAACCTGGGCAACAGAATGAGACCCAGTCTCAAACAAAAACCAAAACCAATGAGATACCACCTTATGCCAATCAGAATGGCTATTTAAAAGCAAAAAAAAAAAAAAAAAAAACAGATAGTAGTAAGGATGCGGAGGAAAGGGAACTCTTATGCACTGTTGGTGGGAATGTAAATTAGTACAGCCTCTATAGAAAATGTATGGAGAATCCTCAAAGGACTAAAAATAGAACTGTCATTTGATTCAGAAATCCCACTACTAGATATCTACTCAAAGTAAAAGAAGTCATTATATCAAAAAGACACTTGCATTCTTGTGTTTATTATAGCACTATTCACAATAGCAAAGTCATGGAGTCAACCTAGGTGTCCATCAGTGAATGATTGGATAAAGAAAATGTGGTATACACATACCATGGGATACCATGCAACCAGAAGAAAGAATGAAATCATGTTTTTTACAGCAATATGAATGGAACTAGATGCCATTATCCTAAGTGAAATAACTCAGAAATAGAAACTTACACTACATGTCCTGATTGATAACAGCTACACAATGAGTAATATGTATATACAGAGGGGAATAATAGACAGTGGGAAGTCATAAATTGGGAAGTTTTAGAAGGGGGTGAGGGTTGAATATTTACCTATTGAGTACCGTGTTCACTATTCAGGTGATGGTTGCACTGAAAGCCCAGACTTCACCACCATGCTGTATATCCATGTATCAAAACTGTACTTCTACCTCATGAATCTATTAAAATTTTAAAAATAAATTATTTTAAAAAGCAAGAAAATGAAACATCAATATTTCTTACCAATAGTAAGGAGAGTAATTCTACTGTGATATTTTGTTACAGTTTCATAGATTATTTTTTATGAAATTAAGAGAAATATAAAATCAGTTGTCTAAGCTTTGTTTAGTAAAATATGAATTAAGCAATTGTAGGACAATAATTATAGCAATGAACCATCTTATGCTTTATAACATTTTTGTAAATTGCAAATCTACTTTACTTGCATTAAAATGTATACAAAAGTTACTCTGAGGTTTTTGTTTTTAAAAGGAGAGACTCATTTTTCCCCATGTTACAGAGGTTTATTTAGGGTCTGTCGAATGCTGGTCATCACGTTTGGCACTACTGTTTATGATTGTAAACTCAACAGTTAGGATAGTGTCTGGGAGATCATACTCCCCCGATGACTTCTTCATGCATAAGTGAGTCATGACAGCACTTGGGATCAGGACACCTGAACTTAATTGCCAGACCTTAATTGTCTTGCCTGAGCTATAGAAACTTTTCCTTCACTCTTCTGCTCTTAAAATGATTAGCTGTAAATTAATTCTGAAAGTAATAATAGCTATACCAAAATGTAGATAATGAAGCTCCAATGAGTAGTTTATGTAAAAAAGTAATATAAATAATAAATAACAATACATATGTTGGAATTATCTCATCCACACTATACAGAATAAAATGCAAAATTTCATATTATAAAATGCTGACAAAGGCGGCCTTAATTTTCCCCTCAGTTTGGTAAACTTTATACAGGCTTCTTTCGGACTCTAGGCCCCTTACCTCTTAGGTAATTTTCTTTAAAACTTTGTCACTCAACTTCTCTGTCTCCTTTGAGCTGTAAATATTTCTTGAAAGCCTCTCGTTAGTTTCACATACCAGAAATGCCTTTCTCAAAGACCAGGGAGTAATTTAATCATCAACGAGCCCTTTCCCAGTCTTTACGGGAGGGTAGGAGCCTAACTTTGTTGTGTGTCATTTGTGTATATCTTGCTCCAAATTGTAAAACTACCCCTTGCTCAAGAAGACATAACAAAGTTTACTTTTTCTTTCAGTAAAGCCAATCAGCAAACACAGATGGCCCATCACCTTTCTTTCATACTAATGTTTAAAAAACCTCGAACCCCTTTTTCAGCAGAATTGAGTTCAGGCTGCGTTCTGGCCTCTCTCTCCTATTGCAATATTCTTGAATAAAGTTTCCCTTGCCTATTTAACTTATTCTAATACCATTTTTTGCTTTGATAATGCCAAGTAAAGTTTTATTACCAAAAAGTCACCCTTTCTGAAATGTTTCAATACGTGTAAGGGAAAGAAACAAAAGGAGAATGAATACAGTGGAAGAATCCAATGAGAACCTGGTAGAAGCTGGTAGAAGCTAGTTGAAAAATATTTTCATTAAACACTGGCTGTTACCCATGAAGTTACAGAGGTGGAGGAGGTGAGGTCACTTTAAAAAATTATGGTACCTCAGGATACCACAATTTCTTGCTAAGAAGCTCAGACTGAGGATGCACACGCTAAACGATCCAGTGGTCATATTTTTTCCAGACATATATAGAAAAATAAATAATAAAAAGAAAGTAGTGTTCTCCCCAAATTGTACAAATGTCAAAAAATATAGCCACCCTCCTGAGTGTTATTGTGCCTTGCTGTCTAACCCAGGCAGAATCATCATTCCTTCTGTCAAAACACACTGAAAATAACGTGTAAAGAATTGGAGGTACTCTTTCAAAATTTCCCGTGATAAATTAGCATCATGATAGTCCTCATACTCAGCTGCCTGCTCTTAGCAAAGTGAAGCAAATTGAAGGATCATATAGAAGATGTCAAGAATTAATAACCTCTGGAAAGGGTGGCCACTTTTAAATCATGCTACAAAGTTACTACTGTTTGCAAGAAGACTAAATAAGAATCTCCTCCCTATAAATAGTCATGTGTATAATTATTTATTATTTTCCAAACATTGGCATTCAGTGTCTCAGAAGCTGACATTAATATGTTTATTAAGAATAAATTTAAATATATTTATTACAAGACTACATATTATAGAAAATGTAGAATGCATAACAGGCGAAAGGAGTAGGAATCTAAAATCACTTACAAAACCACAATCTAATTAAAGCCACTGTTAACATCTGTGAAATTTACTTCCAGGCATTTACAGATTAAGATTTTAGCTAGTACTATAAAGCAGGCATTGTTCTAACTACTATATAAATAGTATTGCATTTAATTCTCACAAGAGTTTTTAAAAATGGGGATTATTCTTATTTATATTTTACAATAAATAAAAATAAGCACAGCAAGGGCAAGTAACGTCCTGAGTTCACAGTTTTTAAGTGATCAAGCCAGATTTTACTTAGTCAATTTGGCTTCACAGCTCATGCTCTTATGGAACATAATGTCTATAAGAAAACCCTTATTTTGGGAAATTTGTCAAAAATTTTCACTATTATACACAAATAAATTTTGAGCTTCTTACAGGCAAATTTCTGGGCATGTTTTCCTACATATCTCTTTAGGATGAATTCCTATAAAGAGGCTGATTAGTCAAAGAGCATGCCCATTTTAAAAACTTTGATACCAATTGTCAAATTGCCCTCAATATAGGTTTTACCAATTTTCTCTCCATTTATACTATAAGTGTCTCTTTGTTTTTGCCCTTTCACTTTAGATTATTTTATATCCCACTTCCACCTCCACTGTATCTAAACATTTAGACCAACGTAATACATATTGGAAATAAAAACTGTATTAGAATTTTTCTTCGTTTATTTCTCAGAAGGCACTATACGAATACAGTTGGACTAACTTCGTTTTCTAGTTATTTTTCATTGTGCTTTTAATTCATCTTAGTTTAATTTCACTAATTGTAATTGTTCAGGACATAATAAGTGCAGGCTACTCTGTTAGGTACAGTAAATAACACAGAGAAAAATAATATTATTTCTGTCCTTAATTAGCTTAGGGAGAAGTTATCCATGTAAACAGTTTATGTGTAAGACAGAATGAAGACCTTGTTAATTACAGATACAAATAGAGTATTATTGTTACAGAAGGGTGAATAGAAACATGTCATTAATTCTGATTGAAGTGATCCAGGAGGCCTTTATCATGGAGTTACTTTTACTGTTGAGACCTAAACAAGAAAGAATATTTGGGTGGGTAGAAGAAAGGTTGAAGGACACACATGAGCCAGGGAACATTAACAAACAAGCAACAAAGACATAAAAATGTATAATGTTTTCTGAAAATAATAAATTGAAATTGTAGGAAGATCTGTTTTTTTGTTTAATTAGCAGTTGGGGGCAAAAAATTGTGTGGGCTTATACACAATTTACAGGAGCATCACCCTAAAAGAACGAGAAAAAATTAGCTAACTATTTATCAGATAGCTTATTGTACACCAGCCTTGGCCATTTGAAATCATGTTTCCCAGATTTTTGGAATACTCCTACCATGGCTCTAAAATGACTACTAAGCTTTTGCATTTATGTATCTTGGGGAAGGAACTTGTTTGGGGGTTTCAAGTTATCTGGAGATTGTCACCTGATGTATTACTTTAATCATTTTGTTGTTTTAATCAATGTGTACATGTGCTCAGAGAGATGTTAGGAGCATAATATAACGAATGCGAAAAATAACAAGCAGGAAAACCTCTGGGTCCTGTCGAATTCCAAAATATAATATAATCTCTGAACCAAATGAAAGTGTCCCTGCTCCAATTTGTTCAAAGGAAAATGATCAATTTATCTCCTCCCAAAGAGAAATCAAGGGAAGGAAAATGTAAAGGCAGTTGGAGTCTCAAATATATTCAGAGATGCTCTGAACATGTCAAATAAATGTCACTTTCACCTGAGGAAAAGAACTTTAGAAATAAATGTTTCAGAGATACACAGTAGTGTCCTTTTAGTTACTGTTCTAAAGAAAAACAAAATATGTTTAGGCATCTGAAAATGAATAAACCCTAGCAGAATCTAGTTTTTTAAATTATTTTTTCTCATTAAATGCAACTTTATTTTTTGGTAGGAGTGCACTTCACTCTAATCATTGCATTATATAAGACATCCTTGTTGTATTATAATGTGCATATACTTTTTCCCTTTAGAAAATTTCCCTTTAGAAAATTACATATAGGCTCTCATTATATTCCTTTTTGTTTTTTTAATTGTCAAATAATAATTACTTATATCTGTGGTGTACAATGTGATGCTTTGATCTATGTAGTCATCATAGAAACATTCAATCAAACTAATTAAGATACCAATCACCTCATCAACTTATAAATTATGTTGTAATGAGAACATTAACAACTCTTTTAGCAATTTTGAAATACACAACACATTATTATTAAATTTGGTCGCCACATAGTGCAATGAAGCACTAAATCCTATTCCTCCAGTCTAATGGAAACTTTAAACCTTTCTATCAACATCTTCCCTTTGCCCATACCTCCCCTGTTCCCCAAGTTCTTATTCAAATGATGTATATAATGAGTTTAACAGTTATGACACCAGTCACCATTTCTCATACTTTTACTAAATGCTAGGCAGTAAAGTAAGGACATTAAAACATTACCCCATTCTAACTTCCACAGGCATCTGTGGGGAAAGTTAGTTCTTTTCATTTGTTTTTATTTTTTATTTATTTTATTTTATTTCATTTTTTTTAGCAAACTGAGGCTTGGAGATTTTAAGCAACAGAGATGAATGAAAACAAATAAACAAAAAACAAGTTAAGCTTAGATCAGAAATCCTTTCATATTTATAATGTTTTGATTGTTCGTGTATGTATGTGGTGTGTGTGTGTGTGTGTTTGATTATGTTTTAACAAGAGATGCAGACATTTCGTCTTTAGGCCTCCTGTGTTCCTTACCTTTCCCCCGCTCTCTACCTCACATGTATAGCTCACTCTTTGCACATCCCAATTTGGCAGGTCCCAGCTTCTCTAGGTCTTTGATTTCTCATTTGCTTGGTTTATTTAATCATAATGATATTCCTTCATCGCCATTCCCCATCTTAATGTCTCTTCCTGTCCTTAAAAATCAGCTCAGAAATCCTCTTTTCATTAAACTTTTCCTTGACCTTCTCAGTCTATCAGGGGATTCACTGGGTAGGAGTGATGTGTTATAACTGGGGTTATTACTGGTGTACTTTTCTATGCTTTCCAGGTATCTTTAATTTTTTTTCTTTTATCTCCCTAATCCATCATCTACTTAATGCCAAATACATAAATAACAGTTGTTTGGTTTCTTATTGCTTTGCTGCATCTCTTAACAGAAAATACATAGGACAAAACAGAGGATAAAAAAAGAAATAAATTTCCAACCATAATGAATCAGAATGCATTATGCTTGCATTCTTTTAAAACACAAGAATAGATAATAAGGCTTGCAGTACGTCTTAATGAAGTAAAATGTTATTTTGCTCTTGCTTTGAAATTACATAAATAGAATGGTTAGATTATTTATGATGATTTAAAGACCTACTATTTTTCTTCCTGTCCTCAAAACTCATGCTCTTAATTTCAGTGAATTGATAAGGCAATTTTCTGAAATAATTGTAAAATGAAAGATTACTTGCCATTTTTAAGGAGAGTATAAATAAATTCAGAGAAACAATTCTAATTTAGAGGTAGAATCACAATAAGAAAATAAAAAAAAATTAAGATGGGCAAAAGACATAAACAGGCATCTTAACAAAGAAGATACAAAAAGATGCTCAACATCATGTGTCACGAGGGAACTGCAAATTAAAATAGCAATGAGATATCCCTACCTACCTATTAGAATGACCAAAATCCAAAGTACTGACAACACCAAGTACTGGCAAGGATGTGCAGCTATAGTAGCTGTTATTCATAGCTGATGGGAATGTAAAACGGTACAGCCACTTTGAAAGACAGTTCGGTAGTTTCTTTTTTTTTTTTTTTTGAGACTGAGTCTCGCTCTGTCTCCCAGGCTGGAGTGCAGTGGCGCGATCTCCACTTACTGCAAGCTCCGCCTCCTGGGTTCACGCCATTCTCCTGCCTCAACCTCCCGTGTGGCTGGGACTACAGGCGCCGCCACCGCGCCCGGCTAATTTTTGTATTTTTAGTAGAGACGGGGTTTCACCATGTTAGTCAGGATGGTCTCGATCTCCTGACCTCGTGATCCGCCCGTCTCGGCCTCCCAAAGTGCTGGGATTACAGGCATGAGCCACCGTAGTTTCTTACAAAACTAAACATACAGTTACAATATGATCTAGCAATGCTCCTTAGTATTTACCAAAATTATCTGAAAACTTAATGTCCTCACAAAAACTTGCACATGGATATTTATAGCAGCTTGATTCATAATTGCCAAAATTCAAAAGCAACCAAGATTCCCTTCAGGAAGCGAGTAAATAAATAAACTGTGGTACATTCAGACAGTGGAATAATATCCAGCCATAAAAAGGAATGAGCTATCAAGCCATGAAAAGATGTGAATGAAACTTGAACGCATATTACTAAGTGAAATAAGCCAATATGAAAAGGCTACATACTGTATGAGTCCAACAATATGACTTTCTAGAAAAGGCAAAACTATGGAGACACTAAAATGATCAGTGGTTGCCATGAGTTAGGGAGAGGGAAGGATGAATAGGCTGAGCCCAGAAGATTTAGTGACAGGAAACTATTCTGTATGATATCACAAGTGGTGGATACATGTCAATATACAAGTATTAAAACCCATAGAATGTATAATACCAAGATTGAGCCCTAATGTAAGCTATGTACTTTTAGTGCTAGTGATGTGTCAGTGTAGGTCCATTGAATGAAACAATGTACCACTCTGATAGGAATATTGATAGTGGAAGAGGCTGTACATGTGTGAGGGCAAAACATACTGGAACTCTCTATTTTCAATTTCTCTATGAACCTAAAACTGTCCTAAAAGTTAAAGTCTATTAATTTTTTTAAAAAAAGAGCCAGCAAGATAGGAATGAATATGGCATTAAACATTAAGTTCATGTTAGCATTAGGAAATGTAAGTGTTCAAGTGTTTTTCTCTTTGAATGGCTGGCTCACCTCCAAGTATAATCCAAGTGTTGCTGTTTAAGATTTTTAATATTTAGTATTTGTTAAAAGGAACTATTCCAGCCTGGGCAAAATGGCAAAACTCCATCTTTACAAAAAATACAAAAATTAACCAGGATGGTAGTGTACACTTGTAGTGCCAGTTACTTGGGAGGCTGAGGTGGGAGGAGCACCTGAGCCTGGGGAGGTTAAGAGTGCAGTGAGCTGAGAGCACACCACTGAACTTCAGCCTGGGCAGCAGAGTGAGACCCTGTCTCACACACATGAAAAACAGAACTATTACACAATTGTGCTGTATGATACTATTCTGCAAGATACTACAATGGTGGATACATGTCAGTATACATTTATTGAAATTCAAAAAATGTTCAACACCAAGTTTGAGCCTTCATGTAAACTATGGACTTTGAGTGATAAGCATGATAGGGACGTGTCTATCAATGTAGGTCCATTGGATGTAACAATGTACCACTCTGATAACAGATAGAAAAATGTTTGTTGGTAAAAAGATGTACATTGTTATTTCATTATAAAATATACATACAGGAAGATGATTTCAAATGGTCCAGGATCTTTTCCTATAATTTGACATAATCCATTAGACAGATTTAGAGTTCAATATTATTGAACTCTAAGGGCACTGGGTTGGACTGGGGAAGGCAATGTGAGAAGGACGGTGTATCCTCAGGGTCTTGCCAATCTTTCCCTCAAAAGTGTCTTCTACTCCTTTTTAACAGCAAATCTAAGCATAGATATGTGGTGTGAGTAACACTATTTAAATGCATCAAACAACTGTACCCACCAATGGCATTTTAGCCTTGGACTTAATATAACACTTTACACCTAAAATAATCTTGCAATACTATTTTTCAGAATAAGGTATTTTATGTTCTGAAGTTGGTAATTCTTGCTAATGATTTGGTAAACATTAAATATTTTTCAATAATTTATAGGTATTAATAAAAAGTAAAAGTCATATTTTAACAACAATATTTTCTTTTAAAGTCTCTGAAATTGTTGCTTTCTTAAAAATGCAAGTTTTTATAACTAGTAAATAGTATGGTCACTTTAATTTCCACTATATGTGTAAATTCACATGTACATATACTGATAAGTGTACATAAAAACAGTTCAATTGAAGTAGTGATGCTAATGAGAATTTATTATACTTTCTTAAGATATTCTTTAATAATACTAAATTATGACATTATACAATGACTAGGTTGGCAAAATACATTCCTATGAAATATGCAGCAAGTTTAGTTTTTTATAAATCACTGTATTACTTTTAAATATTATATTTCCTTAAAAAAAGAATAATCATTATGGAACATATACAAACTGAAGTTAAAAAGTCACACAAAATAGGTAAACCCACTACGGACCATCACTCCCACTGATTACAACAAAAATTCCTGATAAAGTACAAAAATATTAATTACTTGAACTCCGAAGAGTAGGCAAAATCAGGAAGACTGTGGAGGATAGTTAATACTTGGAGGATCGGTCAGATATGTTTCTTTTTCTATTTCTCTTTCTCTTTTCTTTGAGGCTTACCACAAGTGGAGCCCTGCAGGGGCTACAATACAAATGGCTGAAACTTCAAGAGAAGCTTCCTGTCTCCCTAGCCAGAGGAACCAGGATAACTTGCCTCACGGAGCTGCAGAGTATAAGGAGGCTCCTAGACCAAAAACAATCAGAGAAGGGGATCCTGTAACTCTGTGATGAGCCTGCACAATTTCCTAGCTGTCCCCTGAACTACACTGATCTGGAACAAACCTAAATCAGCACAGCAAAAGCACTGAGAGCTGAACTGAGATTTGAAGCACTGCCCACATTTCAAACTATCCTGTGAGCCATGAGAGCGCAGAAAGTTTCAAACAAATGTGGCAAATACCTTAAAAAGTGGTATGATAATTGAACTGATGCCCACAAAAATTGAGACAAAACTTACAGTCTGAAACTAACTGGGGTAACTGCCTGCTAAAAAAAATATACAAAATATAAAAAAAAAATAAAACAGATTTTTCAGAGGATTATAACTGGACCCAGAGTCACACAGCATATTCAAAATGTCCATGATGTAACCCTAAATTACTCAAGATAGAATTACCCAGGAAAATGTAACCAATTCTGAAGAAAAAAGACAAGGGAAGCCATCTCCAAAATAACCCAAATATTGAAATGATCAAATAAAGATTGTAAATCGGTTGTAGCCCACCTACATGAAGCAAAAGAAGACTCAGTGGACTACTCAGCTCAGAAATCGAAACTATAAAGAACACCAAATGGAAATTTTAGAAATAAAAATTGTAATATCTTAAATTAAATATATATGTTTACATATATATATATGTCATGATGACGATAGCAGAACACATAGACAGCAGATTTAAAGATAGGTCAATAGAAATTGTGAAATCTGAAGAAATAAAAATAATAATAAAATTAACATAGCTGCAAGGACATGAAGTAAAATATTGTCAAAAGTTCTAACAAATGTGTTATCTGAGTATCAAATGAAAAGGAGAAAGAGGGCAGAGCAGAAAAAAATATCCAGTGAAAATATCCTTCAAGAATAAAGGTTAACTAAAAGCATTTTCAGATGAAGAAAAACTGAGAGAATTCATCAAGAGCATAACTACTCGACAAGAAATGATAGGAAAGCTTTTCCAGCTGAAGAGAAATAATATCAGATGCCAATATGGATCTTCAGTAATGAAGTAATAACAAGAGAAATGGTAAATACATGAGTAAATTTTTTTTAAAAAAATGTATTCTCTTAAGTTCTTTAAAATATGTGTGACTGTTTGCAACAACTATTATAACATTTTCAGGTGTGATTCTAAATATAGGAGGATATAATATATATTACAATTCTAGAATAGTTTTGGAGGGGGTGTTAAAGGGACTTGTAAGGTTACAATTTTCCTACATTTTGTATGAAGTGGTATAATACTATTTCGAAGTCAACTTTGAAAGTTTATATGTTATACTATAATCCCTAGAGCAGACACACACACACACACACACACACACACACACACTCATAAAATATTTCAAAAAGTCAAGCTAAATTAAAATGAAATAACAACAAAAACAACCAATAACTCCAAAGAGTGTATGCAAGGGGGAACAGAGAACAAACAAAAAGCAAATAATACATCGATGAAACCATTGTGAACAAATAAAAAACAGATAATACGTTGGTGACATATTCTAACCATATGTCATTAATGAAATGTAAATACCCTGAAAACATCAATTAAAAGGCAGATATTAATAATATTGATAAAAATCATGACCTACTATATGCTGCCTTTAAGATAAAAATTGAAATAAGACACAGACAGGTGGAAGAATGGAAAAATATGCATCAGGAAAACAGTAAGCATAATACTGAGCTAACAATTTCAACCTCAGTCAACTTCAGGACAAAACATTGTCTGGGATAAAGATGAATACAACATAATGACTAAATGGACAATTTATCAGGAGAATGTAACATTTATAAATGTATAAACACATACTTAACAACTATGTCTCAAAATACATAAAGAAAATTGAGGAATTAAAAAGGGTACTACATAGTTCCACAGATAGAGTATAAATTATTAAGGCTCTTGTCTCAGTAATTGATATAAAAGCTAGATAAAATAGCCGCAAAACACAGAGGGTCTTAATCTTAATAACACTACCAATCAGCTAGAGGTAGTTGACACTTATAAAACTATAACCCAGAACTGCAGAATATACATTCTTTGCAAGTATGCATGCTACAGTCACCAAGATAGACCACATATAGGCTCATACAATAAGTCTGAATAATGTAAATGCATTGAAAATAATTGACCAAAATAGAACTCATAGGAAATCCCAAATTCCTGGAAATTAAAAATGTTTAAATATATGGGTCAAATGGAAATGTAAATTTGTTGTAAATGACAGTATTGTATTTTGATTGGATCATTTCCAGTGTTGCTTATTTGTATATTTTTTCTACAAATTATATCTAATATAGCACAAGCTATCCGCTGATCTGTACCCAATGGTGACCAGTAAAGGAGGCTAGTTTTAATGAACCACATCTATCATAAGTGAAGGATGATGCATATTTGCAATTCAGTTATTTGTTCTAAGTAGTCAAAATTTTGAACCTCAGGGTCAGTTTTGGGAACCAAGCTAGAGAGAGAGGAGCAAATTCTCCCTCAGAGCTTCACTAGATTTACTTTAGCCCTTGGTCCCATGACTGGCCTGTAAACAAAATCAAAATTCTTTATACTACATCCTTTACACCTAAAAATAAATAAATAAATAAATTTAAATTTAAAAACACAAGTTTTTGCTTTATTTAAGGTCTGATGTCACTTTCTATAAAAATGATAATAGTTAGTATGTATTGAGTGCTTAATATTGCATACTTGTTTCTAGTTTTTCACTATTATATACACTCTTTTCCATACCTGGGCAAAATTCATTTTGATGAATTTTTTGAACACTTTAGATATGAACTTATTTACATAAGGACTACATTTAAAGCTTGTTATTATATGGTTTACTTTCAGTATTTTCTGCAAAGTCCTTGCTATTTTCTCTTTGTCATCCCTTTGTCCTGTTTGTCACTTCATGTACTCTTAAATAAATAAATTACTTATGCATAAGTTTATCCATATGGTCTTCACTGAGGACCAACGTATTACTATTTATAATTTGGGAATATATTTTTTTACAAAATAAAAGTAGAAGCTAAAGTGTATTGGATATTCTCACAGCAAAAAATGCACTGGGCAATGTTAAACAGGCTAGAAAGATTTTATTCACAGCAATAGGGAAGAGAGACCAGATAGACCAGATAGCATACTGAGTTCAACCTCATTAAAACAAAAGATAGATGAGTTTTTAATACTGGGGGTGGGAGTGGGGTGAATTGTAGACTTTTTGGGTTTGCCAGTTGGCCTTACCTAAAGAAAAAAACAAACTTTTTCACGTCTTCAGGAAAGAAGATATCCACAGAAGAAGTTAGGCTCCTACCCTACGAGAGAGACTCAGAGACAGAGGTGGATAACATTTCAAAGGGATGACTGGATTATAAAACTGGCCAGAGGCTTTTGCAAAGATTTATATCTCAAAGGGGCATAGAACAATTTCACAGTTTTAAGATTTTTAAAATAAATGTTGTAAGAAAAGGAAAGAGAGGGATCTCTGTGGCTACCCAATTGAGATTCTGTAATGGCCAGGGTGAGAGGGGAGTCAAGGTCGTAGAGGTAAAAATGAGCCTAACATGTAGACAAACTGGGGAAAATATTGAGGCAGTCTTGTTCAATATCAATTGTTAAAACAATTTCAAATTCAATTATGAATGATTGTAGCACTTCAGGACTGCTGGAGTTCAGATTTGATAACTGCTCTGAGTTAAACTGAAAAGAAATGAGTGGGATTTTCACTGATTTGCAGCACTCAGGTGATGTAAATTATTATCTTTCTGTACATTATTATCTATCAGTAAATTTTGGTTAAATTTTTAAATTAATATAATTAATAATTTTTATATATAAAATTCAGAGAAGATGTCTTCAGTTCACGCATTTTATAAATAAGAACACTAATTGAAGAAACTAACATAAAGCCTGCAAAAATTTCATATGGTATTTGCACTCTGAAAGAATTTGATCTAATTTGGTTAGCTATTTGAAAATATAAAAATCAAACTATAGGTAATATTGCTGCAAGACTTCTCTCCAACACTTTAACGCTTTTTTCCTGAAAGGATGTTAATATTTTGATAATACTTTTCCAGTGTTTTCCCAGTACGATTATATCAACACATGACATATGCATAGGTTATTGAGTCTTGTTTCTTTAAGTACCATCAATGCAAATGTTAAAACAGGAAAAACTTAGGCAAAGTGTTTGCAGATAGAAATTCAAAGTGATAGCTTTCATTTACCTACTGTATTCAAAACAATCTATTTTAAGAATTAATACTATCTCATTAATATGATCTCAATTTTTTAGTTGAAAACCTGAGGATCGTGGAATTAAATAATTTGACCAAAGCTATGTAACTAATGTTTGAAGGAACATAGATTTAATCCAAGTTTGGCTCACTCCAAATATTCAGCTATTTTCCTTATACTATACCCACCGTGTGCAACAGACTGCTGCAGTGAACATAGTTTTATTTGTTTCTACTCTATACAAAGTGATTATTTTACTTTATAAGAACAAGCATAATAAATGAGCGACCAATTATGTAGTTTAGGTAATAGGAATGTCAACAAGATTAAAACATCACTCAATAGTAAGATATTAGCAATTGCTCTACCACAGTTATTTTTAACAGCTTTTCAAAGCTAAAAAGAAACGTTGTATTGTAAAATGATAGTTTCAGAGAGGCATGTGAAAAAATGTCTTTTGTATATACAAGAAACTGAAAAGAAAGAATAAATGGCTTACAGTCTGCTCACTGACCACCCCCTCAAGCTCCCATCAAGGAGAAGTAAACTGTAATTATACACACATCTCCCCTCAATGCACACACTCACATGCACATGTATTCCCATACAGATCAGCACTATTGCAGCCAAGATCATACATAGCCAGTCCCTGAAGGCCTTCAATTGAGTGTATTCAAGTTAACAGAAAAGTCTAAATGAGCTTCTTGGGTTTTTTATTAAAGAAATCAGAGAATGAAATGTGTGAGATGTTTCCAAACATAATTCTCCAGCTATACAAAGACCACAATAGATAATTTCTAAGTGAAATAGAAATCTTTAGCTTTGCATTAATAACCTGTTTCTCCACTTGGTTTACTAAGTGATTTTCTAGTCAGACACAATCCAGAGGATGAAAATTAAGATTGTTTCTTTAAATGTATTAGCAAGGGATCAGTGCAGGGGAAATAAAAGAAAGTCATGATTTCAAGTTCCGGATGACACCTGCGTGTCCTCTCTGAGCATGTGCAGAAACAGCTGCAGGCACACAGGGGAGGGAAACTTCATGTAATGCAGTTAAATACTGAACCCCTACCTCGTGGCCCTTCTCTCTATAGTTTTGTTTTTAGTACCTTGTATGCATTTTATTCACAGATATAATATTTCACATGAAACATTTGTCTAATACTGCTCTCTGCAAAATATTTGACCACATATCTGTACATGTACTCATAAACACACACACATATCTATATGCATGTCATGTGTACATATTTATATATATACGCATGTACATATATATGTACATATACATAGTTTAAAATTTCGTCAGCATATTAAATTCAAAAATATTCTGAATTTATAAAGGCCCATTATATACATCAGGTTTATCCCTTAAGACAGAATGTAGTGCAAAGGTTTAGAGATTTAAATGTTAACTGTTGAGAATAAAATGAGGAGGGTGTGTGTGTGTGTGTGTGTGTGTGTGTACAGGTACACATATATTGAAGCTAAGGTGTAATATTCCCAAGAAAGCTGTATTTTTTTCAAGAGCATGTTAATCTTCTGTTTATGTATCACAAATTGTTTTTCTCCAAGTGTTATAGCTTTCTGTTCAAATGTATTGCACCTTTTACTTGGCTTTGGCGTTCAGAGGCCAACACAGAACTTTGGTAAGATTTAACAGCACCAGCGGTAGCAGCAGCAACAAATACAACATATCTCTTCTGCATGAGTCTTTGTTGACCATTTATTAGCCAACACATGTTATTTGTGAATTTAATATTTTTGGGAGTAAAATGATTAGTGGAATCTCAAAAGAGAAATTATACAGACATTTCTGATATTCAGGTTTAATTGCTGATTGTATAAATAAATGACCTGGTTTGTGAATTCAGATATTCTGAGCAAACCTGGAGTCAAAAGCAAGAATCAGATTTAATATAATTTGTCAAATAAATGGTAACCACATGACTATTTTCATATAATCATATGGATTGAACTTGTAATTTATATGGAGAGATTTATTTATTATGATGCTTTCATTGCATATTTTACATGTTAGGAGTATGTACATTCTCCCTCTTGATCTCTCATATTCTCTGTAACATGATAACAATTACAATAATGCAGGTGAATATTTTCATTTTTTCAATATAAAGCATGTGTTTCTTTTCAAAATTGCTCTGAAAAATATTAGTTATTTCAAGCAGCATGAAAACGACAGAATGTAAGAAAGGCTTACATGACTACAGGTCCCCGAAGACGGGCGAAAATACCTGGAACATCCTGCAGTGGGTTTACCCACCTACAACCACAGAGGGGCCAATTATACAGATAGAGGATGACTTGACAGAATCAAGAATGAGCTCAGGAGCCCCTGAGAGAGAATCGAGGATTAGATCAATACGGTTCTGGCATAAATAGAAAAAGAAGTAATTAATACTGGAGACCAACCAATAAATTCGGCAATCGTTTCAAGGAAATGGTGTGGGACTTTTGCTGCCCTAAAATTTCCTCAGTAATCACATTTAAGGGTTTAGGTTGGTCTGTATTTTTTCCATGAATAAATCTTTCTGGCTTAATTTACTATCTGGTATACTAACTAGACACATGGAAAGGAATTAAAATTGATATTAAGACTTTAAATATATAACAAGTATTTTGCACAGAAAACAAGGGAAAATCACAATGCCAAATCATAGCTGATGGCTGTGTGTCAGAAATAAGTGACCAAAAATTTATGAACAAAAATTTCATTTGTAGATTATATTACTAATTTCTGAAAATGTACGATTGTAATTCTATATATATAATTCCTCGTAAAACCACATACATAAAATAACTAAATCAAATTTTATAGTAAAAAACTAGCAGTTTCAGAAAAAAAACAATTGTTCAGAATTAATATGAAGGTGTCATAACATATGGGTACCATTTTATAAATGTTATTAATTGTACATTTTATTACATATGTACTAATAAACAGTAACATGAAAGTCATTCATGAAATTTTGAAAAAATCTAAATTTTTCAGAGCCTATGAAGCTCTGAGAAGACTTTAGAAAATCTTCCATCTACATGTTAAGGTTTTCTCTTTCCATGGCCATGCTATTGTTTAAATAATGGTCCACTGAAAAGCGCATGTACTTTCTAAGTATAGCTTCTCGGAACATTCAGAGTTGACTGTTGAATGGCATATTTTGCTCTTTTTTCTTCAATTACTACTTTATAAAATCAGCTTATATATTAATAAAATTATGTTACCAAAATAGTTAAAATAAGTAAAATATCAATATAAATACTAATTTTGCATGCATACATTATCTAAAAATTTGGAACTAAATTTTGAATTTAGCTGACAATGTTTAATCACATACTGAGTTCAACCTCACTAAAACAAAAGATAGGTGAGTTTTTAGTTTAATGAGTTTACATTAGTAAGAAGTTGCATGTTATATTTGCATTCTAAGATTGTGCAAAATAATTACCACAATCTTACAGACTGAAACAACTCTCATTTATTAACTCACAATTTCCACAGGTCAGAGTGCAGATGTGATGCAGTTGGAATCTATGTTCAGTGTCCAGCAAGGCTGAAATTAAAGTGATGGCTGGACTGCATACTAATCTGAAAAGCTGATTAGGTAAGTATCTGCGTGTAAACTCCTTCAGGTTGTCTGCAGAATTCATTTCCTTATGGCTATAGATTCACGGCAGCCTGTTCCTTCAAAGCTAGCAACAAAGAAAGAATCTGTTTCTTCATGTCTTTAATGTCTTTTGTAAAGGGATCACATGATTAGGTCAGACCCACTCAGGATAATCTCTCCTTTGATTAATTTAAAATCAACAGATAGGGGCCTTAATTATATTTGCAAAATTTTTCACTTTTTCCATACAATGTGAATATATTCACACTTTCTACCCACAATTAGAGAGGGCAGAACCCTTCCAAGTTTCAACTACTCTTCTCAGATTGGCCAAATCAATTCTTCCCTACGTTCCTGCTGACTGTTTTGAGGCTCTCCTGTTCTCAGCTCCTCAGATCCTCTTCCACTTGATCCTTCCTCTTCCCACAAAGAATCCATACCATGCAGGATTTGGGCTATTGGTGGCCAAATTGCTTCTATTTTAGAGTTCATTAGGACTTACCACCTGGTTCTGTTGTAAATGTTGTTTGCTGATTGTTGGTTTTGCTACCTTGTTCCTCTATAATTCCTTATATTGACAGCTTATGTTTTGTTTGTTTTTGTTGATCTGCGTTACTAGAGACTTATCAACTGTAATAATTTTAAAGACACCCTTTGGTTTCATTGGTTATTTCTATTGTTTTCTGTTTCCTAATCCATTTATTTTTGCATTTGATTATATCCATCCTTGTACTTGCTTTGAGTTTAACTTGTTCATCTTCTTATACTTAAAATGAAAGTTTAACCATCAATTACAAATATTTCTTCTTTTCTAATGTAAATATTAAGATTATGATTGTCCCTTTATAGTCTGTTTTAGCTTTATTACAAAATGTTGATTTGTTATGCTTTTCATTATCATACAGTTTGCAATACTTTCTAATTTCTCTTTTGATTTATTTTTAAGATTATTATTAATGCTCAGATAATTAGGGATTTTCCAGGTATGTTTTTAAATTGATTAATAATTTAATTATGTTATGGCTAGAGAATATATTCTGTATTATTTCAATCCTCTTTAAATGTGCTAAGTCTTGTTTTATGGCATAACATATGGTCTGTCTTTGTGCACTTAAACAGAACGCATATTCTTGTTTATAGTGTCCTGTTAATGTTGATTAGGTCCAATGGCTGATTGTGTTTTTAAGTCTTCTACTGATTGTCTAATCGTTTTATCAATTGCACAGTGAGGAGTGTTGGCATCTCTAACTGTAATTGTAGATTTATCTATTTTTATCTTCATTTCTGTCCATTTTTACTTGATTAATTTAATATATGCTGTGTACATAGCATATCTCAGAAGAGCACAAATCTCTTCTTTAAGAATCGACCTTATTATCTCTCTATATCATGAAATGTCTCTATTGTTAGTAATACTCCATATCCTGATGTCTAATTTGCTACATGTTCCTAGAACTACTTCATTTTTCTCACAATTAGTGTTTGCATGGTATATTTTGAGAAAGAGCAAAGGAGCTCCTGACAACAAGGAACAAACTGGATACAGAGAGGTGGGCACTGGTGTTCCTAAGAACTGCCCTGGCTGTCATAGGTGGGCTGTGCTGTTCTCTTTATCGAATGTAAAAAGTCTCAGAGACTACCAGCATCAGACAGATTACTCTGGACTACAATGGAACAAGACACAAGCAAGACTTCTCATTAATTGTGTATAAGCACAAAGGTAAACAAGGTCATTAATCAAACCATAAAAATTATCAAACACCCTTCTCCTAGCTAATAAGAGTGAAAACCGCTTTCTTGCCAATATAACTTTAGCCTTATGCTGTTTTTTTCCCCTCTAGATAAGAGCCATTAATAGACCTAGTCATAAAAGTATCCCAATTTATTAACATCACTCGAACAAATGCAAATTCCACTTCATTGGATCTGTCTCAAATTCATCTAATACAAGTCAAAATTCTACAATAAACCCCTTGAACACCCCCTTACTGAGATGCCCCTGGATCCTCCGTGCTGTACTGTGTTGTTTCTTTCAGTAAGTCAATAAAAGAATTTTATTTATTGAAAGATATGTTTTTATGACATTAAATTGATGAGAATTAGCAATATATTTCTATACTTTTAATCTATGTCCTTATATTTCGTATCTGTCTATTGCAAACAATACATAATCGAGTGTTTTTATGCATTGTGATGATTTTTACTTTTAAATTGAAAAGTTTACATTTAATATAAATAATAATGTATATGAATTTAAGTATATCATAATGATAATAGTTTTCTGTTTGTCCCAACACTTTGTTGTCCCTTTTTCTATTCCTGTATATCTGTATTAATTGAATATATTTTAGTACTCCATTTTATTGCCTGTATTTGTTTATTAGCTAATTCTATTTATTTTATCCATTTTCTAAACTTGCTTTAGAATTTTCAGTATGTAGCTTTAAATAACCACTATCACCCTCAAAATACTATTATACAATTTACCTATAATATAGAATTGCCTTAGAGCAGTATATTTCTGTTTCCCCTCTTTGTATTCTGTGTTCTATTATTTTCATGCATTTTACTTCTATATATATTATAAAACTCATTTTTTATATTAAAAATCAATTTGAGTTGAGATAAATAGAAAAAAATGTTATATTTGAATACATTTATCATTTTTAAAAAATTCTTTTTTGTCTACATTTTTTTAGTTTGGGGAGTACATGTGCAGCTTTCTTACATAGCTAAACTGTGTGTTGCTGATTTTTGGTGTACAAATGATCATGTCACCCAGGTATTGACCATAGTATCCAATAGGTGGTTTTTCAACCCTCATTTCCCCTCCTATCCACCCCTCACTAGTAGTCTCCAGTATCTATCATTCCCATCTTTATGTCCATGTGTACTCAATATTTAGCTCTTACGTATAAGAGAGAACACAAGGTATTTGGTTTTCTGTTCTTGTGTAAATTTGCTTATAATAATGGCCTCCAACTACATCCATGTTACTACAAAGGACATAATTTGTTCTTTTTTATGGCTGCATAGTATTCCAAGGTGTACATGTACCAAATTTTATTTATCTAGTCCACCTCTGATGGGCATCTAAGTTGATTCTATGTCTTTGCTATTGTGAATAGTGCTGCAATAAACATACGAGTGCATGTGTTTTTTTTTGAAAAAAATTTTCTGTCATCTGGGTTTACTTCTGTTATCATTTCACTTTATCTTGCAGAGCTTCCTTAGATATTTCTTCTACTTTAGATCTGTTTGCAATAATTTATCTCAGTTTCGTCTGAAAAAAGTGTTTACTTTTGCCTTTATGTTTGAAGGCATTTTTTTCTGGATGAAAATTCGAAATTGAACTTTCTTCCCCCAGCACTGTATTAACTCACTTCATTGTCTCCTGGTTTGCATTGTTTCTGATAATAAGAGAAATGATCAATGCTTCATATTATTGTTCCTGGTTTATAATATGCCTTTTCCTACTTTGGCTGCTTTTAACATTTTCTCATTACCATTTTTTTTAGTTAAAAATAAACTTTTTATTATAGAAACATTTGAATATATTCAAAAAATAAAGACACAAGTATAATGAACTCCCACTTACCTATCACCCAGTAGTAATAATTACTGCTATTATATATATATTTATTTAAGAATTCCATATATCAGGGTCATCACAGTTTGTAGCTCTAATTTGTAAGAGCATATTTTCAAAACATAACCTCCATGTCATTATTACAGATAAATAACTAATAGTAATTTCTTAATATCACTTAACACTTAGTCCACATTCCATTTTCCCAATTTTATTAGTCAGGGTTCTCTAAAGGGATATAACTAATAGTATATATTAATATGCATATATGAATGGCAGTTTTTTGGGAGAATTGACTCACCAAATCACAAGAAGTCCCACAATAGGCCATCTGCAAGCTGAGGAGAAAGAAAGCCAGTCTGAGAACCAAAACCTCAAAAGCCAGGGAGCTGAAAGTGGATCCTTTAGTCTGTGGATGACCACCCAAGAGCCCTTGGAAAATCAATGGTGTAAGTCCAAGAGTCCAAAAGCTGAAGAACTTAGAGTCTGATGTTTGAGGGCAGGAAGCATCCAGCATGGGAGAAAGATGAAGGCCAGAAGACTCAGCAAGCCAGCTCCTTTCACCTTCTTCTGCTTTTTTCTAGCCAGTAATAGCAGCTGATTAGATGGTGACCACCCAGATTAAGGATGGGTCTGCCTCTCCCAATCCATTAACTCAAATGTTAATCTCCTTTGGCAATACCCTCACAGACACACCCAAAAACGATACTTTGCCTCCTTCAATCCAGTCAAGTTGACACTCAATGTTAACCATCACACCAATTGTCTCAAGAATTTTATATATATATAGTTGGGTTGTTCACCTCAGGACTCAAACAAGGTCCTTATATTGCATCTCATTATTTTGTCTCTTAAATTGGTTTTATGCTATAACAGTCTTTTTTGCCTTTATAATTTTATTGTTTTTTGTTTGTTCATTTGTTTGTTTGAGATGGAGTGTCACTCTGTCACCCAGGCTGAAGTCCAGTGCCGCAATCTCGGCTCACTGTAAGTTCCACTTCCCGGGTTCACGCCATTCTCCTGCCTCAGCCTCCCGAGTGGCTGGGACTACAGGTGCCCGCCACCACGCCTGGCTAATTTCTTGTATTTTTTGTAGAGATGGGCTTTCACCGTGTTAGCCAGGATGGTCTCGCTCTCCTGACCTCATGATCCGCCCAGCTTGGCCTCCCAAAGTGCTGAGATTACAGGCATGAGCCACCACGCCTGGCCCGCCTTTATAATTTTAAAATGTCATTGATTTCTTGGGCCATTTGTTACATAGAGTGTCCCAAATTCTTGATTTGGCTGATCACATTCTTAAAGCGATTACCGGTTTACCACACTTTTGGTAAACTGGTAATTACATCAAGGGGATTAATTAGATTTAGGTTAATTCACCCCCCACACAACTGATTTTTAGAGAGCGTACTTTATAGGCAGTACTTTTCAACATGCTTAATTGGTAAACTCTCCCTCATCTTCGCATTCTCTTCCACCTACCAATATTCTTCCTCTCGATCCACAGCAGAACATCTCCAGAAAATTATCTTTGCTTTCTTAATTTCTTCTCCTTTCACTCATTTTTCAACCCATTCAGATCTGGCTTCTGTCCCTGTTATTCTCAGAAACAACAAAGACCTTCATACCTCCAAATCAAACAGATATTTATTTTTTCAATTCCTATATTTTTCCAATGAAAACATTTGGTAGCTTAAAATGGGAATTTATTTTTATCTCTCATGGTTCTGTGGAATGACTGGATTCAGCTGCACAGTTCTCATTTGGGGTCTTTCTATGGGTTGGATTCATCTGAAGGCTTGACATCCAAAATGGCTACTTCCTTCACATGGCTGATATCCAGGTTGGATTAGTGGAACAACTGGGGACTGGCCAGGCATACCTCTTCTCTCTCTCTCTCTCTCTCTCTGCTCCCCAACTTCTTCTATATTGCATCTTCCATATCAAATCTTCACAGTTAGTTTAGGCACCTTCACAGCATGCTAGTTTATGAGTAAACAGACATCTTGCACTATGGCTAGCTCTTGAAATTCTCCCTCTGAGAAAGAATTCAAGAGACAAAGATGGATGTTTCAAGGATTTGTATGACATCAAAAGTCACATAGTGTCCCCTCTGCTTCAGTCTACTGGTAAAACAAGTCCAGCCCCATTCAGTGTGGAAGACACTACACAAAGCTGTGAATTTCAGAAAGCATAGTTCATTGGAGGCTAGCTATTACACTATATCTGTAGATATTCGACAATTATCAGCACCTCAGCAAACTATACATTATTTGAAACACTCTGTCCCCTTGCTCCCATAACAAGCCAGTTTTCTTTTTACTTAATATTTTACACTGACATAATATTTGTACATATTTATGGGATACATAGTGAAGTTGCATTATTGACAATGTGCAGTGATCAGATCAAGATAATTAGCACATTTATCATCTCAAACATTTACATTGATTTGTGTTGGAAAAATTAAATGTCTTCCTTCTAACTAGTTGAAGCTAAAATATATTATTGCTAACTATAGCCATCCTGCAGTGCTATAGAATACTGTCTGTAAGTCATATGGTAATTACATATCATATTGTTTATGATACATCTTAGTGGCAGTGGTGATAGTGTAGAGTGTATGTATGTGTGTGTATCCTATTTGGTTAGTTTTATGGAGCTCCTTAAATAGGTGGATAAAGGTTTTTCACATAATCTGAACATTCGTCAACACTACTTTTTAAACATTTCCACAAATTCTCTTCTGTAATACCAATAGCAATTACGTTAGATTGTTTGTGCCTTAGGCTAACGAACTCTTTTCATTTTATTTTCCATTCTTGTTGCCTCCATGATTCACTTTAAATAGTTTCTATTGCTCTGTGATCGATCTAAATCGTCTCTTCTTCCACAGTGTTTAATCTACTATAAAGCCATCAAACCAATTTTTTAAATTCCTTTATTTTAGAAACAGGGGTCATACATGCAGATTTGTTACATGGGTATATTGCGTCTAAGTAGTTGTCATACTACTCAATAGGTAGTTTTTCAACTGGCATCCCTCTCCCTATCTAGTAGTCCACAGTACATGTTATTCCCAAGTGTATGTCCATGTTTGCTCAATGTTAACTCCTACTTACATGTGAGAATACGCAGTATTTGGTTTTCTATTCCTGTGTTAATTTGAAAAGCAATTATTATTTCTACAATTTGTATTTGGTTATTTCATATAATTCTCACATCCCTACTGATATTATTTTTAAAAATTCTTTCATTATGTTCATAGTACTTTTTTCTTATATTCTTGACTATAATAGTTCTGTTAAAGTACTTTTTCTGCTGATCCCATTATTTGTCATTTTTCAATCTGTTTCTGTTGACTCATTTTGTTCCTATATATTGGTAATATTTTTTGGCCTTCTTCACATTTGAAGAAATGTTTATAAATTTTGTGTAGTTAAATCTTGGGAATCATAGAATGTGCAATGGTAAGTAGTTGTGGTGTGGTAAGAAGTCTTCATTATAGAAGCTAAAATAAGGAAACTTGTTGAGGCTAGATTATGAATCCTTCAAAGGTTGTTTTTTTTTTTTATTGTTGGGAGTAAAAACTCTGTGACTTTCCATCAGTTATTATTATTATTATTTTTGGTTTTTTTTTTTTTTTTTTTGAGACGGAGTCTCACTCTGTCACCCAGGCTGGAGTGCAGTGGCGTGATCTTGGCTCACTGCAAGCTCCGCCTCCCGGGTTCAAGTGATTCTCCTGCCTCACCCTCCCAAGTAGTTGGGACTACAGGAGCCTGCCACCATGTCCAGCTAATTTTTCGTATTTTTTAGTAGAGACAGAGTTTCACCGTGTTAGCCAGGATGGTCTCCATCTCCTGACCTTGTGATCCGCCCACCTCGGTCTCCCAGAGTGCTGGGATTACAGGCGTGAGCCATTGTGCCCGGCCCCCATCAATTATTCTTTTAGCTAAAGTCAAAGATTTGTGACCGAGTCTGGAGAAAAATCTGGTTTTTGTTACAGGTTCATGAATGGAATATGAACCTAATCAACTTTCATGGTGGTATTATTTCAATAGTCATACATAGCAATATTTAACATACATGCACAGTCCCTAGAAAGAGGGCAAGACTCTACCCCTATGAATACAAAAAAAAAAAAAAAATGCTTAAAGACCTTTTATATTTATTTTATCACTTTGCCTCAAAACTATTTCCCATGGGCCTGAATTATTTAGAGTAAACTGATTACTTGGAAATATGACATGGTTATCCATCCAAATTTAATCACTTTCATTACTTCAGATAAATTCCATTTTCCTCTTTCACCAGAAAGGCTCTTTGATGTCAAGATGAGCTAAACCAAAGTCAAGGCTAGGTATTTGTATTTGACTGTTAGCTCCCCTTTCTCCTGGATGACTAACCTCACATCTAATTTTAATACTCCAAAGTTTCAAATTCCTCATTTTCCCTAGCAACATAATTTGTGTCTAATTTATGCCATAATATTCTTTTTTTTTTTTTTTTTTGCTTCTTTTTTTTTTTTGAGACGGAGTCTTGCTCTGCCGCCCAGGCGGGAGTACAGTGGCCGGATCTCAGCTCACTGCAAGCTCCGCCTCCCGGGTTCACGCCATTCTCCTGCCTCAGCCTCCCGAGTAGCTGGGACTGCAGGCGCCCGCCACCTCGCCCGGCTAGTTTTTTGTATTTTTAGTAGAGACGGGGTTTCACCGTGTTAGCCAGGATGGTCTCGATCTCCTGACCTCGTGATCCGCCCATCTCGGCCTCCCAAAGTGCTGGGATTACAGGCTTGAGCCACCGCGCCCGGCCTATGCCATAATATTCTTATCAAAGTACTTTCAAAGGTATAAAAATATAATGCAATATAATGGAGTAACTCATAAAAAAAGTAAATTTTAAATAGATAAAAATTAAATTAAGGCTTTTCTTAACAAGCTAAACCTTATAATAAAGTGTTATGTGAGGACAAAAATGAAGAGGAAACTAAAGTCATGGCAGTATTTATGTGAGTGTTTTGTAGCTATATTTATGAGATATCAGTGGTACTCAGAGCAGATTTTTAGACCCAAATAGGATTTAACACCACCTAAATGATGCAGTAAAGCATTGCTCTTGTAAAACTAGAGCATGGAAATAATATATTATTTTCTATCTTCTGTAGAACTTGAAGAAATGTCAGAGCAAGGACATTAAATGTAGCCTTTGGTAAAAGCTAAAGCATTACTAAGTCCCCTCATTAAAACATAAAAATCCAAGCTCTCTTTTCAAGCCAGATGAAAATAAAAACTTGCTAATGTATTTTAGAGGGTTCACAGTGATCAAAATGCATAAAAGAAACTTTTAAAACACAGTTATTAAAAAGAATAAAGATTTTCATAGATGTTTCAAAAGAAGAGAAAACTTGAAAAAAATCCATTAAGTAACACAAAAGATTTGGTTGTGGTCTATATTATATTAACACCTCAAAACAATTTTCAAAAGGCATTTATCTATATGATATATATTCTTAATACTATAAATTAATATTTTTGAGTTTTACCTTAGCAAATATAGAATAGCCTTAAGTATAAGAATTTCAAAATTTGAAACAAATGTCTACCTTTCAATAGCAACAGCAGTTGTCCGGTTTATTGGCTGCCTCCAAAGGGAATTAATTAGTAAACTTCCTCCATCATTGTTAGTTTGAAGTCAAGGGAAAGTAGACTTAGACCAGAGTATAGACCTGGAAAAAAGAGAGTGTTGGAGGCATGAAAGAAACATGGAAGAAATAAAGAATAATCTTCATTGAAACAAACCTCTCTTGTAATTTAAAAGGGATACTAGTAAGTTAAAAACAGGGTCATTTATTTTAGATGTTCTTTAATGTGGATCAAAGTATGCAAAAGGATTCAACTTTGAAGTTAAGTTTTCTGCTTGAATTCACATACTCATAATGTTTTTCACTTTCAATGTTGCCTTAATAAATTTACCATTTATACATTAAGTAATACTATGCAAGCACTCTGCTAATTGCTGCAAGCGTATAACAATAGATAAATGTAAATTTTCTCTAAGAATTCACAGTCCAGTAAGAGGAATGGGGAAGAGAGATCCAATGACCACTGCAAATAGTTTCTGAAGTTATATACTGTACGTTGATGCCACATCGACAGGGATACTGTACTCCTCATAGGTACCATAAGTTTGTATATATATTAAAACAATTTTGGACAGATGACAACAAGTTATTTTCATGACTGTAGTGGGTTTGTTTGCTTTTTTCTTCTTTTTAAATATAGGTATTTGAAGGGCAGCAATTAGCAAGGATATAGAACCACTAGCAGACAACTTTCTTTTTTTTTTTTCAGACAACTTTCTTAATATAGTCAAAGAGGGTTTTTGATGATTAATTAAATATGGCCCTAATTGAGTCTGACCTTATCTTTTCATGCTCACAAACTTGATTCAGTAAACAAAATCTCAAGTATTCCTTTAAGGGTTAACTAAAAAAGATACCAACATTGATCATTAAAAGCAGTATGGAAGTGCATAGATTTATATGGGCAACAGAAGTAACATGTGAATCAGAATATTTGTATTTATAGAACCAGCACATTCCCTTCCTGCATCACATTGACAAGTCACAATTAGCAGATGGTTTGATGAGAATTAGAATAAGGGTGGTAACATAGATGAGTAACATAGTTATTAGTAACAGGGCTAAGGTAGCCTAATGTGCATGCATATATATATGTGTGTGTGTGTATGTGTGTGTGCATATATATATATATATATATATATATATAAATAATATATATTTGCAATTGGAATACTCTTGACATTGAGCCCATAATACTCAAAGATTATGACAAATGCCTAAATCCACCTTTACAATTAGTGAGGTATCATTAAAGGAGCTGTAACATCTGATGTCTACTAAATTAGTCTCCCTTTCATATTATATATGTGTATATTAAATATATATTTAGACTTAAAATATATACATATATATTGGGATTGAAATATAGAGGGTTAAAATGTATATATTTAGATGGTCATTATCACTGTTAGCCTCTCTGGCTCCTCTCTTTCTTGGTTTCCATTTGTCAGCTCTTCTGGCTGACACATATTGCATTTATATGTGTGAATACTTTTCCACTGGCCTCTGGTCAAACTACTGGTTTTGTCACACATAAGATATGTGCCTGACATTTAGGTCATTTCATATTGACTTTTAAATTTGTGTCAGAGAACATATGGTCATCAAATTGGGGTGAGAGAAAGTTTATACAAAACTGAAGAATAATCCCAATACATATCCCCTTTATTATTTTTTATTAAAGTGAAATATTATTATGGCTACTAGCAGCCTTATTCCTTCTCGTAGCAATTACGACACTTTGAGTTTCTAGTTTATTTAAAATGGGGACTAATAGCAAGAACAATAATGAAATTTTATGGAACAAGTTGTTTCACCACACATGGAAGTCAAGCAATATTTACTAACACAAGGCATAAGAAAGAAAAGCAAAAAAAGTTTTTATAA
This sequence comes from Theropithecus gelada, assembly GCF_003255815.1. Classification (NCBI taxonomy): domain Eukaryota; kingdom Metazoa; phylum Chordata; class Mammalia; order Primates; family Cercopithecidae; genus Theropithecus; species Theropithecus gelada. The sequence goes on along the minus strand of NC_037683.1, from coordinate 69,280,753 downwards.
AGATTTTGTAAGTCCAAAATATTATATTATATTCCTAGTAGCCCACCTGGCCAGTATATAACAAGAGTAGATGGAGAAAGGTTGCTAATGCTGTCATGTCTGAAAATGTTCCTCCTTTAAGATTCCTTGACTTACATTATCATCAATACTGAAATATTGGCTTTTAAAGATCTCACATTAATTGAATATTTTATGTCAAAATAGACTGATGGCTATAACAAGGATGAGGAAAAATAAGAGTGGTGTCCCAAAGTATTTAGTTAGGCAAAAGAAATAATTACCAAAAAAAATAGAAATATAAAATCAATTTAAAAATTTAAAACCATACTTTCTTGAGGTGATAATTGGATCAAAGGGACATTTGGCACACTTAATTAAACCCTTTTTTCCCATATAAGGTTATTTCCATTATTATTTTATTAAGTCCCTATATAATTACTTATATTAATTATTTAGAGGAACAAACAGCAACAGCCACATTGTGGCATGAAATGCAAAATGTGCATGCTGTATTAAAATAGATCATAAGTTTTCAAAGAAATGTTATGCTTGCAGTTGTTTGCTTTGACGGAAACATCTGAGACCTCAAAGGGTGTGTATTTTTATTCCAATGGGTATTCCTTAGTAGAAAAAATTCAGAAGCAAGTCTAGATAGCTTCTAAGGTCATATCTAGCTATAAACTTTAGTTTTTTTTGATAAAAATGTGCTGGTTTCAAGTGACAGAAATGCAAGTAATACCTGTTTGAAAGAGAAAGAGCTCGGGAAAAATACAGAGGAATATTAGTTTGGGCTGCTGCTGGACATGGAAGCTAGGCAGGGGACTCACTGTCATTTCTTCCCTTTGTTCTCAGGCTGCCTCTGTTTGTGTTAGCCTCTAACAGCTCCAATTCTACTATCAGCCTTACTCCTACCTTCTATTTTCCAACCATTCCAACGAAATTCACAGAATTAGGTTTTTGTTTTTTTTGTTTTTTGTTTTTTTTCTCTTGGCTTAGGTTTCATATCCATCTTTGAATGTATTACAGTGGCCAGGGGAAAGAACCACATAATTCGCTGAGGTGTGGGTTATGTGCCCATGTCTAGGCTGAGAGTGGCAATAAGTATGTACCTCTACAAAGGAAAATTCAGGTTCTATATCCATCGTTCCCCTAGCTATTAGTTGATCCTATAGGGAAGATTTATGAATGAATGATCAATCTGCTTCCCTGCTCTTCAGTATTCTTATTTCTATTATATTTTAGGTTAGAGTTCATTTTCTTTCAACAATGATGGTCACGCAGATTAAAATATTGCCATTTCTGCTTCTCCAATGTACCATTATCTGGTGGACAAGAATTCTCCCGATGGGAAAAGAACTATATGTACATGATAAGATATTTCTGTCACTACCAGTGGCCTTCCAGAGTAACTCATCTTAGCACAAATACTCCTTTCAAAGCTTTACAATATGGAACTGGTGCTTCAAACCCGGTACCCTCATGAATATTGATCTTAGAGTACGTATTCAGAAAAATCAAGAGAATAAGGCCCTAGTGCAGCATTGTCCAGTGGAAATTTTTGTGATAATGAAAATTATGTCTAATCTGTCCTGTTCCATATAGTAGCTACTGGTCATGTGTGGCTATTAAGCACTTGAAATATAGCTAGTGTGATTGAGGAACTAAATTTTTTATTTAATTTCATTTTAATTAATTTAAATTTAAATAGCCCCATGTGGCTGATGGTTACATATTGAACAACACAACTCTAGTCAATAAGGAACATGAGGACATGTCTCCACTGCTCACTGTTACACTCCCATGTGGTGCCATTTCTGGAGCATAGCAGCACCTAATATTTGTTGTTACTGTATACTGTTGTATACAAATATCTTTTGTTCACATCTAGGTTAGATTTGGGTTATCTTTGAAAAGATATTTGTATAAAGTATATAATATATGTGTAAATAAATGTACAAATGTACAATACAGGTTAGATATACAAACATAAACACCCTATAAAAATACAGGGTGTTTCTTAGATGCCCAGAATGTTGTGATAGACAATAAAATAAATCAGTCTATTATAATCTATGAGTTGAGTACTCTCAGTTTAACAAAATATTCCCCTCATAGAATACAATATGTACACCACCACCACCTTTAATAAGATCAATATTGATCTTCAAATTTGACAATGAAGAATACTTATGTAGAGGCAGATGTTTACACTTGTAGCTCCAGTTCTTTTCCTCTGATAGACTATTTCTGACTCACAATGATCACATACTTTATCTGCTAATGCATTAGCAAGGTGATAAACATGCTGTATTTTCCATTATTTTTCACTCTAATGACCTCTCACAATTGAAATTTAACACCAGAGTAGTTTTGGGGAGATGGCTCTTTCCTCTTTATTACACTGTCCTCTAATTGAATGGAGGATTGTTCTTTGATTACCCACTCTTAGAAAGGACTGAGGCATTGAAACAAGAGTATGTAAACCTTGGAGAATCAAAAGCAAAATAAAGGAAGCAAACAAACAAACAAACCAAATCTGCTACCAAGAGGTGCCGATGATTAGAGAATTGGTTTCACAAAGTGAGGTAGTTTGAACAGGGACTAAGAAAAAAAACGAATTGGAGAGTGCTTGGGTTTACATCTCATTTGAACGTTCAAATGGGAGTTAAGTATGAGACCTTTAGTAATTTCTTAACCTCTCTATGCCTCAGTTTCTCCATCTGTAAACTGGGACTAATAAGTGTCCACCACATAGTAGTGCAAGAATAAAATTTACTGCATAGGATTAATTTAGAATAGTACCTGGTGGTAGTAAGTGTTTAATAAAGAGTAACTGTTATAATTATTATTAATGTTTTCAACATGATCAGAATATGGTCTCTATAGAGATATTTCTCTGGCTAGTTTCTGGCATTTCTCCATGGAATGGAAATTATCTGCTATTTCTAACCCTAGATTATATCCAAGCACAACTGGATCCCTCTAAAGTCCAGAGTACAGACGATGAGGTCTGTTTCCCAAATTCCAGAATTCCTATCTCTTCATCCCTCCTAAGATTAACATTGATAATAATAGCAGCCTTTTAAGAGTGATTATTTTCCACTTTCTAAGATGCAGCATTACCCCATGACTTCCATTGAACAACCATATGAGAATATTCAAGTAACCTTCCAAAATTATAAACACAAAATCTATCTCCAAATATTTTTTACAAGGGTTGCAGAGTTTACAAAGCAGCTACATATTCAATGCTGCTTTGACTTGATCTTTACAACAGCATATGTATCAGCATATATGTTTCAGAAATAATACTGAAAATCAAAAGGCCAAGAGATAGAGAAAGACTTGGCGTCACTATTATGAAACATATTAAATGAGGTCTTCTGTTCTTGAGCCCAGGTCTTACACATCCAAATGTAGAGGTGTTTTTTGTTTTTGTTTTTTTTTTTCTTTCTAAACTGTAGACTTTTTCATCATAAGATGTAAGTGCTCACAGTTACTTTGTGGGAAAAACAAGAAATGAGTGGGGTGACGCTATAATTTACCCGGATACAAGGTCACTCACAAAATATGAAACACTGTCTATATTGCTATGAGTTGTTTTGCAGAACCTTAAAAATCCGTACAAAACTCTATAAACTTTTCAGGAATAAAAACATCAAGGTGCTCACTGTTCTATTGGGAAACATACAGTTTTAACTTCAGTCTACTTTAAATGAAAATAGTGAAAAGAAATAAAAAAGATCATTAATTCCATTTTTTTTCCTCTAATGTCTTGTTTGTGTTACATAGCTAGTGCCCAAAAACGTAAGTTGTTCCTATTGGAACTCAGATGTTTGTATGCTTATTTCCATATCAACTATTGCTTTCTCATTGGGAATAATTAATTTTCACCACTTCACTTTTATACTTATAATATTTTCTCACAGTTTCTTCTTCAATCTCAAATTCTTTAATTAGGGATTTTACTTAAAAGAGAATGATAAAAGGAACAAAGAGATTTGATGTCTAAGCAAAGTACCTAACTGAAAAATATTCAAGTGAATTCTGTGTTTGTTATCTCAAAATAAAACTTCAAAGTAAATGATGGAAGATTTTTGGTCTCCTAACTTTCAAATATAAAAGCAAAAACAACAGAAAAAAGAAATGGTGAAAAGTCATGTAGATGCATAGTTATTTATAATTGCACATGTTATTGCCTACTGGATTCTTTCTAGCTTTTCATTTATTTTCTTTCTGGCTTTTGTTGGAGGGTAGAGGGAGACTATCAGTCCTTAAGAGTGGGACATTATGAATAATTTCAGTACATCGCTTAAATATATTACATAAAAAGGTTTTCTTAATCAAAGGATATGATTTTGTGGTACAATTTCTGACCCACAGTACAGGACCTGGCTCTTAATGCTTAAAGATATCTGGTTACCATGAATATGATTACCATAATTTTACACCTATTAATTTTTTCTGTAGAATTAATTTCCATAACTTATGACTTGAAACAAAAACATCAGCCTTTTTCCATAGTTTCCAAGAGCAGAATTATTATAAACTTCATAAATGCCAAATGTTATTATTATTTTTTTCTTTTTTGCTCTCTCCAAATCCTCCAAACTGGTTTCCTCTTGTTAGAATTCAAACAGCTGTGAAATGGCCAGGTGATTTCAAGATGAAAGTAAATGTGAAGTGACCTTCATCCATGCTGAACAAATAGAATATTATAAACATACTTTCCAGTTGAAGTTACACAAAGCAAATTAAGAAATACCTGGGGCTATAATTTACTACAAAAATGTTTTTAAAATTTCTGACAGTTTCATTTAACTGACTAATTAAATTTGCTTGTAGGCATCTTAGAGATGGAGCCTAATAACTGTACTATCAGTTGGGAAGAAAATGAAAATTACTTTTTTTGTGAGAAATATGTTTATAATGGCCCAGGTCTCCTACTAAATATTTGACAAATATCTGTAAGTCGTTATGCCTAGTTGTATTAGATGATAATGCCAATTCTATTAAAAGGTGATTAAAAGAAAATCTCACAAGTAATAGCTTGGAACTGTAAATGTGCTGTTTCTAAAGAATCTGCCAAAGGGAGAATGTAGAATTTCCGTAACATGAACAATATGCATAATTGCATATTTTATTTACTTATTTCATAGAAATCAATATATGAGGATGACCCATTTTTCAATTCTTCATTTTTGATTGTATGCTGCTTTTTCCCATGAATGACCAAGAGCAAATCACATCCCCAGGAGTCTGCATTTCCTGGATGCCAAATAGAGACTGTTGGGAGGACTTAGAAGTCAGTTTCCTAGTACAAGATCTCATGTTGAGAAGGCTAATGGATCTTTGGATTTTTGGATTTGTCTCTGATGAAGCCAAAAATAGCAATTCTTTTCTGAGACATGTTGTAAGGCTGCAAGGAAAAACATTCAAATAAAGTTTTGCAAACAGTGTCTTCGGGTGAATCTTACAATAAAATATCCTACAATCTTCTGTAATTATACCCCAGAATTGTGGATAATGGTCAAAACACTGATTTTCTCTTCTTATTCTCTTTAGAAACAATCCAGAATCTTGGCATGCAAAATATAAAACACCTGACAGTGTTTAATAATTATCTCCTTTCATTATGTGTAATTGTGTTATTCATTTCATGAAAATGACATTTAAAAGAAAAATGTGAAAGCTATAATTATATAATTATTTTGCCAAGTACCAATGCTCATATGTTACGTAAAAACCAGACTAGCTCAGAATTTAAAATTTCAGTGAATATATGCAAAATTATCCACATTGATTTCAGTTCCTCTTACCTTCCATTAACCTGTAATCTCTCTGAAGCCATGAAGTGGTATTTGCTCATCATGCAATGCCCTTGAGCCCCTAGTATAGGATCTGACACATAGTAGTCATTCAATATGCATTTGGTGACTTGAGTTGATGGAAACGATTAAAATGAAATGAAATTAACAGGGTGTGAAAATCAGCGAAGAGGCAATTTGAGAAGTTAAATCCTCTGTGGTCTTTACTATTCTAATAATTTTAGGTTTTCTCCATGATTAAAAAGAAATCAGTGCTCAAATCTGTAGCAAATATGAGAATATATTTCTCCTATAGCAAAATTTACACTATTATTGGTGTTAATAACCAAAGAAAACTGGGAGATTCTACACTTCTGATTTATTTTGCTGCACAGGAAATTTAAATTGATATGATACTTAGCCAGTCCTACCATCCCAACTTTATTTTTTACAAGCAGCTAGGAATAAAACCTTGACTTCAGACTATAGTGTAACTGTAGTCTACATGAGACAGGCAGGCAGGCAAGCCCTGAAATTAGGGCTCAGCCCGGGACGGTGCTCAGGACAAAATTCAAGAGCAAGCTGGTGCTGTTAGATTAGACAATAATCTTTAATTTAATGGGATTTGCTCCTTACAGAGCAGGGTTACTTGCTAGGCAATGCACACAGAAGCAGAAGTTGTGGGCTGTGGGCTAGCTGTATTTATACTCATCTTTAATGCAAATAAAGAGGCAGGTTTTGCAGAAATCTCTAGAAAAGGGGCAGTAACTCCTAGGTCCTTACCATACAAAGGGGCAGTAACCTCGGGTCATTGCCATGACATTTGTAAACTATCACAGAGCTGGTCAGACACCTCATTGCTTATTATGCTAAAGCAATGAAGGCAACTAAAAGGTTGTTTTCTATGTCATTTGCTGGTTCCAGCTGGTTTTTTCATTTCATCCTGTCCAACTGGGAAATAAGTCCTGATGATCTCTTACTTCATACACTCCAAATTGCACATTACATAGATATTTTAGATGGGTCACTTTTGTCATATTTCCGTGGTTACTATCCACCAGCTAAAGACTACCAGAAACATATCTATAGTTACACAGAGTTGGGTTTATTTAGCTTACTGCAACAAGAGTATGTACCAGAGTAACCATGGGAAGTCTCAGTGAAGGGGAATTTGGAAGGTGTATCTTACAGAATTTGTGTTCATTCTGGGGGATTTTAAGGCAAGCTTAGGAATGTGGGTATCAGTTTTGGATTGGATAATATCAGGAAGTGGAAACAGTTTCATCGTTGGTTGTCTTGATTTTTTTTAACCTAGGATATCTGAAATTAAGGTAAGGATATAGTTGTCAGGGGCCACGAAATGACAGTCACTAAAGTTAGCCAGAAGAAGGGGTAACTAGTTCTTTTGTTATATGCTTTATTTGCTTAGTGTCTCTCTCTCTGCCTCATTCCACTATGGTTAGAGAGTCACCTTTTGTGAGTTTTGTTTATACTCCACATTTTGTATATTCAGTTTTAAACACAATAAACTGAGAGCTTCAACTGCCAATTTGTGAAGTTTTCTTTTACTCTCTTACCAGATTTTATATATAACCATTAACTTTTCTTAACTTTTAAATTATGGATTGATACTAGACAGATGATGAAGAGTATGTCCTTTTGTGGCTGTTTTATCTAACACAAATCCACTCATTATGAAGGCAAGCTTGTTCTTTCAATGTCAGATATCCTCTCAGTCCTATTATTTAGGAAAACCCTATAAATGGAGAAAGTTATCTGGATACCCTCTTCCTATGGCATAAGCAAAAGCAGAATTTCAGTAGTAAAATCTAGGATGAGAAATAGAAATCAGCTATTTATCTTGGGAAACTTTCTTGCAGGTGGAATTTCATAAGGATTCGTCAGTCTCATCAGTCTAGAGTACAATCAACCTTGATAGTTACTCATTTCATGTTATACTCTATAATTATTCTTGGTATAAAAAACTTCTAATTTTAAATAAAAGTAGCCTGAGGTAGTTGTTCTTATTTTCTGAAACCCAGCCAGATCAGAAGAAAAGAAAAAGTGCTCATATCAAAGCTGAGTCATTGAGAACAAGAGTGTAGATTCAGCAGCCAATGCTGACTAGTGGTAAACCAGTATCAGGTTTAAATACCTGAAGGTGTGTAAGTAAACCATGTACTTTCAACCAAAGCCTTCTGACTCACACCTGTTGTTCCTTAATCAGTGTGCCTATAAAAGAATAGAGATGGGGAATATGCTGGGGAATAAGTGTGGATCTAATATTACTGGAAGCATACATGACATTTTCATTATGGATATCAATGATTCTAGCTTAAAACATATACACACACTGGGCCAGGCGAGGTGGCTCATGCCTGTAATCCCAGCCCTTTGAGAGGCTGAGGCAGGCAGATCATGAGGTCAGGAGATCAAGAACATCCTGGCTAACATGGCGAAACCCCGTCTCTACTAAAAATACAAAAAATTAGCCGGGTGTGGTGGCAGGTGCCTGTAGTCCCAGCTACTCAGGAGGCTGAGGCAGGAGAATGGTGTAAACCCGGGAGGCGGAGCTTGCAGTGAGCCGAGATCACACCACTGCACTCCACCCTGGGTGACAGAGGGAGACTCTGTCTCAAACAAAAACAACAACAACAACAACAAAATCATACACACACTGGCCTTAATTTTAGGCATAGTAAATTTTCCAAAATCAGTGGAACACTTCTATGATACCTAGTAGCAAACTATTTAGAACATTTTCTAGCTTAGAGAGTGGTATTGACTTGACATTTTGCTTTATATTTTTTGCCATTCCATTAAACTAGAATAAAAATAAGGGGTTAACAGTCTCTGATCCCTCTGATCTACGAGTCTATTTTACTAGCAGAAAAGTTCAAGAATGGTCCAAGGAAACTTAAAGTAGAAGCATCACATATCATGTTACTCCCAGATAATCAGTACTATAGCACAATAAATTGGAATGTTAAAGACCCAGATGAAGCAGACATTTAATTGTGAGGGCATCTTGCAAAGTAGTTTCCAGTCTTAGTCAAGTATCTTTATATGGCTCATTTCCCCTCTGAAGAGGAGTATGGGTCTAGTATTTTAAAAGATATAGAGTAAAGGCCTCAAACACGCAGAACAGCAGCAAATAAAGGGGTAAATATTGACCACGTGCATGGAATTAACAACTTGAGAGAAAAATAGAGGCAGGAGAGTTTGCTTAGCGGCAGGAGAATCTTGCTGCAATATCTGGTTTTATCAACATAAAATTTTTAAGGAAGCCTCGGCCTAAAAATTATGGGTAGCTCTATAAACCACGATTCATTTTGGTTGTGAGTTATAGAAGTTTAAACTAAAAGAAGAGAAAAGAGGGAGGGAAGGGAATGAAGGAATGAATTGATTCATGTTATTAGGATACTGGAGATTGACCTTTAAGCACAGTTGAGTCTAGCGTCCTAAGTAATATTCAATGTCAGATTCTTCCTATATATTAGTTTCTTTTTCTTTTTTTTCTGGTTCTGCTTCACTCTGTATTGGCTTTAGCTTCAGGTAGGTTCCTTACTCACAAAAATCCAGATCCTCCCCTGCAACCCAAGAGCTTCTTCCTTTTAATTCAGTAACAGAGTAGATGCTCTTAGTGCCCTGTCAACATCCCCTTGGCGCTAATTGTTCCCATCCATGCCAGTGGCTTCTCATAACAATAATCTACAGTCTCCCTGCTTGGGGACTTTCTGCGGGTGCAAGAGAGAGGGCACGCTGAAAGTCTGGAGGAGTGAATGCCCCCTGGAACAGCCCTCAACTTTAAGGGTTGTTCTTCATCATCTTCCAGAAGTTCTCAATGAGGATGAACCCCAGAGCACTAACCTCCTTTCCTTGCCTGACTTCCCTGTTCCCCTGCCAATGTTCTTTTGGATCACCTCTCAAATTAACTACTTCCCTCAAGTTTTTGTCTCAAGGTCTGTTCCTGTAGGACTCCAATCTAACATATGGAGTCCCAAAAGAAAGATTTTTTTTCTTCTGGATATTAGAAAAATATACTAAGTCTAGGGTACTCTGAGGACCAACTCCAAGTCACATGCATTCCTTTTTGCTAAGCAAAGAACCAATATACATATTTCTTACATAAAGTAATATTTGTATATTATAATACATGTAGAGCAGGCAAAATGTAGTTTTACAAGAGTTGGGATATCTCATGAATTAAAAACCATTGTATGAGGCAAAGAATAAGAAACATCTACTTCTGGCTTCCAATAGTTATCAGCCAAGTTACTACTGAGCTACCCAAACCCATCACAATCGTTCAGAGTAGCATTCTAAGTCTGAATAATTGTAACTATCAATTGTAACCTATTTTAAGCTATTAGTTTTTGTGCCTGTATCCTGATATTTAATTAAGTCCCCTTTGGAAATTACCTTAAAAAATAGAAAACAGTATATAATATAGGTTATAGACTATAGAAAATAAACTTTTCTGTTATTATTGATTATAAGACAAAAAATCTGCTAGACCCTGATGAAAATAAGAAACAATGGACAAAATACTGGTAAGTTGGGTGTATGAATTCTGGTGAACTTGAGAATAAGCTGTATTTAACAAAGTATTTTATACAGGCACAGCTCATTTTATTGCACTTCAATTCATTACACTTCATGGATATTGTGTTTTGTACAAATTGAAGGTTTTTAGCAACCTTGCATTGGACAAAACTATTGGTGCTATTTTCTAATAACATACTCACCTCGTGTCTCTATCGAATTTTAGTAATTCTCTTAATATTTCAAACTTTTTTAACTTCTATAATATTGGTTATGGTGGTCTGTTTTCAGTGATCTTTAATATTACTATTGTAATTTGTTGGTGGAGGGTGCTCCATGAATTGTGTCCATGCCCATATAAGATGGCAAACTTAGTTGATAAGTGTTGTTCATCCTGACTGGTGAACCAGCTGGCCATTTCCCATCTCTCTCCTTGTCCTCAGCCCTTCTAGTCTCTGAGACACAACAATATTAAAATTAGGCCAATTAATAACCCAACAATGACCTCTTAGTATTCAAGTGAAAAGAAGGGTCACATGTCTCTTCCTTTAACTCATAAACTCAAAATAATTAAGGTTAGTGAGGTAGGGATGAAGAAAGCTGAGATAAACTGAAAGCTAGGCCTCTTGTTTTTTGAGCCAGAAAACAAGTTGTGAATATAAAGGAAAAGCTTTTGAAGAAAATTAAAAGTGCCACTCCAAGGAACACACAAGTGATAAGAAAGCAAAACAATCTTATTGTCGATATGGAGAAAGTTTCAGTGGTATGGATATATGATCAAACCAGCCACGACATTTCCTTAAGCTAAGGTCTAACCCAGAGTAAGGCCCTAACTGTCTTCAATTCTATGAAGGCTAAGAGATGAAGACGCTGGAGAAAAATAAAATTTGAAGCTAGCAGAGGTTAGTTCATGAGGTTTGAGGAAAGAAGTTATTTCCATAACATAAAAGTACAAGGTGAAGCAGCAGGTGTTTACGGATAGGCTGCAGCAAGTTACTCCAAAGATCTAGCTGAGATTATTCATGAGGGTGGCTATACTACAGAAAAGATTTTCAATGTAGATAAAATGGCTTTCTATTAGAAGAAGATGTCATCTAAGACTTTCACAGTTAGAGAAAAGTTAATGCCTGGCTTCAAAGTTTCAAGGAATAGATTGACTCTCTGTTAGGGGGTAATGAATTGGTGATTTTAAGTTGAAGTCAATGTAATTCAACATTCTGAAAATTCTAAAGCCCTTAGAATTATGTTAAACCTACTGCTGTGTTCTATACCTGGAAGAACAGGACTTAGAGAACAGCACATATATTTACAGTTTGGTTTACTGAGTATTTTAAGCCCATTGTTGAGACTTACTGCATTGAGAAAGATATGCCTTTCGAAATATTACTGCTCATTGACAATGTACCCAGTCACCAGATAGCTCTGATGGAGATGTACAAGGAGATTAATGTTTTTTTCTTGTTTGCTAACAAAGCACTCATTCTGTATCCCATGGATTAAGAAGTAATTTTGACATTCAAGTCTTATTATTTAAGAAAGACATTTCATAAGGCTATAGTTGCCATAGATAAAAATTCCACTGATGGACCTGGGCAAAGTAAATTGAAAAACCATTTGGAAAGGATTCACCATTAGACACCATGAAGAGCATTTGTGATTCATGGGAAGAGGTGAAAATATCAACTTTAATAGGAGTTTGAAGACATTCCAACCCTATTGATGACTTTGAGACATTCAAAACTTCAGTGGAGGAAGAAACTGCAGGTTACAGTGGTGGAAATAACAAACAAAATAGAATTAGAGGTGGAGCCTGAAGATGTGACGGAGTTGCTGCAATCTCATAATAAAACTTGGACAGAAGAGAAGTTACTTCTTACGGATGAACAAAGAAGGTTGTTTCTTGGATGGAATCTACTCCTGGTGAAGATGCTGTGAACATTGTTGAAATTATTATATAAACTTAGTTGATAAAGCAGTGGCAGAGTTTGAGAGGATAGACTCCAATTTTGAAAGAGGTTCCACTACAGAAAAAATGCTATCAAACAGCTTGGCATAGTAAAAATAAATATTTTCTGAAAGGAAGAGTCAATTGATGCAGGAAACTTCATTATTCTCTTATTTTAAGAAAATTTCACAGCCACCCAGGCTTCAGCAATCAGCACCCTGATCAGTCAGCAGCCGTCAACATTGTGGACAGGACCTTCCATGAGCAAAAACATGATGACTCTCTGCAATCTTAGGTAATCAATAGCATTTTTTTGGCCATAATGTATTTTTAATTAAGATATGCACCTTGATATCTAGACAACGCTTTTCATACTTAATAGACTATAGTATAGTGTAAACATAACTTTTATACATATACTGCGAAATCAAAAATTGGTTTGAATCCCTTCATTGCTATATTTGCTTTATTGCAGTGGTCTGGAACTAACCTGCAATATCTCCGACATATGCCTGTATCAGCTCCAGTGTAAAACACTGTAAATATCTATGCAAATTGTGGCCTTTAATAAAACATAGGAGGATGTTTTTCTTTTTATTTTATTTTCATTTTTTTTTTTAGTCAAATCTCCACTATAACCCTAAATTCTTTCAAAGAGGCCTTGTCTCTACTGAAAGCCTTCTTAACCCTGGTGTAAGACCCATCCATAGGGTTTATTCTGGAGTCAGATGCAAGAGTGGTAAGGCACAATTATCATGATCTTTTCTATGCTGAAGAATTTACTTGCTGACTGGAGGGGAAAAAGAGTGAGGTAACTTTTCCTAAGTCATATATATATCAGAAAAAAATAAGCTACACAATATGAAAATCAAACCTAGGGACAGAAAATGTCTATAAGTGAGCAATTAGCATTATGATCCTAAGTAGAAAATTGATTATTAATCATATCAATTCATTTGCTAGGTACTGAAGCAGTGAGAAGTCATGGATCACTAGATACCATGGCGGGAGCTAAGTAAATTCAAGTTCACCTCTGAAAGTGTGGAAACAATTTTGTTGCAGAGTTCATGGGAAGATACAATCAAAGCAATCATACTCAATTAGATAAAGAATTGAGTGTCCTAACACTAATTGTGCTAACTACAAAGGGTCTCTCCAACTCACCAAGGTGGACAGATGAAGTTCTGCATAATAACATGTGCATGTGCCTCACATCTACTATGACATGGCTTCACAGGTACAGACTACTGAACAGGGTACATATTAAGCAGAGTTAAACAGGTATCATCACATTACTTATAATGCAAAACAAACGGTATAAACAAAAACTCCTCAGCATTAGGAGGAAAAGTATATTTCATTTCATTATCACAGAATAGGCAGCATCCCTCTGACTGAAGTTCAAAATAATTAAAAGGAGAAGTGCAAAATAATCTTAGGATAGTGAAAGACAATGGAAATTATACAAAAGATAGCATATTGAATTTATGTGTCCTTCTTTACCTTTTCTTGATTCATAGTAACATTTTCATGGCCCTACACATATTCTGCTGTTTCAATTTTGCAACATTTCATGTTTTACTGTCATTTAGGGATGAGAGAACCTGTTGACGTTCAGCTTGACGGGTTTTGGCAATGAAGACATCAAAATCTGGGAATGTTAGATACTTGAAAAAAGATTGACAGTGTTTTCTTACTGAATTAAAACAAAACAAAATAAAACAAACATTTTTAATACATGAATGATAAATGATTATTCTCCCACAGGCCTGCAGGAGGATTAGGTAAGATCCCAGGACAGATGTGATCAAAATGCAGTCTTGAGGAATGTCAAATGGTTTGTTGATTTTCCAAATGTGCACTTGGTAATTGCTTGAGTGGACATAAAGTCTACTGCAAAAGATGAGAGGAACAGGTCAAAGGATGAGAAAAAGAATGATAGAGAATGTCAGCAGTGTATAAAGTACACTCACCTTCACTCCCCTAAAAGGCTGAGAAAAGCACAGCTATCATACCCTGTAAGGAGGATGGAAAGGTGCCCTGGAAAGAAAACACCCAGGGTGTGACATTGGGCAAGTAGTATTACTTGGCTGACTCTCATCTCTGAAATCAAGAGTTGAATACGGAAGTCTTTGAAGCTCCTTTCAACCCTAATATTCTTTTACAGTGTGACCTTCCATAAACAGAATTCCTATTTTTTAAATGCTACAGGGAAATTAAAAGAAAATGAATATAGTTTATAGAGCTATTCAGTCAAATGAATCATCTGCTCAAATTCATTTTGGAAAAATGTATGTAACATTTAGAAAGTCAACAAATCATCTGAAGACATAATAGTACCTTAGCTCTTCTTTAGGGTAGTTGTAAAGAGGAGCAAATGTGGATGTGATCAAACATGACATCACTCTGCTATGGAATGCCTCCTAACCTCCCCTCCAACAATGCTGAACTTCAGAGGCATCTAGAGAGGGAAAAGGCACTGTATTCCTGGTGTTAGAGGTGGTAGGAAAACTGAGACACATAATGCCAGGATTTTGTTTAAGCTTTGGCATGGATTTGAAATGTGGTCTAAAGTAATTTAATAATCTCTTTATTTTAATCATTTTTCACAAGTGAAATTTGCTTCATATCTACTCCTGTCTTTCACAGACATATGTTAAGGAAATTGTGAAGACAATCTGTGGAAGGCCTTGAGCTGCTCCAAAAAAGTGGTATACAAGCATAGCGCTGTTTTTAATCATCATTACAGCGCTATTTATTCTTACTGGGTGACTCCATTTGACTTATAAACTTGGCATTACAGCAGTAAAAACAAATGTACTTTTTCCTTGATAAAGCATTTCGTGTCTTCTTAGGAAGGTAAGATTGCCTATTGAGCATTTTAGAAGGTACATTTTCATGTAATTTCTCAGTTATTTAAGCTGAAGGAGTTGTTTAAATTTGTTTTCTGATTTTCTTTATTTCTGATATTTGAACCTCATTTCAATTAAATCTTATTAATCAGCACCATGCATTATTCTTATCTGTAGGTTTCAAACAAAACAATAAAGAGGTAAAAGAAAAAATGATGGTCAGTAAAAGATTGTGTATCATATTCAAATGTCAACTGTTAATACATTGTCAGTTAATAAACATTAAATGATGCTAAGATTATTTATTATTCACAATTAAATCATGCTACTAAATTTTTCAATTCACAGAACATTTTGAGGAAAAAAAAACTATAAACATTTTATTTTATACCCAAAGGACTTGTTTGAAGCTTAAATTTTGTGGCTGTATATATGAAGTCAGTTGGCAATAACAAGAATAGTAGCTTCTAATTTGCCAGGAACTGTTTTAAAAGAGGACTTCCTATTATTATTTTTCCAGGCAGTTGTATTAACTAACTTAATCTTTATAAAAATTATTGATTCAAGTGTTATTGTTATTTCATTTAAAATTTTAGAAAACTAAGTCACAGAAAAGTTGAGGTGTAACTAGTTTGAGCCTAACAGCTAATTAAGGTACAATTGGGATTTGAATGCCAGCAGTCTGGTTCCAGAGTCCACACATTGATCATAATTTTATAAAGGTTCCTATCCTAAGGGAAGAAGAAATTTTCCACTGATATTTTGGGGACTCTGTTACTGTAGATATATAGAGTTTTATCACCATTGTCATCTACTAAGATTTGTTCACATAGTGTTAGATAACAAATTATGATGAGGAATTGGAACACAGCATTTGGGTGAGACCTAGAAGACACAGTTTTAGTTCTGACACCTCTATTTACTTAATGCTTCATCTAGAACAAGTTATTTAATATCCTTGGACCATGATTCCTCATTGGCAAAATAAAACTTTTAGGATGCAAAATCAATAAAGCTTTTTCTAAATTATTAAATGCAGATTCCATAATTATAATGTGCTTAGTTTTATCTAAAAATAAGTGATATGAACATTTTCAGTTTTGTGGGCAAATAAACATTATTGCTATAAAAACACAGAAAAAAATGTTCATTTTCATTCCATTGACGTGATCTGGATCTTTGGTAAGGACCAGCCTGACTCTTAAGAAAATAAAATGATAAAAAATCAGAATAACAATCACAAGAGGACATATGGAAGCAATAAGAAAAACAAAATGGGTCATAGGTTTACATTTTGAGTTCAGTACACTTTTGACTGAAAAAAAGGAAAATACCTTCATAGAAAGAATATAAAATGCCATGACAAGGACATGACAAATACACAAACCATGTTAAAGCTAAGATTTAATTACAACAAGGAAAGGGCTTTTTCCTAACTTGCTGAACATAGAAGCATTTGGGAGTGACATATAAACATTACAATAAATTGATTAATAGGCTTGGGCACATAGCATATTTCAAGTTTCAAACAGGCAAGGCCACAGCTAAGGACGAAAGTTCCTAAAGATTCTCATACTCTGGGCCATCTGTGTTGGAAGAATACTGTAAGCATCAACTTCCAAGTAGCAACACAATGTAGGAATTATTAGACATTAGAGGCACTATAAATACTCAAGATTCATATTTCTCTGTAGTATTTTCTGTAAACAAGAGAAAGTGGAAATATGTAAGTGAACGAGAAAACGAAGTCAAACATGTTTGCGGCAATGAAATTTTGGTAGAAATAGTCAGGCGCTCTAAGGTTTTGTAATGGCATCCCTGTGATAATGATCAACAAGCATTAAGGGAGCATCCTCCTGGGACTCACTGTGCTCTGGCATATCTTCCTCTGTCATTAATTAGAAGTACATCATCTCATATGTGCAGAAAGAAAAAAGGTTAATAGAGTCCCCAGGCATACATGAGTATTAGACTTTGGTTTAGACACATTATGCTAATAAAGTTATCAAAGAATTCAAGATTTTCCAGTGACACCATTGCATCTGTAGGACAAAATCCTTGAATATACACAGTCTCAAAAAATTGTCTGAATATCATGTTCTGTGAGACATGATAGGCAAATGACATTTGCCTTTAAACATCTCAAAACACTCAGACTTTATGAACTGGGAGACAACCAAACAAAATAGATAACAGTATCCCCGTTTTTCATGAGAACAACTAAGGTTCAAATAAACTGAAAATTATACAATGCCATTTAACTCTACAGTATAGTTAGGATTTTAATCAAAGTATTATTCTGAAATGTAAATATTTTTCTATCCCACTATGATAGTAACTAGCAATTAATGAATCCTATACAACTCCTTGATGGTATAAAAACATTCTGAGGGGCAGGTCCAATAAAATAGTTTTTCATCTATGAGTCACTAGAAAACAAAAATAACGCAGATGTGGTAATAAAACAACTCTCTAGATTGTATAGAATTGTCTTTTAATATAAAAACATCTGACTCAAAAATTAAATTTTAGAAAAACATCTTAAAGAACAAATGTCTGTTATCAAAATGTTCAACTTTCAACCAGATGTATTATGATATATTACAACGGTATCGTTAGCTCTGTAACAGTACATTACCACTACATTGTTGCTTTGGTTAAAATAGATTCTGTTGCTAGGAAAAACTTCCAGACTTGTTAAAGAATGATTCATTTTAATTGATATCTTTATCTCTCCTTTGCTGTAGGCCATATGTTACAACAGAAAGAGTTTTGATTTGAAACAAAGAGATCTGGAATTGAATTTCTATTCATCTACTTACCATCTGCAGGATATTAATCAAGCTACTGTGATGGAGCTCTCTAATGGTCAATCAACAATTTCACAGACTTTCTTTATCCCTACCTATTGCCAGATTCCTCTGAACTCTGCTCACCTGACAAGATTTCCTATCATCTTCTCTGATCCATCACCAATTTTCTCCTCTGGACCTGTGGGTGTACATAATCCTGAGTTATGGCCATTCCCAGTCAGATTGATGCCAATGAAGCCTCAACTGACAGTGCTGCAGGCTTTGAAATTCCCGACCCTGATTATTCATCTGGGTACCCTGACCATTATTCTGCCAATACTCTTTGCCAAACTCAGACATCATATCTCTTCCAGGCCCCCATTCTTACTCTTGTTTTCCCACTCACTCTTTCTCTTAGTGAACATGGAGTGTGGACTCGTGTTTCATTGGGGCTCTTGTCTATGGATCTTGGAATTGCCTCTGCTGCTCTATTTATTTCATTATGATCAGGCAATTTCTTAGAAACATATTTTTAAAACCCTTAATAATTTTTGATAGGAGATCTTATACAGACTCTTTGAAATTTTCAAACTTGTGTTTAAAGAAAACAAATATTTATACATATCTCACTGAACAAAATGTAAGTTTAAGCAGCATATGAATGCATGTAATTCGTCATATGTAACATGGCTGCTATCTCTCTTACAAATGTCATTGCATCTCTTCTCTATATTGTTTGTCTTTGTAGGTGTGTTTCATAGTTCCCCTCTTTGTGCCTTGCCCTAGAATGCTGAATTCTATGACTTCATCAATAGGCTACCTGGCTCTTTGGATTTTAGTATAGTTTGAAAAATGGAAGTCTTCACTGGCAGGAAATCAAAGAAGAATAAAGAGAGACTGAGGTACTTATACCCCAATCCTCAAATGCAGAAGGTCGACAGAGGCTGCATTCCTCTAGTTGGAAAGAGCATTCCTCGTAAAAGCTCTCACTAGATCATAAAAACATTCCATCTCCTATCCCCTCCTGGCCTTTGCAAGCCCCTTGTTAGCTTCTTTGGTCGTACCTATGCTTTTGTACATAGTTAAATTCTACTCAACTACTCCTTTGGAATGTGCCATCATTTCTTATGGGATCCTGACTGATACAGTCTCTCTGTACCGAGTTTAACTGAGCAATGTTACCAAGTGCTCAGCCTCATTTATGGAAATATTTGGTCCCTGTACATAAATGGAAGAGGAAACCGGTAGACATAGTTTATGATTCTTCAGTCAGCATTTTAAAGTGCAATTTCTAGCTTGCTTAAGATAGCTGTAATCCATAGATACACAAAGATATATAAGAGTAGTCAAATGTAATAGAATGTTTTATATACTTTAATAATGTTTAATACTTAATTCTGTAAAATAAAAAGATATTCAATGTGAAAGAATGTGTGCAACATATTTTACCTTCACTATTCAACTTCTTTTATACATAAGTTAAAAAAAGTCTTTCCCAATAAGTATTGGAAATTCCTTGCTCAAAAATTAGGTCTGTAATTACGATCTTGGGAGTGTAATGATTTTACATTCTCCCTTTCCTTCTAACTCTTTTTGAAACTGCATCATTAATTGTCATTTGTACATCTTCTTTTTTTATTCTTGTATAACTGATGAATAGCACATGGAAATTCTGAAAAATCAGGTGAGCAGTCACAGTGACTTTCAGAGGAGACATTCTAGTTCTTGCTTGATAATCTGACAGAGAGGACTTGCTTTTTTTAGAAAACTGCAGTAATCATTTAGATAATATTTCCTATCACCTAACCCAAAATTTTAGCTTTAGAGATACTTATGTTTTTTTCATTATACTACTTATAAGACTAATCTGTAACATTTTCTTTAGTAATTATGTGACATCAAGGTTTTCTAGCTTTCTTAAAGTCAATAGACTTCCCAGTCATGTTTCAAGACATTGTTGGATGACTGTTGTAACAAAGGCTGATGACTCTCTTCTGAGCCTGGCCTTTTCTTCCTGAGCATACCACCAGTTTACATTTCCTAGGTTCTTTTGATCAGTTATGGTAATTTGACAGGTTTCCACCTCACTCTGAGGGTAAGTAAGTCTCATTCTTAAAACTGGCCTAAGAAAAACTCAAACCATGCAATCATGTTCTGTCCTTTTATTGACTGGATTTTATAGAGATAACCGTCAGACTTACCATGAAATTTGTGTAAATAACAGTAGAGTGGTTATCAGCATTGGTTGCTGAATAACTTCATAGAACAGAACCCTCTCCTGTCTGCACAGAATTTGTCTTTTACTGAAACTGAAGAAATACACTTCTGTTTTGTTTGAAAGGATGTACATTTTTGGTCTATTTGTTGCAAAGGTTAGCCTACTTTGACTAACAAAAATTAAATGAACAGATTAATTATTTCTCATTGATTTTGAAAATCGTTTTATTATTGGTGTAGTGTGTTTACTTGACACTGTATTCTTTTATAAATACTATGTTTTTCTTTCCTGTTTCAAAGAAGCATTCAAAAAATAAGCCTGTTTTATAAGCACATTTAATAACTAAAGAGGGATCAATAAGTTTCATGAATTTTGCTAGGCTCTTGGAGTGATCAAAGACGCTTGTCTCATAGATTTTGTTGATTGGTGGAGAAGACAGACATTAATCAAATAGTAACATAAATAAATGAATATTTACAAATGGAGATAACTGATTTAAAATAAAATGTAATATGAGGCACCATAAATGAAACTGGCTTACTCTAGGGGAAGAATGATTATTTAATAAAATGATATTCAAGTTGAAATCAATAATAAGAGTAGGATTAAACTGGAGAAACAAAAGTGTAGACCGTGTCCCAAACAGTGGAAACATTATGCAAAGACCCTGTGGATGAAGGCATCACAGCAATGCAAGAATTTGGTTGAAGGCCATTGTGCCTGGGAAAGAGCCATCCCTAAGGTATAAGATAGCACCAAAACATTGCTGAGAACCAGCATTTTTTTTCCATTATTGAACACTCCCTCCTTGTAGTTACCTCCTCTTCTATTGGAAATATTAGTGTCACACTCCCTTCACTCATCTTTAATATCATGTCAGGTTATATTTTCTAAATGTTGCCACAGCAGTAATTCCAGTCTAATTTGCTCTTCCAGAACCTTGCCACTACCCCATCTAGAGCTGAAGTCTGTTTCCTCTTTCCTTGAAAGGAGGTAAATGTTAAGGTTATCCCAACATGTAGTATATAACAAGTGATGTCACTTGACTTCCAAGAATAGTTCATCAAAGGTAATAAAGCTACCTGGCTTTCTCTTTTGAGATGATCACCCTTGTGATCAACCATTGTGACATGAAAAAGTTCACATCACATGGAAAGGCCACATAGACATGTTCCACTCAAAAACCTATGCTGAGGTTTCAGCCAGCAGACATCATTAACCATCACATTTATGAGGGAGCAAGCGAATGAATTCCAGTCTCTGGTTTTCATGTTGCTCCAGCTGATCATGAGTGAAACGAAGACAATCTGTCCCCACTGAATCCTGTCTAAATTGCAGATTTATAAGCAAAGTAAAAGTCATTCATTTATTCCCCTAGGTTTGGGGGTAACCAGAACAAGCACCATGATTCCTTCCCATTTGTCTTTGTTTAGTAGTTTTCTTTAGCATAATATTGTAGCAAAGTATTTTTTTTTCCAAATTAGGTTTCCTTGCTTCAAATCATCACTCTATTATTTTTTAACTATGTAAAAGGAGTACAAGTTATTGTATCTCATTTTCTTCATCTGTAAAATGGTGGAAATGATGGTACTTACCCCATGGTATTATTGTAAATACTAAATAAATGTTTCATCTAAAACATTTATTACAATACCTAGCACATAATAAGTACTCAACAGATATGTTGACTTTAGTTTAACTTAGAAATTTTGACATTTGCTAGCATTCCCTCCATGATTATCTTCTATTATCTTCTTTGATGTGTTCTTTCGAGTATTCTTAATGATTTCTGTTGTTTCAACTGTCGCATTTTTCCAAACGACATTTTGTTTCCTCTTTCTTAATTAGGATTTTAGGCTATAGTAAAAACTAATGGCATAGAATAATTTTTGAGAGTTGTCTCATATGCTTCAATATTTACTTCTTCCTTTTTAGCATATATGATTACTGTAGTGTAATAATAAGAAATCAGTATGTCCGGGGATGTCAAGTGAAAAGTATGAGAGTCATCTTTCAGTTATATGACTTCCTGGTAAAATGAGGACCCAACCCTCCAGCCCCGCCAAAACAAACAAACAAAAAATCTGAAGCTGTAAGGGAATGAGACTGTAATTTGAGAAAAAATAAATTTTTGATAAACATTTTTAAGAAAAAGAGAAGATCCCCTTCCAAATTAAGTAAATTTTGGGGAGGTAAAAAGAAAAAAAAGAAAACAAAAAACTCTACATAGAATGATTTGAAAAGTCATGTTAAGCTTTGTTTGTGTTTAATCTCTCAATGATTGTGAAATTGGCTTCTGGTTTTATCTACTAATCTACTTGAAGTGTGTGCCTCAAAGGAAGTACATACTTCTTATAAAGAATTAGAAAATGTAACTTTTAAAATGCATAACTGGTTCTTAATATTAGTGATTGATCTCAGTGGGAGTAATCCATGCTAGTGATCATGAGTGATATGGCAGAGTTGGCTTATAGGGAGTGATTATTAATAACAATGAATCTCCCCAAAATGTAATCCTAGCTACTCAGGAGACTGAGGCAGGATAATTGCTTAAACCCAGGAGGTGGATTGCTTGAACTCGGGAGGTGAAGACTGCAGTGAGCTGAGATCCTGCCACTGTACTCCTGCCTGGGTGACAGAGCCAGACTCCGCTCCCCCTAATACCCCCCGAAAAAAATTATGTCTGTGAAATTTCCCATACTTTATCTTGTCAAATGTAGTCTTGTGCATCACTTTCTGGTTCAAGGCTAATAATCCTAATATTATAGAACACTTACTTTGTATTTAATTCTTTAATATTATAGAACATTTGCAGTACTCTAAGCTATTTAGCTGATATAACGTAATTAATTATCAAAACAACATATTGATACTGTTATAATCTCAACTTTTAATGGAACAACATGCATAGAAAGGTTAAAAATCCTGTTTAGGTACTTATGTTGGAGATTGGGATTTGAGTGCCTACTAACTGGCTCTAGACCCTACTTGTCATCATTATGACATTTAATGGGCCACTGGGGTCTGCGTTATAAGCTCCAATCTCTTAAGAATGACAATTAGGATCCAAGTCCTTACTACCTACCTATATCTCCCTCTCACCTTCTCTACACTCACTAGGCTTCAACTAACCTAGAAGAGTGACCATTTTACAAGCCTACTCCGGATTTTTCTATCCCACTATTTTTTGTCAAATTCAAAGTGTATATGATATGCTTTTATGCCTCTTTTTAGATTGTCAAAATCCTAACAGTTAACCTCAGCTAAGTTGTGTCTTCTCCATGTATACTTACCTGATCTAGCCTGTTTATGAAGCAGAGAGGAAATCTCTCTCTTTCCTCTAACCTCTCATATATTATATTTTTTCCATAGGTTACGCACTAAGCTTCCTAAAAGCAGGAATTACTGTCTTCTTTAGTTGTGTCCCCAAAATGACTGGTATAAAGCTTTACAAAAAACATAAGTTCTAAAAATATAAAACTACTAGAAGAAAACATAGAGGAAAAGCTCCACAACATTGATCTGGGCAATGACTTCTTGGATAGGACTCCAAAAGCACAGGCAACAAAAACAAAAATAGACAAATGGGATTGCATCAAGCTGAAAAGCTTCTTCACAGCAGAGAAAACAAGTAGCAGAGTAAAGAGACAGCTATAGGCTGAGTAAAGATATTTGCAAACCGTACATCTAATAAGGGTCTAGTATCCATAATATACAAAAGAAATTCAAATAGCTCAATAGCAAGAAAACAACCCAAGTAAAAAATGGACAAAGGATTGAACAGATGTTTCTGAAGAGACATAAATGACTAATAGATAAATGAAAAAATTCTCAGCGTCTCGAATCATCAGAGAAATGCAAAATAAAACCACAGTAAGATATCACCTCATACCTGACAGATTAGCTATTATCAAAAAAGAATGATAACAAGTATTGGTAAGAACGTGGAAAAAATGGAACCCTTGTATACTGTTGGTGGGAATATAGATTAGTACAGCCATTTTGGAAAATAGTATGGGAGTTTCGCAAAAAAACTAAAAAAAAAAAATATGATCTAGCAATTCCACTTCTGGAGAGAGATATATACACACACACACACACACACACATACATAAATTTCATATATATATACACATATACACACATATATATACACACACACATATATATGAAATTTCACAGTAAAATTGAAATCAGAACGTTGAAGAGATATCCTCCCATGATCATTGCAGCATTATTCACAATAGCCAAGATGTGTAATCAACCTAAGTATCCATCAAAGGATAAAGAAAATGTGATACATCTACACAATAGAATACAGTGTTTAAAAAGAGGTGAATTCTGTCATTTGTGACAACATGGATGGAACCAGAGGACATTATATGCTAAGTAAAATAAGCCATGTACAGAAAGACAAATACTTTATGATCTCAATTATATGTGGAATCTAAATGAATTGATTTCATAGAAACAGAGAGTAGGAAGGTGGTTAACCAAGATAAAAGGAAAAGGGAAGGAATGGGAAAAAGGAAGAAAATGATCAAAGCATATAAAGTTTCAGTTAGACTGGAAGGATAAGTTTTAGTGATTTATTGCACTGCATGGTCGCCAAGTTAATAAGGTATTGTCTATTTCAAAATTGCTAAAGTAGATTTTTAATGTACTCACTACAAAAAAAAATGATAAATTACTGAGGTGAAAGATACGTTAATCAGTTCGATTGAATCTTCATATAATGTATACATAGACCAAAACATCACATTGTAGCTATAAATATACACGACTTTTGTCAGTTTAAAAAAGGACAAAACTATGCCTGTAATCCCAGCACTTTGGGAACCAAGGCGAGTGGATCACAAGGTCAGGAGATTGAGACCATCCTGGCTAACATAGTGAAACTCTGTCTCTACTAAAAATACAAAAAATTAGCCGGGTATGGTGGCACATGCCTGGAGTCTCAGCTACTCAAGAGACTGAGGCAGGAGAATCACTTGAAACCGGGAGGTGCCACTGGACTCCAGCCTGGGTGACAGAGCAAGACTCCGCCTCCAAAAAAAAAAAAAAAAAAAAAGGACAAAACTAAAAATAAAAATCAGTACTCAAAAACTCTTCCCAGATGAATTTAATTATGTCGTTATCTTATACCTATCTAGAATATAGCAAACATTCTAAGCAATTACGCAGTACCACTGTATATAGAAACCTGAAGAAAAATATTTTACGTTAACATTTTTTATATTTTCGGTATATACTATCCATGTAAAATACATAAAGTAATTGACTTTTTAAATTAATTTATATGGTAAAATATGAACAACAATAATTTTCAAATTATTCTAATATATCAAAGATGACTCAAAGGCCAGACTCAGATCATTGGGAAACTGACAATTACAATGTTGTCTGATTAATCTAAAGTGGTCTTGACATTCAGACAGGATAATCTAATCAGAAAGAAAAGATTATGTGTTTTGTGCCTTGAGTTGTTTTTCTTAATCTTTATAATTAACTTCATGCAACCAAATGCATTTTTTCAAAATAGAGATGTCACACTACATCCGTTAAAATAACATAATAAATGTTCATCTCCCTGTTAATACATTTGTGTCTTATGTACTCTATGCTGCAGATCAATACATCTCTGCAGTAAATGTGTCAAGATAACAATGACATTTTCCTTACTTGGTATTTGAATTCTGACAACATCTAATTCTGCGGAAGTACAGGATTTTCCTTAGTGGCCATCAGTCTTGTACTTTTTTTTTTTTTCTGATATATGAGGAATTTAATCAGACCATCCTAGTCAATTGGGTCATTTCTGTTTAATCTGTTAAATTCTCTCTCTCTCGCTCCCTTTCCCTCCCCCGACTCTTTCTCTCTCTCCTTCCATCCTCCTTTTTCTATCTCTATCTCAGAATTAATGATTACGGTTAAAATGTTAATTCTTAGTTAGAATAAGATTTTTTGCTTGTCTGATTCAATATGTGGTGGTCAAGAAAGTTCCTAATTTAGCAGGTACCCAAACTGCTTACTGCTGTATTGACACAGAGCTATTTATACAAACATTTACAGAAACCAATTGCTTTAGCTCCAAGATAAACATTCCCAAGGGAGAGAAAATATTTCGTGGCTTGACCGTCCAAGAGTGGGAGTGTTTGATTATGTGCACTGTCAGCGAGTTGTATAAACCGGGTGAAATAACCAGGGAGTGCTTAAGTTTAACATTCTTACAAGAGGGATATTGACTGCATGAATTTTATCTAAAAAAGAATTACTCTTCTGTGTATAACCACACATTTCAATCACTTTGAACTATTACCCAACCACTTCAAGCAAGTTTAGTTTTCTTAGTGGAGCTTAATCAGACTTTTACTGAAAATATTTTTATGTAAAATAATTAACCAAAGAATAGTTCTACAATTCATTTTTCCCTTTTCTGGCATATCTTGGAGATCTGACCTCTTTAGGAAGGCTTTTAGACAATGAGAAGCTACAATTTAACATCTTTGGCTTTAAGAGACACTAAAGAATACACTGCAAGCATAATTGCAGAACTTCTAAAAGATGGACAGTGCATACATTCCATGTGGGAGAAGACCTCCAGCTGCCGCATATTTGCAACCATTTCCTAAACCTCATCTTTCTTAAGCTTCTTCCTCTTTTGATCCTGATCTAAGCCATCCTTCGTGGCTCTTAGCTTGGAGTTTGTGGTCACTGAGTTTTTAACTGGAGAATTTTAACCAATTGTAGTTACACTTCCAAAGCTAAATTTGCTATTTCGAAGGGGTTTTGTACTCTCTTGAGTTTTATATTTTGGCTGTAAACCCAATTGCTAGTATTTAGGCATCAAAATGACTTTCTTAAAGTGTTTAAATAAGGATAAGGCTTATAATCAATAAATATGTTTAGTGGTACAGTATTTTGGCTTATCTTTCTGGAAAGATATTTAAGGCAATTCTAACAATTGTTGAAAATATGTTATTTCTGCTTGAGGGCAAAAATATTGACTCAGACTTGTCTCATGTACCAACCAAAGAAAAAAAAAAAGGTTGATCTGTTTTAGTTTTTGAATGTGTAACGTTGATGTCATGCAAGTGAGTGTATTTAAGTGTGTGCATGCACACACACAAGTTAACAGTAGAGATTGTTAAATCCATAAATTGACTATATTTTTTATTTACATATTGCAGACAAAATGATTTAAAAACACATCTTAGACACAGGAGGAGTAGCACCCCCCCATCCAAGGTTTTAGTTACTGCAGTCAACCACAGTCTGAAAATTAGGTAAATATAGCACAATAAGATATTTCAGAGAGAAAAAGAAACATTCACATAACTTTTATTATAGTATATTATTATAATTGTTCTATTATTATTAGTTATGGTTGTTAACCTCATTTTGTGCCCAGTTTATAAATTAAACTTTATCATAGGTATGTGTGTATAGGGAAAAGCATAGTATAGATACTGCAGGACAGGCAAGGCCCCAAATTGGAGCTTAGCCCAGGAGGGTTCTTGGCTTTGCCAAGGAAAGGATTCAAGGGTGAGCCAATGGTGTTAGACAGAGATTTTTATTGAACAATACTGCTCCTTGCAGAGTAGGGCTAACTCGTATGCCGTGGGTGCAGAGCTGGTAATGTATTCCTACTCATGTAAACCCATTTTCAATTACGTGTAAATTAAGGGGTGAGTCAAAGCAAATTAAGGGGTGCGTTATTTAGAACTTTCTGGGAAAAAGGTGATAACTTCTGGGCCATTGCCATAGAAAGTGGTAATGATTTCTGGGTTATTGCCCTGGCATTTGTAAACTGTCATGATGCAGGAGGAAGTGTCTTATGCTACTGAGAAATAAGGGCAGTGTATTAGTCAGTGTATTAGTCTCCAGAAGGACAGGACTAACAGGATAGATGTCTATAGAAGGGGAGTTTATTAAGGAGTATTGACTCATATGATCATAAGGTGAAGTCCCACAGTAGGCCATCTGCAAGCTGAGGAGCAAAGAAGTCAGTTAGAGTCCAAACCCTCAAAAGTAGAGAAGCCAACAATGCAGCCTTCAGCCTGTGGCCGAAGGCCTGAGAGCCCCTGGAAAACTACTGATGTAAGTCCAAGAGCCTAAAAGCTAACGAACCTGGAGTCTGATGTTTGAGAGTGGGAAGCATCCAGCACAGGAGAAACATGAAGGCTGGAAGATTCAGCCAGTCTAGTCCTTCCACGTGCATCTGCCTGCTTTTATCCAAGTTGCACTGGCAGTTGATTAGATGGTGCCACATAGACTGAGGGTAGGTCAGCGTCTCCCAGTCCACTGTCCAAATGTTAGTCTCCTTTGGCAACACCCTCACAAACACACCCAGGAACAATACTTTGCATCCTTTAATCCAATCAAGTTGACACTCCATATTAACCATCACAGGCAGCTAAAGATTCCTTTCTTCTGACATCTGCTGTTTCCCACCAGTTTCTTCACTTTATCCTGCCTGGGTCAGATCCTGTTTTGTTCAGCAAGATTGTGACCAGAGAACAAGTCTGGCCAGTCTCCTATTTTATATGCATGGCATAAAACATTCACTGGAGGCTAGACATTCAATGGGAATTTCAGGAATTCACTGAGGGTCTTGGAACTCATCTGCCACAGAGACAGGGAATTACTGTACTAGGGGATCAATTTTGTACAAACATTAAAATAAATAGTACTTTGTAAATGTACTCTAAATTAGGTTTAGAAGCATCTATGAGAGTCCTTGATTAACTTCAGCACTGTTCCCACTCAATATAAATATGGCCTGTGGCTGTATACATTGTATAGATCATTTGTGCTACTCAATAACATCTGAAGAATATTAATCAGGGTAAAGTAAGAGATAGAAGGCTAAGGAAATTCAATATAAACATGTAACAGAGTGAACTTTCTAACCTCTCTCTGCTGTACAGAGTTAAATCTATTACTTAGAATTGGCCAACAAATACATAGGAAGGATTTACCAAAGGGTTATCAGATTTCATAACAATCAGTGATAATGATGGGATCTTATTGTGAATTTGAGAACTGAGTTTAAATTAAGATGAAATGCCCTAGATTAGGCATTAGATAAAGCTGCCCATTATATTACTAATTTTAATTAGATTCTTTGACGCCTTATGTTCTTTGATCTGAGCTAAGTAATTAAGCCCATTTTACTTTCTAATTGGATTATACTGCATGTCTTGCTAAATCCAAAGATAAGAAAATGTGCAGACCCTAAATATATACTTCTTTGTTTTTGATGTCCTATCTATAGAAGAGTACTCTGGGGATGTAAGAATACATTTTAAAATTTATTTGTTCTACTAAAATCTAGAGTTGATCTTTCCAGGGACATTGTAAAACATGATTTCTTACATCATTTATGTGATCTGTCCTGCTGAGTCCTTACTTTTCAAGCAGAGGCTTTTGGAATCTTGGAGAAAGAAATTTTCAAATGAAAAGAATTTGAACGATGTTAGTATGTAAAGATAGTCCCAGGGTTTCAGAAGGCAAAATGTAGCCCACTTAAAGAGAGGGAGGTCCCTAAGTCAAGATAAGGCCAGACTCATGGATTATGGCTATTGAGTAAGATGTTTAATTTGATGGTGCAGCTTAATCTTGAACTAATTGTCAGAATGATGAGAACTTTGGATTTTATGTTGAAGATGACTTTTGGGGTTGAAAATAAAGATAATAGCTACATTTGAGCATTTATTACATTCAAGGCACTATGGTAAGCGTTTTATATGAATAATTGCATTTAACCTTAACATCTACCCATTAGAGTAGATATTTTACTTAAGCACACTTTACAGAAAATGAAACTGAAGCTTAGAAAACTTACACTTGGCTCTGGTGATATATGTCCAATCTGAGCCTTGAACCAATGTCTGTATGATTCCAAATCTTATGTCACCTCCCTCTATAGCAATTCACCTCCCTCTATAGCAATTCTAAGTTAATTATGAGTATTGGGAACCTCTCTAAAATTTCATTTTCCTATCTGTAAAGTGGAGCCTAAAGTGTCTACAACTCAGTGATACTGTATATATTTGAATGATTCATATATTTTAATGATCAATGTGACATCAGAGAACACAATAGGCTGGCCAGTGGTTTTATTTTTTTTCCTTATATCATAGCTAAATGGAGTATTCATCTGCTTGAATCCAATAGCATTTATTCAATGCAGTGATAGCTTCTGAACTGGTCTCTCTGCTTTCCTCTTACTCTTCTATTACTTATTTCCACCTATCAATCAGCCAGAATGGTCCAATTAAAATGCAAAGTAAGTGATGCCCAGTTCTCTGCCTAAAACCTGTAAAGGTTTCCCACTTCACACAAAGTATAGTTCAAGGTTTTCTCTATAGTTTACAAGGCTCCCTGTGATCCGATCACACAATTGGTTTGATTTTGTGTCATATAACACACCTCCTCCCCCAAAGTCATTCAGTCAGACATGCCCCTTTGTTTTTTCCTAAACCGTGGGCAAGTGTTCTTGTTCTTGGGGCTTTTATACTTATGATTCCTTCTTTTTCTTATGTACATGTCTTGCTCCATCTCTTTATTCAAGTCTCACCTCAAACACCTTCTGTGAATGTGTTTGCTGACCATCCTACACAAAATAGGATGAAATAGCACACACACTCCACCAACACCACTCTCTCCTGTGTCTTTCTCCTGGCTTACTTGCATTTTCTTTTTCTTTGTAGCAAATATTATATTATTATTTATTTATTCACTCATGTATCTTTAATTTTTATGATTGCTTTACTTTTACTGAGACAGTTTTCATTAGAGGAAAAGACTCAGTTTTCTTTCTTCACTACAATATTCCAAGAGCAAAAAAAGAATGCCTCATACATTGTATGAATTAAATTTACAAATTAGTAAATGATCAGTGAATGAATGAGTGAATTAGTAGGCATGCATTAATGACCATTATGCTAAAGATGCTGTTTTAGGCATTATAAATTAAGTTGGCTTTTAAACACATATTTTCCAAGGACACTCTTCAGCCTTATTCTCTTATGACACAAAATCTTCTCTAAATTCTGAACCATTACAATTCTAATAAGGGGGTAAGAATACACCTAAGAAGAAGAAACTCTGATAGAGAAGCTCCAGGAACCAGGAAGCTTAAGTAAATTATCTGGTTGTTCCTAATATAGTTATTCCCTATCTGCGGGTGATAACTGAAACCATCAACAGTACTGAACTGTATACATACTGTGTTTTTCCTATATACACATACCTATGATACAGATTAATTTACAAATTAGGCAAGTAAAATATTAATAATAACTAATAATTACGTTATTAACATATTTTAAGTAAAATAAAAGTTACTTGAACACAAGCACTCTGACACCAAAATAGCTGATGCAATAACTGAGATAGCAACTAAGTGACTACCAGGCATGTCGTGTATACAGCAGGGATACACAGGACAAAGGGATCATTCACATCCCCAGTAGAACAGGTAAGACAGAGTGGGATTTTATCATGCTATTCAGAATGGAGCACTATTTTATTGAAATTAATAAAATATTTCTGGAATTTTTAATTTAATATTTGACCATGGTTGACAGCAGGTAACTGAAACCATGAAAAGCAAAACCATGTATAACAGGACCAACTGTGCTTGCATTTTCTGTAAGTTTCAGAGCCAGGCACATTCAGAAGTCTACTCTAGGTTAATTCCATTTTATATTCTGAGAGTAATCCTTTTAGTATCTAACATAACATATTAAATTAGTAAAATCAGTTTTACTGCTAACTTTTATCTGTCCTGATTTCCCTGCGTCTGAATCACCTGCAGGAAGGATATCCACCTTTTCCCCTATACATCCTATTGGCATTGCCACTCCCAACCCCTGTCAGCTGCTCCTGATGACTGTTTCCTTCACACAGACCTCTCTCTGGGTGGTCACCCTAATCCTTGCTGTTGGAACCTCTGCTTGCTGGTCTAGCCCTGTGATTTTGTATGGTATCCAGTTTCCATTTAGCCTTGTTACTCCACATCTCTAGTTATGACATTTCTTTAACTCCAAATATTTCAGGTACGTTTTAATTTAATAAACACAAATTATCATGAAGAAAACTATTGAGTAAAGGGAGAAATCACTAAGTATATTTAATATTAATAGCCACGTTATTTAACATCCACTGGTATTTACTCTCACTTCTGGCTAAGTTGGCATATTTAGCCAAGACATACATGAACTGTTTTAGCATTTTTACAGTGTTGCAGCATGCTGTGGTCAGTGTTCTGAGTGTGAGAAATGGGTTTTCAGTTAAATTCAAAATAGCAAACAACTTCTCTGAATATCAGAAAATTCTACCATAGGTCACTACAATAGTCTTCTATTAATCTCTAATAAAACAATGGTGCAACGTACTTTATAAAGCAAGTGGTTTAATATGTAAACTAAAACTTTGTCATAGGACATAATTCAAAGATTACATGAGTTTTCAAATGGTGAAGTGGAGTTGTTAAATTTTTTATTTAAAATATTGTTATTTCTCTGCCACATGTTACTATGAATAAAGTAAGTGCTATAAATATAAACAACATAATTTATTGTGATACATATTAAAGGCTATCTTTATGTCAAACGTGAGCAACATTTCTTTTGAGCTACACAGAAACATTCAAAATTAATTAAAATCTTTCTGGCATGGGAGGGAATCCCACTTAACTCATTACATAAAACTTGCCCATCATTCCTAAAACAGAACACCATGGCACGTACATTAAACGTGACTCTTTGAGAGGGATGACTATGCCTTCAGACCAATAATCAGTAGAGCATCTTGAGTTTGGTTAGCAATTCAAACTTCTCTTCTGCCTCTTCTGCATTTCCCCTTTACATTGCTAACATTTAGTACCTTGGGTTGGGTGAAATTCATGCATTTTGTGTGTTATAAAAATTCCACCCAATTAGTGAAAATAAAAAAAATTAAAAAAAAAAACTTAAAGAGCCCAAATTTACATATATGTAAATGATGTGGGTTTTATTTATTTTTTTGCAGAGATAACCAGTGAACAGGATAAAGGATGTTTCCTTTCTCGAGATCAATTTTAAACATTTTATTGAGATTTTAAATAGATTTAGACAATTGCTTTTGGGGGTATGTAATACTATCCATTGTTTCATTACGTCCTTGCCATTTTGAGCACGAAGATAGCTAACAAAAAGTTTCAGGTGGTCAAATCTATATCAGAATCTCAACAGGAATATTCAGTATTATTAAATAAGGCATTTCTCTTTTAAAAGGTAGAAGTTCATTCCCATCAAAGGAGTCATTTAAAAGCATCAGTGTGTCCGTGCAAGCTTTTGCTGGATCTATGTTAATTAGATTGGCATTCTGTTAAAAATTAAGCTAGGAACTCTGAGCCTGTACTTTGGGGTTCTTTGTTAGAAATAATAGTTATGAACAATCATTATTTTGAGAGAAAGTAAAAATTTAACTGAATTGAATTTTTTCTTTAGAAGAAATGGCTTAATGTATTTTATGGAGATGTGTAAATCTATTAAAACCATGGTTTAAATTGCATTAAATTTATGATTATTGTGTTTTGGACAGTGAGCATGCTCTTTAATGTAGGCAAGTTGTAAATGTGGCCAAGTGACAGCTGTTGCTTGGGAAATGATAGAAAGAATCTAAACAAACATATCTCCTACTCAAAAGAAAACTGCTTGAGAAAAAGAAAAATGTACTTCTTTAATAGAACAGTCAAAAGTAATCTCCTTCCTACCAGGAAAATCTATTTTCATAATTATACAACTTGGTATTTTACCTCTTCCTTCTTACACCCAGAGAAAGGAAGGATATGATCTAAAGAAGCTCACACCACTGGAAAGGGGTTTTGCCCTACACTGAGCAGAAATTTAGTCTGAAAATAAAATATCCAGAACTTGTAGGTGGGTGACAAAATAAGAATATCGGCAGAAATGTTTTATCCAGCAACCTAAGTCTTTTTTAACTAACTGTAAAATGTGAGTATAAAGAAATGTGACTGAAATTTAAAAAAACAGTATGGAGGAGTACAAGTGACTACTCTTTCTTTTCAAAAATTCCCAGTGTCTATTGTCCCATTTCACAGGGTGACAATAATGCACAAAATATAATTATGCTTCCACTGCTCTAAAATATGTTAGCTCCAGCTCTGAGAGGAAATTATCAATGCTAGAGTAGGTTACAGTGGAAAGAGCTTGGGGTTTAAAGTTAGTCATGGAAGTTCTAATGCCAGTTCTACTTACAAACTATACTATATCAGGCAACTAACATGAGCCTCACTTTTGAAAATTTCATGTTACAGTTGTGAGCATGATACATAAATAACACATAAAGCACCTAATATCTGTTCAATGCTTATTTTGTACTTTCTTTTATCTTTTTTTCCCTATCATGATTAAAACCCTACTTTGCTATTTTAACTAATATAGTTGCTACCTTTTCCAATTTGTTTCTCACTAATTTGAATATTCCACTCTTACATGCAATCTATTCTCTAGTCAAACTTAAATCTTTAAATATGCCTCTCCTAGTGTATAACTGTTTTTATTTTTCATGTAATTTCTTTTGTTAAAATGCTACCCCCTAAACCTCAACTTAATCAATCACAATTTTACCCATCCTTCACCATTCAAGCAACATATACAGTTCAAGGAATTTTCTACTTCCAATGAATGTAACTCCTTCCTCTATGCTTCCATATAACTAATTTCTATCCCTGAACATGTTTTCACATCACTGATCTCATTGATAGTATTTTTAAATTAAATTTGAGGACAGTTTATCTTGAAGTCTTCCACAGTAGATACCTCCAGTAAATATTCAAAAAAGATGTTTTGGGTAACTGTCTGTGAAATAAGAACTACAAATCTGTTCTGGTTTCCATCAAAGATTTGTAATACAAACAGGTTCTTAAATCACTCCACAGTGTGAAGAATTCAAATTTTTCTACTTAAATAGTTCAAGATAAATTAATTTGTGTTATATGCTATTTGTTAGAAAAAGTACAATATAAAAATAGTACAAAAAACTTTTTGCTAAGCAAAACTTTTGCAACTTATTTATCCTTTGGGTCTTTTTATATAATGTTTACTACTTTCAAATAGAAAGAATTTCTCTCACCCTCCCCATCCTGTTTGAAAAAATTTGCAAAAAATATACTATATGTCCTTGATGCTGTTCATAACTTGACTGATAAAAGACTTGCAATTCGCATTTTGACAATTGGATTTAATTAAAATTATCAACTCTTGTATTATTATTATCTTCCTTAATTGCTGTTCAAATTTTAGATGCCACATGGAGGGTAATTATAAAACTCAATATTTTTCAATGCAGTCTTTTCCCAAGTCAGTCCTCATAAGCACGTCAGTTGGTTCTGTTTCCTTTTGCAACTAAGAATATTTCATATCTGATTTTACTTTCTCACAGTCACTTATTTCTTGCTATCCTCTGTTGTTAACATGTGTGCTCTGACTTTGCTAGCAGGACTGATCTTGTTGATTTTCTATTGAACTAGGTGGAGAAATAGCCTTGTATTATCTCCATAGATAGTTGGCCTTCATAAGTCATTTATCAATTCTTATTGCCATGAATGTAGGAGTAATTGAAATTCTGTATTATCATCACCCACTGAAGTGTCTTGAATTCTTCCCTGTGATACTTCCCTATCTTTTCTTATTATACAATACCTCTACTGCTAATTTATGCACACATTGAATATCCCAATTCTGTTTTGTGTGATAGGAGGCACGTGAGTATTATGTAATGCTGCTATAATAATTTATAACAAGGAAAGGAAGTTTAATATATAACAACCATATTACAAGATGTGCTTTAATGTATAGCATGTGAAATTGAAGAGATACTGAAAAGAGAAGCTCCATGTTTACCTTTTCTTTGACCCAAAATGAAAAATACCTCTAGCTAAACTTACCAAAATATGTACTATATGTTATTGTATTTTTACTCATGTGGTAGGCAGATTAGCCCTGCCACAGTTTTGATGACTCATTAAGAAATAAAATATGAAGTCTTTAGCACAACAGAAATTTCCTTAAATGCTAAAGAATTTTAAAAGTAAGTATGTGCTTGTGCTTTCTTTCTAGTCATTTACATAAAAGTCACCAAGCTTGGGATTCTGGGATCTTCTAAATATTTAATTCTTACGTCTATTTGGATTGAGATTACTACACTTTAAGGAGGCTTCTATGAAGAAGAGGAGAAAGTTGCATCCACTCATCGGTATCCTTTCCACTGCTTGTTTACTGGTGTAGCAGCCAATTGAGTGAATGAAAACTTGAACACTGCACATGTCATCATTCACACCTCTTTGTACATAGACTGTATGTATGACCTACTCTGTCTCACTCAAAATGTACAACTTTTTTTAAAAAACTGAAACTCCTTGAATTAACTTCACCAAATCATATCCCTAAATATTTCTGGACTCTCTTCTCTTCCAGACATTACCATTATCTTAATGCAAGTGCTCATAATTCTTTCCTAGACAATTCCGAGAACATACAGACTGTCTCCTCTTTATCATGCCACACAGCTTTCAGATAGGTCTTTGTAAAAGGAAATCCTTTTGTGATGTAACTTTTATGTCTAATAACCTCCAATGATTCGCCATTTATAACAAAAAGTCCATGCTTCTTAACGTATTAGACCCTTTTTCATCAGAATAACTTTTAAAGTTCCTTTTCTTATCATTTCCCTCTTTGCAAATGACCTGTAACCATTAGCTGTAGTTTCCAGCACATGGGATGCTTACTCTTATCTCTGTTTTTTTATATCCTTCCTCTTCCTAGACATTCCTCCCCATACCAAACAGTCAACGTCTTTACTAAAAATCAGATCTCGTGACTCTCTAATTTCTTAGATAAAATTACTCATATATACAGAAATGTTTCATTGTTAGTATGTCCATTATCACTCTACTATATATTTTAATGTGTTTCAGATGGGATTCCTGAAAGCATAGATGTCCTAAACCATCTTTACATTCAATATTTTATAAATTTTCCTACACTTTATCATATTTGCAATGAAATTTGAATGGAATCATTTTGATTTAGCAGATTTTAATTATTCACCTATGATGGGATAATATTTTGTTGTATGAATTTATAATTATCTTGTATGTGTTGAATCAGGGTAGAGTACTTTTATGCAGGGTGGTGTAGGAATCTGACTTATATATGCCCTATGTATAAAAATAATGATATCTAATTTGTGAACATCAGCTAATTTCTTCTTTCTTGTTGAAAAATCCGGATTCCCAAGAATGGTTTATTCTCAGAAAATACTGCTTATACTATGGAGTTCTTGTCAATGGAATTCTTCCACCTCTCATCACATTTTTATCTTCACGATTGAAGCCCCTCTTCAGACTTCATCCCTGGCTAAGATTTTCCTTGACAGAAGTCTTTTCCAATTTCCTTCTATCAAATATCTGCCTTTACTCTTGGTATCTCCAATATAAGTTAGAATGGATAATATTAAATGATAGCTTTTATACTACTTCTTAAATTATAGTTTTGCTTGTTATAAAATGTATTGGTACTTACTGTTTAAGTAGGGAAAATAACCTCTAAATGTATTATTACATATGTGAAAAAAGATCATTCTGAGTTCTAAACAAGTAACTAGCATGCAGACTTATTTGTCATCTAAATGGATCTATTTTAAATTAAAATAATGTTTTAAAAATAATAATGAAAATATAAATATATTCAAAAAATAGGAGAGGCTGAAGGTGTCTTGGAGATCATATATTTGCACCCACTAAGCTTAAATGTTAAATTTAAAAAAAAAACCCACTAGGACAAAGGTTAGTTAATGTGCTTGTCCCAAATCACATATGCAGTTAGCAAAGTATCCAACATAAGAGTGCCAATATCACTGGTTCACAATATAAAGCTACATGTAGGGTATCATACAGAATTTCTGAAAAATAAAAATAATTATTTAGATGCCTAACTAGGAATCTTATCTGCACTACTGCTAAAAAAGACTCACGTTCAAGACATTTAGACAACATTTTCCCTCTCATATGAAATTTGTAAACAATCTCCTTGCCCCCATTTCTTAAATCAGGAGTATATCTTGAGAGTTGGCATTAGGCTTGCTTTTGATTGTTCTGAGAAAACAAGTGTTCATTCATACTTATGTTTGTATATTCCCTGCATATCGAAAAAACTAGATATTGCCTTTTTGAGAATAAGTATCAACATAGCTTGATTCAAGCCATGAATGCTCTTGACTTACTTTGATGCAAACTTGCTTCATGTGAATTATGCAACTGCTCTTGGCAACTATCTGTGGCTGAATTTATATGCTCTGTTAAGCATCCAATCATCAAGACAGCTATTGCTACCCTTGCCATGAGAAAACTATATTTCCCTCTCCTTACATTTAGTATGTGCTATAAAACTCACATTTATTCAAGCTTGCTCAGGCCAAGTTTTATATTTCTTCTTAGTGCTGTACTGATTATTCACCCATGTAACTACACTGAGAATTAGCATCAAAATGAAGATATGAGGACCAACCATAATAAAGATGTTATGAATACTCAGATCTTCAGGTCTGAAACTTTCTACTTTAAGAGTCTAGCACATAAATGTCAGAGAAAAGCACTAACCTTGGGATTTATGAAGAGACCTCTAATGCCATCCTGTGGACAGTCAAGAAAAGTCTCACATTTTCCTTTTACTAAGGCAGCTATGTTTAATGATATGCAGACCAAAAAGAGAAAGACATGTAAAAATGCCATAAATAGCCGGCATGGTGGCTCAGTCTATAAGCATGTTGAGGGGCCAAGGTGGGTAGATCTCTTGAGCCTAGAGTTTGAGACCTGCCGGGGCAACACAGTGAAAACCCATCTCTACAAAAAAATACAGAAGTTAGCTGGGCGTGGTGGCATGCGCCTGTAGTCCCAGCTACTCAGCGTTGGAGGGGTTGGGGAGTGTGGGGTGGTGTCTGGGGCAGAGGCTGACATGGGAGAATGATTTGAGCCCAGGAAGTCGAGGCTCCAGTGAGCAGAGATCATACCACTGCACTCCAGCCAGGGAGACACCCTGTCTCAAAAAAAAAAAAAAAAAATCTTTGCAACACAAACATGCACTCAAAACAATGTATATTTTGTATAACAGTAATGATTATAAATGATAAATGATATATATGTATATACACATATATATGTGTGTATGTGCATATGAGAGAACACAAGTAACTAAAACGATTAAGCAAAAATGCTAACAGTGGTTATGTCTTAATGGTGGAGTTTTTGAAACACAAATATGAGGCCCCAAAGGATATAAGTCCTGAGCTGAATTTCAGAGCTCTGAAAGAAGTTATAAATTGAATCATTTACAGATAGAGATAAATAAACCAAAGCGTCTTTAGGTGGAGGAAATAGAGACCCTGAAATATTCAGACTTCAAAAGTACACGCTCAAGACCAATATCTCTGATGAATATAGATGCAAAAATCCACAACATAATACTAGCAAGCTGAATTCAACAACACGTTAAAAACATTATTCTCCATAATCAACTGGGGTTTATCCAAGGGTTACAAGGATGGTTCAACATACACAAATCAATAAAAATGATACAACACATTAACAAAATCAAGGACAAAAAACCTATGAACATTTCAATAGATGCTGAAAAAGCATTCGATAAAATTCAACGTCCTTTCACGGTAAAAACTCTCAACAAACCAGGTATCAAAGAAATATACCTCAAAACAATGAAGGCCGTATATGACAAATGCACAGTTAATATCACACCAAATAATGAAAAATTGAAAGCTTTTCCTCTAAGATCTGAAAGAAGACAAAAATATCCACTTTCACTATTTTTATCAACACAGTACTGGAAGTCCTTTTCAGAGCAAATAGACGAAAAAAAGAAATAGTATACAAATTAGAAAGAAAGAGGTCAAATTTTTCTTGTTTGCAGATAACATATTTTTAGAAAAATCTAAAGATTTCACCAAAAAAAAAAAAACCTGTTAGAACTTATCAACAAATTCAGTAATGTTGCAGGAAACAAAGTCAACATACAAAAATCAGTAGCATTTATGGTTGACAACAGTAAACAACTAAAAAAAAAATTAGGAAAGCAATTAAATCTAAAATAGCTACAAAAATTATGAAATACCTTGCAATATGTTTAACCAAACATCCTTTAAAGAAAATTATAAAACAAACACCAATGAGATAAAATAAGGATATACACATGAAAGGAAAGATATCCTATACTTACTGAATGGAAGAATTATTATTGTTAAAATGCCCATACTACCCAAAGTAATCTACAGAGTAAATGTAATCCCCATCAAATTTCTTTGACATTCTTCGCAGAAATAGAAAATGCAACCCTAAAATTTGTATGGAAGCACAAACGACCCTGAACAGCAAAAGCAATCCTCAGCAAAAAGAACTAAGCTGAAGGCTTCACACTACCTGACTTCAAAACATGCTACAAAGCCTTAGTAATAAAACAGAATGGTAATCCAACACACAGACTAATGGAACAGTGTCAAGATCCCAGAAATAAATCCATGCATTTACAGCCAATTCATTTTTTACACACCCACCAAGAACATACATTAGGGAAACGACAGTTTCATCAATACATAGTACTGAGAAAACTGAATAACCACATGCAAAATAACAAAACTATACCCCTAACTCTCATCATATACAAAAATCAAATCAAAATTAATTAACAACTTAAATGTAAGAACCAAAAATATGAAAGTACTAAAAGAAAACATAAGAAAATGCTTCAGGAAATTGGTCTGTGCAAAGATTTCTTGGGTAAGACCTTTAAAACACAGGCAACTGGAGCAAAAATAGACAAATGGGACTAAATCAAGCCAAAAAGCTTCTACATAACAAAAGAAACAAGCCAGAGTAAAGAGATAACCTACAGAATGAGAGAAAATATCTGCAAACAATCCATCCAACAAGAGATTAATAAGCAGAATATATAAGACATTCAAAAAACTAAACATTAAAATAAAAATAATACAATCAGAAACAAGAAAATCTTCTAAAAACACATTTCTCCAAAGAAGACATACAAATTGTCAGAAGCATCTGAAAAAATGCTAAAATCAGTCATCATCACAGAAATGCAAACAAATCCACGACATAAGACCTCACACCTATAAGTCACTATTATCAAGACACAGATAAGTGTTGATAAGAACATGGAGAAAGAGGAACCCTTATTCATTTCCACTTAAAAAAAAAATCACAGGCAAATGTAATGCACCCAGTCTTGGTCAGCTGGGTGTTGAATCATGTAAAAATACAAGATTTGGATTAGAGCGTTTGTTCAAATCCTGGTGTAACATAAGGGCTATCTTAGCTGAATTATCTAATTGTTCTTGTCTCAGACTTCTCATCTCTAAAACTAAGACCTCTACCATATATACTGGTAGCAATGGAAAATTAAAAATACTATGCAAATGAATTATATTGTTACTAGTTTGAAACATTACATGAACAGGATATGTAAATGTTGCATGCATTTTCCTTTCTTATTTTTTCAAAGGGATCTTGCAGAGAGTACGTTTGTGGAAACTTTAAACAACTAAAAAATATAAGTTGACCTTTTATATCGTGCTTTTATATTGTCTCTAGAGGAAATTTCTTATAACTGTATGAAAGCCTGTCTTGGATGTGATTTGTGAGGCAAAGTTTACACAGCTTGCTGGAATAAAAGCCCGATTATCTAGAACATCAGAGTTTTAACTGAAAAGAAAAAATCTAAAAGCTAAAAGGAAGATGGGCTGTGAGCTTTCTAAATAACATCTACTCAGATATTACTTAACTTATTCATAAAGCACCTTTCAATAATAGCAGTTCAGTAATTCTTTCCAAGCACACTTGGAATATTTAAAAAATAGACAAAAACCATATACCCACAATATCATTTGGATTTTATTATATTTGAAAGTGTGTGTGTGTATGTATTCAACATTTGAGCTAAATGTAGACTCAAGACTTAGATACAAAAATCACTATAATAGGATAGTGAATCAGTCAAGAAAACTCAAGGACATACTGTATCTTCAATTATATGCAGGCATGGATTATATACAGTGAGAAAGGCAGAAGACTTGCAAGGCCATGGTACCAAAACCCAGAGCCCAACATAAAGTCCATTGGCCAGCCCTGAACCACAATTCCAGGGTGACAGCAAGGACAATTTAGACCCACCATCACAAACTCAATGACCGGGAATGGAGAAATATAACCATGATAGTAAGAAAGAGAATAACTCAAACTTTTCCAATATCTTCTAAGCTGCAATCCACCTAACTCTGGAATCCCAAGTGATATATTTTTATGTGTGCAGATGTATGGTATACCTGATACAATTTGTTATACACATATAATGCATGGTGATAAAGTTAGGGCTCTCAGGGTGTCCACCACCTGAGTACAATGCATTTTTGTTAAATATACTCATTAAACTCTGCCACTGAATTTATTGCTTCTATTTTGCTATATGCTTGTGACCTTTAACCCACTTCTCTTCATCCTTTCCCCTCCCCACTGCTACTTCCAGTCTCTGTTTTCTATTTTTCCACTCTACCTCCATGCGTTTAAATTTTTTAATTCCCATATTTAAGTGAGAATATGTAATATTTGTCTTTTTGTGCGTGGTTGATTTCTCTAAAGATAACCTACAGTTTCATCCATGTTGCTGCAAAGACATGATTTCATTTGCATGTGTGTGGGGGGGGAGCGGGTGGCTAAATGTTATTCCATTGTGTATATAGACCACATTTTTAAACCCATGCATCTGTTGATGGGCACTTATGTTGATTCCATAATTTGCTGAATAGTGCTGCAATAAAGATGAGGGTATGGCTATCCCTTTAATATATTGATTTCTTTTCCATTGGAGAGATATTTAGTAGTGGGATTACTGGATCAAATGGCAATTCTATTTTTGGTTATTTGAGAAATCTTCATACTTTCTTCCATAGTGAATGTACTAGTTTGCATTCCCACCAACAGTGTGTAAGAGTTTCTTTTTCTCCACATTCTCACTAACATCTGGTGGTGTTTTTTTTGTTTGTTTTTTGTTTTTTTTATCTTTTTTATAATAACCATACTAACTGGGGTAAGATGACATCTTGTTGTGGTTTTGATTTGTGTTTCTCTGATGATTAGTGAGGTTGAGCATTTTTACACGTACCTGTTGGCCGTTTGTATGTTTTTTTGTTTGTTTGTTATTGTTTTTTGAGAAATGCCTACTTACTACCTTTGCTCACTTTTTAGTGAGACTATTTATTGCTGTTTTTTTCCTGTTGTATTGTTTGAGTTCCTTGCATATTTTGCATATTAGTCCCCTGTCAGATGAATAGTTTGCAAGTATATTATTCCATTAAAGAGGTTGCCCCTTTATTCTGTTGGTTATTTCTTTTGCTGTGCAGAAACATTTTAGTTTAACAGAGTTCAGTTTATCTATTTTTGTTTTTGTTGCTTATGCTTTTGAGGATCCAGTCATGGGTTATTTGCGTAGACTAATCTCCAAGAGAGTTTTCTCTAGGTATTTGATATGATTTGGCTCTGCATCTCCACCCAAATCTCATCTTGAATTGTAATTCCCACATGTCGAGAAAGCAACCTGGTGGGAGCTGATTGGATCATGGAACAGTTTTCTCCATGCTGTTCTCGTGGTAGTGAGTGAGTTCTCATGAGATCTGATGGTTTAAAAGTTTGTCACTTACTTACTCTTTCTCTCTCATGCTGCCATGTAAGAGGATGCTTGCTTCTTCTTCACCTTCTACCATTATTGTAAGTTTCCTGAGGCCTCCTCAGCAATGTGGAACTGTGAATCAATTAAACCTCTTTTCTTTATAAATGACACAGTCTCAGGTAGTTCTTTATAGTAGTGTGAAAACAGACTAATACAGTATTATTATTGTGTTTTTAAAGTTTTGGGTCCCACATTTAAGTCTTTATTCCTTCTTGTTTGACTTTTTTATATGGTGAGAAATAGGGATCTAGTTTCATTCTTTTACATGTTGGTATCCAAGTTTTCCAGCATCATTTATTGAATAGGGTGTCCTTCCTGCAATTTAAGTTCTTGTTGGCTTTGTCAAGGATTAGTTGGCTGTAAGTATGTGGCTTTACTGCTGGGTTTTCTATTCTGTCCCATTGGTGTATGTGTCTCTTTTTATATCAATATCATACTGCTTGAGTTATTATAGTATTGTTATATATTTTGAAGTTAGGTAACATGATGCCTTCAGCTTTGTTCTTTTGCTCAGGGTCGCGTTGGCTATCCAGTATCTTTTTGGATTCCATATGAATTTCAGGATTGTTTTTTCTAATCATGTGAAAAATCATGTTGGTAATTTGATAGGAATTGCATGGAATCTGTAGATTGCTTAGGGCAATATGATCATTTTAATAATATTGATTCTTCTCATCCATGAGCATGGGATGTTTTTCCTTTTGAGTTTTCCTTGCAGATATCTTCCTTCTCCTTAGTTAAATATATTTCTAGGGTGTTTTTCTTTTCGGTAGCTATTGTAAGTGGTATTGCTTTTTTAAAAATTTATTTATTTATTTGCTAAGTTATTATTGGTATATGGAAGCACTACTGATTTTTGCATGTTTATTTTATAACATACTACTTTACTGAATAC
The DNA here is from genome assembly GCF_003255815.1 of Theropithecus gelada. NCBI lineage: Eukaryota > Metazoa > Chordata > Mammalia > Primates > Cercopithecidae > Theropithecus > Theropithecus gelada. Next base: position 69,235,877 of record NC_037683.1, on the reverse strand, counting down.
ATTTATCAAATCTAAGAGTTTTTTGGTGAAATCTTACATTTTTCTAGATATAAGATTATATCATAAAAAACAGGGGCAGTGCGACTTTCTCATTTTCAACTTAGATGCCTTTTATTTCTTTCTCTTGCCTGATTTATCTTGCTAAAACTTTCAGTACTATGTTGAATAAGACTGTTGAAAGTGGACATCCTTGTCTTGTTCCAGTTCTTGGAGGAAAGGATTTTAACTTTTTATTATTCAGTATAATGTTCAGTATGGTTGTGTCATACATGACCTTTATTGGGTTGAAATATGTTTCTTTCTTTTTTTTTTTTTTAGAAGGAGTCTCATTCTGTCGCCCAAGCTGGAGTGCAGTGGGGTGATCTCGGCTCACTGCCAGCTCCGCCTCCCGTATTCACGCCATTCTCCTGCCTCAGCCACCTGAATAGCTGGGACTACAGGCGCCTGCCACTATGCCCGCATAATTTTTTGGTATTTTTAGTAAAGACGGGGTTTCACCGTGTCAACCAGGATGGTCTTGATCTCCTGACCTCGTGATCCGCCCGTCTTGGGCTCTCAAAGTGCTGGGATTACAGGCGTGAGCCACTGCGCCCAGCTGAAATATGTTTCTTTTATGCCTAGTTTGTTGAGAGTTTTATCATGAAGAAATGTAGAATTTCATAAAACGCTTTTTCTGTATCTATTGAGTTGGTCATATGGTTTTTGTCCTTCATTCTGTTCATGGGATGTCTCACATATATTAATTAAAAATGTGCACGTTGAACCATCCTTCTATCTCTGATATAAATTTCATTTGATCATGCTATACTATCTTTTTGATGTGCTATTAAATTTAGTTTTCTAGTATTTGGTTGAGGATTTTTGCATCTACGTTCATTAGGGATATTGGTCTACAGTTTTGTTCTTGTTGCTGTGTCCTCGAATGGTTATGGCATCAGGAAGATACTGGCCTCATAGAATGAGTTAGATAGGATTTTCCTCTCTTCATTTTTTTTAAATAGATGCAGAAGTACTGCATTAATATTTCTTAATGTATTTGGTAGGATTTGGCCACGCATCTGTCATGTCCTGGGCTTTTCTTTGTTAGGAGACTTTTTAATATTGAATCATTCTCACCATTCTTTATTGCTTTGTTCAGGTTTTCTATTTATTATTAATTCAGTCTTGGTAGCTTGTATGTTTCCAGAAACTTATCAATTTTTATAGACATTCCAGTTGGTTAGCATATACTTGTTCTTAATAGTCCCTGAAGATCTTTTATTTTTCTGTAGTACCAGTTGTAATGTATCCTTTTTTATTTCTGATTTTGTTTATTCTCTCTTCTTGGTTAGTCTAGCTAGTGACTTAACAATTTTGTTTATCTTTTCAAATAACCAGCTTTGTATTTTATTGTACTTTGTATATTCTTAGGTTTTACTACACTTAGTTTTGCTCTGATCTCTTTTATTACCTTTCTCTACAAATCTGGGGTTTATTTTGTTCTTGTTTTTCTATTTCCTTGAATTACAGTGTTAGATTGTTAATTTATATTTGCCTGGAGATCATTGAGCCTTCTGCATTCAAATACTAAATCTCTTTCTAGATTTGAGATGGTTTCATCTGTTATTTTATTAAACAGCTTCCCTAATCCCTTTATTTTCTCTTCATCCTTGGGGATACTGATCATTTTTATATTTGGTTACTTTATGTTGTACCAAATTTTACAAAGGCTTTGCTCATGTTTTAATTCTCTTTTCTTTATTTATGTCTGACTGGATTATTTCAAAACCCTGTCTTCAAGCTCCGAGAGTCTTACTTCTGCTTGATTCAGTGGATTGTAGAAGCTTTCAAACGTATTTTGTATTTCTTTCAATAAATTCTTCATCCCAATAATTTCTATTTGATTATTTTTTAAAATTGATATATTTGGTAAATTTCTCATTGATACCCTGTTTTTTCATCTTTTGTGTTATTTTTTAGCATTCTCTTCTATTTACTTAGGTTTCTTCAAAATAAGTATTATTTTTTATTTAAATAGTCTTAGAGCTATAAGTGGTTTTTGATTACATAGGTGAATTGTACAGTTGGGAAGTCTAGAATTTCAGTGTACCCACCACCTGAGTAGTGTACATTGTACCAATAGGTTGTTTTGCATCCCTTATGGCCCTTCCAATCCTTCCTCGTTCTGAGTCTTTTTGTTTGTTTGTTTGTTTGTTTGTTTTTGAGACAGGGTCTTGCTCTGTCATCCAGGCTAGAGTGCAGTGGCATGATCTTGGCTCACTGCAACCTCCACCTTCTGAGTTCAAGCGATTCTCATGCTTCAGCCTCCTGAGTAGCTGGGATAACAGGTGTGCACTGCCACACCCAGCTAAGTTTTGTATTTTTAGTAGAGATGGGATTTCACCATGCTACCCAAGCCATTCTCGAAGTCCTGACCTCAAGTGATATGCCCGCTTTAGGCTTCAAAAGTGCTGGACTTACAGGTCTGAGCCACCATGGCTTCTTCTGAGTCTTTGATGTGCATTTTTTCCACTCTGTATGTCTTTGTATACCGGTAGCTTAGCTCCCACTTACAAGTGAGAACATGTGGCATTTGTTTTTTGACATCTGAGTTATTTCACTTAGAATAATGTTCTCCAGTTCCATACAAGTTGCTGCAAAAATATTGTTTTACACTCACTTTTTTATGGCTGAGTAGTATTCCATGGTGTGTGTGTGTGTGTGTGTAGTAGCAGTAGTAGTAGTATTGCATGTGTGTGTATGTACACACATCACATTTTCTTTTTCCACTTTCAGTTTAATTCCATATCTTTACAATTGTGAGTTGTGACGTGACAAACATATGCTTGCAGGTGTCTTTTCTACATAGTTACTTCTTTTCCTTTCAGTAGATACCCAGTAATGTGACTCCAGATTGAGTGGTAGATTTAGTTTTAGTTCTTTGAAAATCTCCATACCATTTTTTTTTCCATAGAAGTTGTACTAATTTACATTTCCACCAGAAGCATATAAGCATTGCTTTATCACCACATCCATGCCAATATCTATCACTTTTTGACTTTTTAATTATGGCCATTCTGGCTGGGGTAAGGTGGTGCCTTGTTGTCATTTAAATGAACATTTACCTGATGACTAGTGGTGTTGAACAGTTTTTCATACATTTGTCAGCCATTTGCATATCTTCTTTGAGAAATATCTGTTCATGTTTCTTGCCCACTTTTTAATGAGGTAATTTTTTTCTATTGAGTTTTTTGTTTCTTGTAAATTCTAGATATTAGTCCTATACAGGAGCATAATTTAGAAATATTTTTCCCATTCTATAAGTCATCTGTTCACTCTCATGCTTTTTTTTTTACAGTGCAGAAGCTTTTTAGTTTAATTAAGTCCCATTCATTTATTTTTGTTTTTGTTTCATTTGTTTTTAGGGGCTTATTCATAAATTCCTTGCCTACACCAATGCCCAGAGGTGGTCTCCTTCCTCCTTCCTCCTTCCTCCTTCCTCCTCCCCCTCCTCCTTCTTCTTCTTCTCTTCTTCTTCTTCTCCTAGAATTTGTGTAAGTTCAGATCTTAAATCTAAGTCATTAATCCATCTTGAGTTAATTTTTGCAAATGGTGAGAAATAGGGATCCAGTTTTATTCTTCTACATGTGGCTATCCAGTTTTCCCAGCATTATTTATTAAGTAGGGTGTCCTTCTCTCAATGTGTATTTTTGTATGCTTTGTTAAAGATCAGTTGGTTGTAACTATTGGGCTCTATTTCTAGGTTCTCTATTCTGTTCCATTGGTCATCGTGTCACCTTTTATACCAGCACCATGCTGTTTTGGTTATTGTAGCCTCATAGTATAATGTGAAGTCAGGTAATATGATGCCTACAGATATTCTTTTTGCTTAGGATTGCTTTTGCTATTCGGGCTCTTTCTTGGTTCCATATAAATGTTAGGATTTTTTTTAATTCTATGGAATATGATGCTGGTGTTTTGATATGAATTGCATTGAATCTGTAGATTGCTTTGAGCAGTAAGGTCACTTTAATGACCATTTTGGTTCTTCTGATCCATGGGCATGTGTGTATTTTCATTTTTTGTAGTATCTATTATTTCTTTCAGTGGTGTTCTTTAGTTCTCTTTGTGGAGATCTTTCACCTCCTTGGCTAAGTAGATTGCTAGGCATTTTATTTTATTTTTATTTTGTAGCTATTATGAAAGGAATTGAGTTCTTCATATATATATATATATATATATATATATATATATATATATACTTTAAGTTCTAGGGTACAAGTGCACAACATGCAGGCTTGACATGTAAGTATACATGTGCCATGTTGGTTTGCTGCACCCATCAACTCATCATTTACATTAGGTATTTCTCCTAATGCTATCCCTCCCCCAGCCCCCCCACTCCCCGACACGCCCCCGTGTGTGATGTTCCCTGCCCTGTGTCCAAGAGGTTCTCATTGTTCGGAACTGAGTTCTTGATTAAATTCTCAGCTTGGTCATTGTTGGTGTATAGCAGTGCTATTGATTTGTGTACCTTGATTTCATAATCTTAAAATCGGTATTTATAATTCTTGATTTGAGATATTATTAATTTATTATTTTTTGGTGATTTGTTGCTGGAGATTTGTTGTTCCTTTGTTCATGTCATATTTTCTTGCTTTTTCATGTTTCCTGTGTCCTTATGTTGGTTTCTGTGCATATGGTGTAACAGTTGCTTCATATGATTTTTTGAAATTTTTTTCATAGGAGAGGATTTTTTCTTTAAGATGTAAATATGTTGCTATTTGAGTAAGGTGCTTGGATGTATTTTGAATGCCTCAGTAGCATGACCTCTCTATGATTTTTTTCAGCATTACACATCATCAGTGGTATCTGTGATTTCCTTGGTTGTTTAAGGTGCAGTTATTAGTGGAGGCTGTGATGAAATTTTCCTGGAGACTAATATGCCAGTAGTGTCAGTCTTTGGTTCCAGAGCTGGTAGTGATTGGCTATGTATGCCTGTTTTTTGGCCCCAGACTGACTTACACTGGCATGGTGTTAGTAGGTCCTAGAGGGTCGATTCTTGGGCCTTCAGGTGGCTTGTTTGGATGCTCATAGAAGGAGTGGTGGGCTGAATGTGTTGGTGGGTTCTCAGACTTCTGCGAAATTTGTGTGATGTGAGTGTTGGCAGTAGTGGTAGTGCAACAACCTACCTGAACCCAGGCAGTCCATGCTGATGTTGATGGTTAATGCAACAGTTTGAGCAAGTCATCACCTTGGCGGGCTGGTAGCACATGTGGGTGGCTATCAGCTGTGGTGGCATCAGTAGATTGGGTTGGTTTGACTTCAGATCTCAGTAGGAGTGATCGGATGCCAACAGTGGGGAAAAGGGCTGGGCAATTCTTAGGCCTCTGATGGCATACTTGAGTACTGAGGGGATGAGGCTGGACCAGCAGACATGTCCTGAGGACCCTTGGCATTCTGTTCAGGCACTGGTTGTGATAGGCAGAGACGGTTATCCCCAGGCCGCCTTTGGAATGCTCAGGTATGAGCTGTGGTGGCTATGCTATGGACCTACTACTGGGGAGGGCAGGGCCCCTGTCAGCTGGAGCAGTGTGAGAAAGTAGATGAGGGAGTGCAGTCTGCTCATTCCTAGGTTTCACAGCAGCCTGTAACAGGGCACTAGGATTTGTCCAAGAGGTGTGTGGGAATGCCTGTTTCCCCTCTCTTCCTTGACCCAGCGGCTGGCAGTGACAAAGGCCATGTCAGTCTGGCCTTATGGCAGGACATAGACCTCCAGCAACTAGGCTCTCCGAATAGTGCCAAGCTGAAACTGCTCCTGGCTCAGATTCCTGTGGGACTCCTTGTGAGTTCCCTTCCTGGGGCAATGTCTCTGTGCAATCTCTAGGCAGCTCCTTATGTTAGGTCCAAGGATCATTGAGTGATATTAATAGATGATTTCAGATATTTTATTTATCTATTTATATTTTAATATGTCACATTGTATTTGACTAATTTTACTTTGATTTTTTTATTTTAGAGAATATCTATTAATATATCCAGATATATTAATTTTCTATAGAAAATTACTACCAGATTTAGATGCATGTCGGCTTAGCACAGTTTGGAATCCTTTCTTTGTGTTTGAATTTGTCTAAAATATGGCAGAGGTAATATTTTTAAATGCAGGGCAGATGGTAGGTCATGCAATAAGAAACCAATGATATTAAAGCAGAAGGAATGAAGAAGTTAATTATTTGCCACTTACATCTAACAATAAGTTTTTATAATCAGATAGTAACAAAAATGTTAAGTATATACAAATAGAAGTTTTGAGATAAATTATAAATTATTAGAAATATTTTAAAAGAAACTATAAGCAGTTGTGTAGAACAAAACAGTTTGGATATCTAATCAGTAGAGTAAGTAATGGTGGTGCAGAAGGATAGGAATACATGAATGGTCAAGCCTGAGTAATTTAACATTTTAATTAGCAATATTCCTGGTAGTGACAATGTTTAGTTTGCCCTTGGTGATAAAAATCACCTGCTTGCTTTGCCTCACTTTCTCTGATTGTCAATAGGTAATACCAGTTATACTTTGAAAATTTATAGAAAAAGCATTGCTCACCCTCTAAAAAACTTTTATACATATATTAGTATATAATATACATATATATTAGTGACTGCAAACTATGAAAACTATGAGCAGTTAAAGCTCTAAATTATATAAATCAAGATTTTCCCCATAGGACACTGATTAAAATTTAATTTATGCATGCTTTACTAACATAAAGATTGTCCGTCTCTTCTTTTCCAATGTGTTTCCTATAGATAAGCATAATATATAACTTAATTATAAATATGTGTATTTATGCATTGGGCCAATAGGTAAATAAAGTATATAAGACTGGGCCAATAGGTAAATGAAGTATAGTCACTGAAATATCAATACTGTATTTCTAAATATAAGTTAGCAGATTTGTATCAGGTCACAGGGCCCAAAATTTGAGAGTACCTTACTATACCCGCCCAACTAGAGATAACCAGTATTTTCACAGCTATAGTAACTGTTCACTCTTACTTTTACAACCTAGGTATGCATTGGTAAGTATTAATTTTTTTCTCTATTTGTACTTAGTAAAAATTGATTTAATCTTTGTATCATATTTTTTGGTCTTGCCTCCTTTTATTTCCATCTTATGTTTTTATAATTCATTCATGTTTTTATATGTATAAAAAGTAATAAGACTACTTAGTTAATACATGTTATTTCTTTGTAGAATAGCTTTGTAAACAAAAACTCAAAACAGAAAAAGTAAAACTGTGGTTGCCCATGGTAGCTGGATGAGGTGGTGTTGGGTTTTTCCTTCTACATTAATCTTCCAAACCAGAGTATAGTCTACTTCCACATACTAGTTGGCTGACACAGCCTAAATGTCCTTTTTCTCTTTTTGTTATTCTTTGAGGATGCATGCCATATTCTAGGGCTTATACTGCCAGCTGGCTTTTATAACTCACTGGCAAGAATGAACATCATGTATTATAAGTCTAGAAATAGACTTTGAAGTCAGTCTCCTCACTCTGGAGGGCAAATATCAAAACTGATTTGGTTGGCAATCCAGAAATATAAAATACTACCATGGTTACCACATAGGAGTGAATTCTATTCTATTTGATGTCTATTATCTCCTCGTTTGGTCTGGAAGGAAAAGAGGAAGTTCAGCAATAAATATTACTAGCATAAAGTATTTTAAGATTTGTAAAACCTTGAAGTAAAAAAAAAAAAAAAAGGATTTCATATCTTCCCTCTCATTAGTCCCTAAGTATTTACAGTATTGATGCACTAAGTAAGTGACCTACAAGGTTAAAACAAAGGTTTAAAGTTAAAAGTTAAGTAAAAAAGGTTTTTTTCTGTCATGAGAAAACAGATACTATTAATATTTCTGGATCAATAGTGTACATGTATCTGAATTGAGGAGAGAATATAATTCTAAATTTTCCCTGAGTTGTTTTCTGATTTTGCTTTACATCTCTTTATTTCACATTTCAAAAGGAGAAATCCTATTAAATGTAATTCTGGTTTCCACAAGTATATGGTAAGATTTTTTATTCCTGTTTAGCTTAATGTGTGTAAGTAAAACAGGAAAAAAAATCAACTATCAAAAATGAGGCAAAAACATGCAATTAAAATAACTTCTCACAATATTTGTTTTAAAATATGTTGCCTTGAAAAATATTGTTAAGCTTGAGATCAAAAAACACTTCTAAATCTTGAAATACATCTACTCATGTTTAAACTGTATTTTATATATTTTTTATAATTTCATTAAGGTATTAGCATTATTTCATTATTTCATTTGTCTTTACCCACATATGGAATACAAATAAAATTATCAAGCTGTTATTATTTTATCATTTACAAAGGGTTTTCTTATATACATATTCTCCTTTTATTTCAAACAGTTCTATTAGTTAGAGATTTAGTCAAGAAATATTTACTGGATATCCTCTAACTGCGTATTTCACAGTGTGGCAAAGAGATGGTACAGGGTATAAGCAAACGTGGTCAACACTCTTATGAAGCTTGACCTTTGATAGGGAAGCCAAAGGAAAAATTACTTCAATTAATTATAAATGCCTAGATAATTATTTATTAAAATTGTGTGCAGAATTAGACTGTTATAGGATAAAGTGAAAATAACTTTTACCAAGATTTGAATGTACATGTTTGTTTCTTCTCCTTCCTTCTTTTTGCCTCTTCACTTTATTGCTATTTTTGGGTACATGGTATACTTTTCTCTTTTCTCTTAAAAGACTTACCATTCTACCTTTACCACTCTTTCTAGTCAACTTTTCTCTTTTCTCCTAAAAAGACTTACCATTCTTCCATTACCACTCTTTCTAGTCAACTTTACAGTTTGTCTAGTATCAAATGAGATTTTTTTCATTTGATCTAGGGTGTTCATAAATGATCAAAACCTCCAAGAAAGTGGCATATAGCTTTCTCAGCTGTGTCTTCAATGAGTGTATGAAAATATCATTCTGTTCTCATTGTTATTGATGTGGTCATTGTTGCCAATCAGGAGAGAATTATTAGATCCATAATGATCCTAATCTTCTGAGCCTTCGAGAGACTTTAAAAATCTTTATTTATTATCTTCTTATTCACTGTGATATTTCCTCCCTGGTTAAGTTATCATTTTTTGAAAAGTGCAATAAAGTTCTAAACAGAGTCTTTTCCAAGCCTCCATTTTCTTAAGAAAAAGAAACACATTTCAGCCTAAAACCTAGAAATTTCCAACAAAAACTAATACCCTGGCTTGAGCTTTAACTAGAGAAAATAGCCTCCTTAGAGAAAATTGAAAGTTTAAGCACATTCAGACAGGATTAATAAAAAGTTGCATTAAGTGCTACAGCTACTTACAATTTTCACATAAAGTACTTTCATTTGATTATACTCTTGATTTTGTATAAAGTGAACATATTATCATTGTCACCATATACTAAATGTATATGAGGCTGTCAGTTTCTGTAGTTTGCATAAAGACAGTGAGTGGTGAAAATGAAACTCCAAAGGCATATAAACAGAGCAAAAGACAGAGGGAATATTTGAGATTCTAAGGTTGTCTTCCTACCAATGAAAGAACCATATATTAGAGGAGTCAGGAATCTCATATTGAAATAACAGAAGCCACAGATGTTTTAACTCAATCAAGAAAATGCCCTTTTTGTCTGTTGCAATGGAATATAAGGAAATTTACCTTTATATATATACTTTGCTTCCTTGAAGTAACAATGCTTGTTGGTTGCTACAGCTAATACAAAAAAGCTTGCCAGAATATCCAGGAGTCTTCAGAGCTTCAACACTTCTTTTAAGAGAAAAATGTACAATAATAGAGAGGACACTGTGGCTTGTTGGCATAAAAAGTCACAGCACAGTAGCATCTATCTTGTGGTCACTAACGTCACAAATAGGACACCTCCTCAGGACTAAATCTAAATCTATAGCTCTGGCTTAGAATAATAAAGGAATGATCTAAGAGGTGACAGCCACAAAAGAAAATATCTCTATATTACAGAAGTGAAGAATTCCAGATTTATCCACAATAGCTAATAATGTCTGGAAAACTCTTAGGCTAGCAAATGAAGAAGAAAAACATCAAGCTGGCCACAGATGTCCAGAATATTCACCTTCATTTATTGTGCAGTCACATAAGAGAAATGATCTCTCCAGAAGGTACAATATGAATGATTAAAGCTCTCTTTAATGCTCCAAACTACTTCTAGAGCTCAGTGGGAACTGTATTCTGTGCTTCTGAATAAAAATTGAGTAAATATAAGTGCATCATTTTTTCTTGTTAGACCACATCCTTAAATTTTTTCTATATTTTTATCAAATATAGGATCACTATTTTCTTTTTTCTCCCAAATATTATGGACACTATATCTATATAATTTAAGACAACAAGAGTACCAAAGTTTTATTATTGTAAAAAATAATTTCACCTACTCTAAATATAGGATGAATTGTCTTTCATCTCTTTAGAGAAAGGTAAAAAAAAATTTCTTTGTTAATTTAAATATACATTTAGCTAAGTGAATCTATTGGCATTTTCTGTGTTGGCATCAAAGTGAAGAAGAAATTGTTGGGGATGGATGGATTTTAAAGCATATCTTTGAAAGTAAGAAAGTCAATCTCTTTTCTAGCAGATGGAGAACAGAAAAATAAAAAAAAAAAAAAATGGTGCATCCAGATAATTGGAAGTAATATGGAAGCTGATTGTGGAAGTTTTCAGAAAATAGAAAAAGTCAGTGGATATTTGGGGTTTTAGTCTTATCATGAAACCAAATAATGATATCTGGGGGTGAGGGCAAGAAATTAAAAAAAAAAAAGAATTTGATTATCAACATAAAAACATGCTATCCCAGTTATGCAGTTTTTCTCAGTTATAGCAAGTTTCTTTACTTGAATATTATTTTCATGGCAAAGCTATAATTCAGAATAGATACTCAATAAATAACTTTGGGGGAAAAAAAGGAGGGAAATCAAGAAAGTGAAAGTGAGCAAGACAGAAAAGAAATAAAACAAAACCCATTAACTCCTGAGCATCCCAAAATTTTTTTTGTGTTTTCTTGACCCAGAATTATCCCTGATACCTTTCTGTTATTTCTCCTCACCATGTCCTTCCTTGAGTAATACAGAAACAATTTTGCATTCTATCCCCATCTTCCTCCACTTACATCTTTCCCTCCTTTTGCGAAACACTGCAAGTTGGAAAACTTAGTAAAGAATAAACTCTTGTCTATGCTTGACCAGTTCTAAGGTAGCAGCCACTGATAGACTTGATGACATTCCCTCTGCAGATGGAAAGGTAACAGACAAATTACCAGATCATTTAATCAGATCGTACAATAGGTAAAGGCAGTGTTTTGTTTGTTTGTTAATGGAAGCACTGAACTAAGAAAAGATGACATGAACTGATTCTTACTTTTTTTTCCCCTGAAGTCACCAAATTATAAAACCTAATCAAAGGAGAGCCAATATCTTTTATGTGAGAAAAATTCTAGAACCAAATCTGACTGCGTGGCATTCCCCAGTGAATGAATCCAGTGAGTGCTGGAACAACTGCTCACCATGGTGGCACCCTTTCCAATAAGTAATTTCCTTACCTTGAAGGTTGATTACTAAAATTATTGTTTTATAGTGTCTATTTTTGTTTTCATATTTTAAAAGTATTTTTAAGAAGATAAAACTTACCTTTCACTCTAAATCTCTTTACACTAGAAGAACAAAACTGGAAGAATCATATTACCTGAATTCAAATTATACTACAGGCCTATAGTAATGAAAACTGATGGCATAAAAATAGACACATATATCAATAAAACAGAATAGAGAACCCAGAAACAAATATATCCACCTACAGTGAAGTCATTTTTGACAAAGGTGCCAAGAACATTCAACAGGAAAAAGACAATCTCTTCAAGAAATGGTGCTGGGAAAACTGGATATCCATAAGGAGAAGAATGAAACTAGAGCCCTATATCTCACCATAGACAAAAATAAAATCAAAATGGATTAAAGACTTAAATCTACAAAATTAAACTATGAAACTACTACAGGACATTGGCCTGGGCAAAATTTTCTTGAGCAATCCCCACAAACACAGGCAACCAAAGCAAAAATAGACAAATGGAGTCACATTGAGTTAAAAAGCTTCTGCACAGCAAAGGAAATAATCACCAAAGTGAAATACAACCCACAGAATGGGACAGAATATTTGCAAGCTACCCATCTGACAAGAGATTAATAACCAGAATATCTGAGGAGCTCCAGCAACTCTATAGGAAAAATCTAATGTAATCAAAAATGGGCAAAATATATGAATAGACATTGCTGAAAAGAATACCTGAAAATGGAAAACAGGCATATGAAGAAGTACTCAACATCACTAATCATCAGATAAATGCAAATTAAAACTACAATGAGAGGTCAGGCACAGTGGCTCACACCTGTAATCCCAGCATTTTGGGAGGCCAAGGTGAGTGGATCACCTGAGGTCAGGAGTTCAAGAACAGCCGGGCAAACATGGTGAAACCCCGTCTCTACTAAAAATACAAAATTAGCCAAGTGTGGTGGTGGGCACCTGTAATTCCAGCTACTCGGGAGGCTGAGGCAGGATAATTTCTTGAACCCAGGAGGCAGAGGCTTCAGTGAGCCAAGATCATGCCATTGCACTCCAGCCTGGGCAATGAGAGCAAAACTCACCACACACACACACACACAAAATCCTTAGACATATTAAAATAAGTTATATTAGAACATTTTAATACTGTATTACCTTTGCATTTCTAAGATAATCTTTATCTGTTTAAACTATATTGTTCTTATATTATTATTTTAATGTGTGCAATATGGTTTGGTTGTGTCACCACCCAAATCTCATTTTGAATTGTAGCTCCCCTAATTCCCATGTGTCCTGGGAGGGAAGTGGTGGGAGGTAATTGAATCATGAGGGCAGGTCTTTTCCATGCTGTGCTCATGATAGTGAATAAGTCTCATGAGCTCTGATGGTTTTATAAAGGGGAGTTTCCCTGCACACAGTCTCTTGCCTGCCACCATGTAAGACATGACTTAGCTCCTCATTTGGCTTCTGCCATAATTGTGAGGCCTCTTCAGCTATGTAGAACTGTAAGTCAACTAAACCTCTTTCCTTTATAAATTACTCAGTCTTCGGTATGTCTTTATTAGCAGCATAAGACAGACTAATATAGAAAATTGGTACCAGTAGAGCAGGGTGCTGCTGTAAGATACCCGAAAATGTGGAAGGAATTGGGTAACAGTCAAGTTTAGAACAGTTTGGAGGGCTCAGAAGAAGAAAGGAAGATGTGAGAAAGTTTGGAACTTCCTAGAGACTTGTTGAATGGCTTTGACCAAAATGCTGATAGTGATATGGACAATAAGGTCCAAGCTGAGGTAATGTCAGATGGAGATGAAGAACTTTTTGGGAACTGGAGTAAACATCACTCTTGCTATGCAAAGAGATCAGTGGCATTTTGCCCCTGCCCTAGAGATCTATGGAACTTTGAATTTGAAAGAGATGATTTAGGGTATCTAGGGAAAGGAATTTCTAAGCAGTGAAGCATTCAAGAGGAAGCAGATCATAACAGTTTGAAACATTTGCGGTCTGATGATGCAATAGAAAAGAAAAATCCACTTTCTCAGGAGAAATTTAAGCCTCTGCTGACATTTGCATAAATAACAAGGAGCAGAATGTTAATCACCAGGACAATGGGGAAAATGTCTCCAGGGCATGTCAGAGACCTTGGAGGCAGGCCCTCCCACCACAGACCTGGAGCCCTAGGAGGAAAAAATTGTTTCATGGGCCAAGTCCAGGCCCAGGGCCCCCCTGCTGTGTGCAGCTTAGGGACTTGGTGCCCTGCATCCCAGCCACTCCAGTCATGGCTGAAAGGGGCCAAGGTACAGCTCAGGATGTGGCTTCAGAAGGTACAAGCCCCAAGTCTTGGCAGCTTCCATATGGTGTTGAGACTGTAGGTGCACAGAAGTCAAGAATTGAGGTTTGGAAACCTCCGCCTAGATTTCAAAAAATGTGTGGAAACACCTGTATCTTCAAGAAGAGGTTTGCTGCAGAAGCAGAACACTGATGGAAGACCTCTGCTAGGACAGCATAGAAGGGGAATGTGAGATTGGAGCCCCCACACAGAGTCCCCACTGGGGCACTGTCTAGTGAAGCTGTGAGGAGTGAGCCATCACCCTCTAAACCCCAGAATAATAGATCCACTGACAGCTTGCACCGTGCACCTGGAAAAGCCACAGACACTCAATGCTAGCCTGTGAAAGCAGCCAGGAGGGGTTCCGTACCCTACAAAGCCACAGGGGCACAGCTTCCCAAAGCTATGGGAGCCCATATCTTGCATCAATGTCACCTGGATGTGAATCATGGAGTCAAAAGAGATCATTTTGGAACTTTAAAGTTTAATGACTGCCCTATTGGACTTCAGACTTGCATGGGGACTTTAGCCCTTTTGTTTTGTACAATTTCTCTCATTTGTAACTGGTGTATTTACCCAATGCCTATATCCTCATTGTATCTAAGAAGTAACTAACTTGCTTTTTATTTTACAGGCTCATAGGCAGAAGGGAATTGCCTTGTCTCAGATGAGACTTTGAACTGTGGGCTTTTGAGTTAATGCTGAAATGAGTTAAGACTTTGGGGACTGTTGGGAAGGCATGACTGGTTTTGAAATGTGAGGACATGAGATTTAGGAGGGGCCAGGGGGTGGAATTATATGGTTTGTCTGTGTTGTCACCTAAATCTCATCTTGAATTGTATCTCCCATAATTTTCACATGTCAGGGAGGGACCCTGTGGGAGGTAATTGAATCATGGGGGCTGGTATTTCCCATGCTATTCTTGTAATAGTGAATAAGTCCATGAGATCTGATGGTTTTATAGAGGAGATCCCCTACACAGGCTCTCTTGCCTGCTGCCATGTAAGATGTGACTTTCCTCCTCATTTGCCTTCTGCCATGATTGTGAGGCTTCCCCAGCCATGTGAAACTGTGAGTCAATTAAACCTCTTCTCTTTATAAATTACCCAGTCTTGGGTATGTCTTTATTAGCAGTATGAGGACAGAATAATACACTGTTTCTAGAAGTTGTTTTATAATATTTAATGTTTTTTCTTTAATAGTTACAAGAAGACTAATTTTTATTTTTAGAAAAATGACATCGTGTTTTGTATTGATTTTAGATTCACATAATAGAAAGAATTAGGATTTTTTGTAATACTCTGAACAAATTTAAAAACCATTGGAATTATATGGTCCTGAATGCTGGCAAAATGTCTCCATAAAATTCTCCAGGTCATTTGCTTCAGTTAAGGTAAAGAAATTGTTCTAGAACCTTCTTTCTTTCTTTGAAGTTACTCAGTTTGCATGTTCTATTTCATCTGGTGTCACTTTTGATAAATTATATATTTCTAAATGACTAAACCTTTTAATGAGGATTTCAAATTTATTAGAATAGAGATGATTAAGAAAGGTCTTAATTAAGTTATTCTTTCAATTTACTAGCCTATGTTTAATTTTTTTACTATCTTGGAAACATTTTCCTATTTTTTGCCTTTTCAATGTGTAGCTTCCAGTCTTCTACTTCAGAAAAGTTGCACTTAATCATATTATTAAATTTTGCTTTATTTGACTGTTATGTTTTTCTCTGAGGAGACCAAGTATGCCTGTATTGGATGTTGTGTTGGCTATAGTGTACTGTCTCCAAGGAAAGTTGATGGTGGATATCTCTTAGAAGTCAGTCCTTTCTGGGACTTGCATCAGCTGGAGAGAGTTCCTTTATCCAAGGTTCATATCCCCATCCAAATGTAGCCCACCGTTAATTATAAGTAAAAGCAGATGCATAAAGATCTGGTAACTGATTCAATATTGTTGATAACTATGAGTGGCCATCCTCGCTTCAGAGTGCTATACTAGTTCATCTGAAGCATTCTTACGATTGCACCTTAAGACAAATGCTCCCTTTGCTCAATCCCATTTTTTTTCTTCTTGTTATGACATTTATTAAGCACTCTGTAATAAATGTCCTACCTTCTAGTCTTCATGAAGGGCCCCACTTATTAGTGGCTGAATAAGAAGACATTAATTGGATTAAAGTGATGGATTAGTTATCAATTGCTCTATAACAAATTACTCCAAAAGTTGGCAGCTTATACCATATTTATTATATCACACAATTTCTGAACATCAGGAATCCAGAAGCATTTTAGCTGTGTGGTTTTGGATTAGGGTCCCTCAAAACATTGCTGTCAAGCTGTTGGGCAGGACAATTGAGTCTGACAGGTCCATTCCCAAGTTTTCTCATTGAGTTGTCAGCAAACCTTAATCCTTATTATCACGAAGAACCCTCAGTTTCTTTCCACCTGGGTCTGTCCACAGAACTGTCTCATGAAATAGGATCTGGCTCACCCCAGAGCATGATTCAAGAAGAGAGAGACAGCAAGAACATGAGACAGAGTAACTTAGTCTCAGAAGTGACATAATTGCCATTTCTGCCTTATGCTTAGAAAGTTATCTTGGTACAGTACACAAAGGTGTACATAAGAGGATGCAGGGATTATTTGGGGTCATCTTAGAGGCTAGTTACAACAATTATCACCACAAAACTGGTAGATTAGTTCTATATTGTTGCACAGCAAATTACTCCAGAATTCAGGAACTTAAAACAACATTTATTATTTCACAATCTCTGTGGGTCAAGAATTTAGGCAACAGCTTAGGCTTACAAGGCTGTGCTCCTCTTAAAGCTCAGCTGAAAAAGATTTGCTTTCTAGCTCACTCACATGGTTGTTGGCAAGATTTAGTTGCTTGTGGCCTGTTGGACTAAGCTTTCAGCTCCTCATAAGCTGTTGGCTGGAATCCTTCCTCACTTCTATGCCATGTGGGCCTCTTCATAAAATATCTCATGACAAGCAGCTGGCATGAGAGCAAACATGAGAGAAGGCAAGAGAGACTGCAAACAAGAAAACAGTCTTCTGTAACTGAATCATGAAAGTCACATCCATCATCTTACCATATTTTGTTAGAATCAAGTCAATAGGTTTATCTCACACACAGAAGGAGGGTATTATGCAAATACATGCATACTAAAAGATGAGGATATTTGAGAACCACATTACAACTGGCAATGTGTACCCCATGAGAGTTTGTGGGTAAAGTTAGCTGCAGGCACAATGTGGCTGTGCAATTTTTAAAAACTCACTGCTGGTGAACTAGAAGGTATATATGTGGAAAAAATACAAGTCACCTATAAATTAGGCATTTGAGAAATATGGAGGATATACATATAGTAATAATAGGGATAATGAAGATTATTGGTTATTGCTGGAGACAACTGATGCTTGGAGAGAGACAATGTAGAACTGAAAACAATTAACCATCAATTAAAGGGTAAACATAGGAGCCAGTGGACCTGCTTGGCAGCATCCAAATCACATTTCTTGCAGTTAGAAGGAAAAAACCACAACAAAAACAAACAGGAACAGGCTCATGACTTAATCACATCAGCACATCAGTAATGGAGCTCCAAAGATGGTGAAATTCCCAAAGTAGACAAATTTGTTAAGCCGAGTTCGGGACCTTAATTAGGAAATAATTAAAATCTAAAAGGAGCATCTGGGTTGAATGATAGTCAAGGATGACTATTTAAGTGAGTTGTTACATTCATCTGAAATCCTGAATGTAATTGACCGGATTTCTGAGTAGCATCTCCTACACAGTAGCAATCCCATTGCCTGCCATTCCAACAACATGTCTGTAACACTATCAGTATCAAATTGTCTTTTCCAATGCATTGTCCCTGGGTGGTGTCCCATCTTCAATAAGCCCTAGTCAACAAGCACCAAATTTAATACTAAAAGCTTAGAAGTGATAGGCATGTCACCAGCTGAGAACGAGATAATATTCTCAAGAAGAAAAATAGGCCAAAAATTCAAGAAGGAGGAAAATGGAGTTATATCAAAGGTATACTATGTCAATCTTCTTCCCAGTTTTGACGACATTGCTGACAACTGAAAGCTGAGCAGTGTCTAATGGCAAGTTTAGAAACCAGTCCAAATGTTACTATTGCCAAAAAACTGCATTTTTCTGGGTCTCGGTGACCTTGTCTATAAATCATGATAATGTCATTTCCACAACGCACATTCTACAAAAGTTCAGAAAACTGTTTGTTTAGTATAAATGTTATAATCTTAGTATTAGAACAAGGAAAGCTGTTGTTCAAATATTCACTCACAGAAAATGGTGACATATGTCGGAGGAAAAGCTCAATATCCAAGACAAGTTTTGGAAAATGTTAAAACAAAGGTGAGCAAAGGTTACAGAAAACAGAAAATAGGAACGCTCAGAAGACCACCCGTGTTAACCTTTGCCACCTGCCCACTTGGAAGATGCTTTCACATTTTAGAAATTTGCTTGTGCTGCTTTTTTTTTTTTTTGAGACGGAGTCTCGCTCTGTCGCCCAGGCTGGAGTGCAGTGGCGCGATCTCGGCTCACTGCAAGCTCCGCCTCCTGGGTTCACGCCATTCTCCTGCCTCAGCCTCCCGAGTAGCTGGGACTACAGGCGCCCACAACCGCGCCCGGCTAATTTTTTGTGTTTTTTTTAGTAGAGACGGGGTTTCACCGTGGTCTCGATCTCCTGACCTTGTGATCCGCCCGCCTCGGCCTCCCAAAGTGCTGGGATTACAGGCGTGAGCCACCGCGCCCGGCTTGTGCTGCTTTTATATTTTGCTACAGTTGAAGAAAGGCATGTGTAGAAATGTAAGTTCCAAATAGTTACTAGCTGCTATCTCCTAGAAGCAGGCCCTAAAGCGATTCTTCAGCCCTACTCCTTGAGCTGGGCAACTGAGTCCCCATGACATTCGTTTGTTTACTGTTGCCAGGTCAGAAAGTCTTAACTTTGCCAGAGAGCCTTGCCCTCAGGACTATCCTCAAGTTTTGTGGCCCAGGCATCCACAAAGTTCCTCCTTAGTTCACTCTGCTCTTGCTGGTCCTCCCTATGTCATTGGATTGCACAGTTATCCTCTAACTCTGTTTCCCATTCTTGGCTGTACACTGTTAACTATGTCTTGAAAAGTAAATCTAGTTGACAAAATGCATATCAACTTTTTCTTTGTATAGTGGTGGTTAAAAAACTATAAAATTGGAGGAAAAAATGACAATTCCTGTAGTAGAGGAATCTGAATCATCACACAGTTGTATTAATGATTCTAATCAAAGCCATTCATTTTAATAAATATATTGTAATTATGTTCATCTGGTCTTGTTCCTCCAAAGATCTCAAAGCATTTTACAAGCATTGTATTTCTATCTACATATTGAAAAAGAAACCTCAAGGATAAATCATTGGAGAATGAAAAAATACATACTTTTTAAAGATACCTTGTTATTTGCACTAATTCATTTTTATTCCCTCTCTGGAAGGTACAACATGAAGGATCTTTTTTCCATCATCTTAATGCATCTGGAGGTGAGGAAATCATTTTTGGATAACTCCCTCTTTGAAGATATGTGTGTGTGTGTGTGTGTGTGTGTGTGTGTGTGTGATTTTGTTACTTTGCTAGAGTTACCATATCAAAGGACCACAAATGGGGGGGTTAAACAATAGAAATCTATTGTCTAACAACTAGAAGCCCAAAATCAATGTGTCAGCAGTGTTGGTATCGTTTGAAAGCTGTGTGGGAAGGATCTATCCCAGGTCTCTATCCTTGATATGTAGACAGCTGTCTTCTTCCTGTGTCTCTTCACATCATCTTCCACATGTATCTGTCTTTGTGTTCAAATTTCCCCTCTTTATAAAGACACAAATCCTATAGGGTTAGGAGCCCTCATACTCCAATATGTCCTCACCATAACTTAATGACATCTACAAGTACCCTGTTCCAAATAAGGTCACATTCTGAGTTGCTAGGCATTAGGATTTCAACATATGGATTTTTTTCTTTCCTTTTTTTCTTTTTTTTTTTCCCTTCCTGAGACAGAGTCTTGCTCTGTCACCCAGGCTGGAGTGCAATGGCACAATCTTGGCTCACTGCAAACTCCATTTCCCAGGTTCAAGTGATTCTCCTGCTTCAGCCTCCCGAGTAGCTGGAATTACAGGCACCCGCCACCATGCTCAGTTAATTTTTGTGTTTTTAGTAGAGACTGTGTTTCACCAGGTTGGTCAAGCTGGTCTCGAACTCCTGACCTCAGGTAATCCATCCACCTCGGCCTCCCAAAGTGCTGGGATTACAGACATGAGACACCATGCCCGGCCTAACATATGGATTTTAAAGGAGATAAAATTCAACCTTTAACAGTGAGATAAAGACTTGATGCAACTTTAAAAACAGTCATTAATGCAAAGGAAAAATGGTAGATTAAAACATACAATCTAAAGGAACAAAGTTCTAACTCTACTATTTGCCATGTCTCGCCTCACAACCTTAGACAAGTCCTAGAAGCAAGAGTACATTTTAGACATAGTTATGTGTACCTTTTTGTGAACTCTGGACTATAAAACACATCAATCATGGGGCAGTTAATCAAACTGCAAGATTCAACAAGGCACTCATGAAATGCTTTTCAAATCTAGCTCTCGTATCAGGTAATCTAGTTTTTGAAAATTATCTTTTCACATAAACTAGACAAAACAATATCACTTTCTTACAGTGAGATAGACTTATGATTGTGATAGAGAAAGACATTTCACATTGGCAAATAGAACTTCTGACTCTAATGGCTAAAAGACCTAATGAATACTTATCGATTGTTTCTAAAAAGCACAGGAAAAATTATAAATTCCTTTCATCATCTTTTGTTTTAAACTTCTGTTAGCCATTTGCTTAAACTAATTGATGAAAAGCTTACAGTTTGACCCACATTTCCTGCTGACTTAATTAAACCAACTAATTACTTGAATGTCCAGAAATCATGCAAACCCTAATACATATAGATTTTTTAAAGGTAAAGCCTGCTTAGAAATCCTGTGTAATAAAGAAATCCATCCCCTTACCTGAACACTTGCTCCATGTAAATTATATAGAGAATAAAGCCAGGGATTAACTAATAAACCTATGAGTTATGAGTGTGTAATAGATGAATTAAAGTGTTGGTTTTCAATGTAGGTGATAGCCTAAGAATGTTGATAACACTTTGTGTTAAAAGGGCTAGTAAATTAAATATTATTGTGATAGAAAAGTATTAGGGAATTCAATTCAGCTTTCTGTCAATTTTAATTAATAACAGGGTTCTTTTTCCCTGCCACCTATTTAATTTCTTAAAACTTATCCTCACACTTCAATGTATCATAAGGCATAAACTGCTCTTGGCCTTCCTCACTTCTTGGTTACATATTTTTTTAAAATTGTAAGTTACTTCATTAAACATATTTTCTAGAATGTGATCTCTAACTTAATGGTAAAATGAGGTCAAACTTCCTCGCTTATTTTTATGAAGGCTCAAACAAACTCTCGTTTAAAGTACATGCGCCCTAAACTACATTCCATAAACACCTGGGGTATTAATGAGCCTGTAACCTCTGTCGTTTTCCTTTCCTTTGACACTATAATTATAGAAGGATTCTACCACATTAAGAGTTATAGCTCCCATATTTAAAGAGGATATATTAGGCTTTACAGATTTTTCTTTAATCTTTAAAATATCCCTATCTGGCTCTTTAAAGCAACAACTTAAATGTTAGGTGTCTTTAAATAAACAAGCAAATAATAAGAGAAATAATTGGTTTATGTAAATGAAAAGTCCAGAGGAAGGTATGATTTCAGACAAACTCAGGCTTTCAAGTATAATTTCTATGTTTCCCTCCCTTCTGTACTTTTTCATATGTGGTTTTCCTTAACATCCTTAACACACTGGTTCTACTCAGCTTCACAAACATCATTCTGGCCTTCCTAGACTTTGTATCTAGGCAACTCATCTTCATCCACAGAATCTGAAAAACTAGCAAACGTCTCTCTACAACTTCCAATAAAAGGAAGAGAAACATCTTTCCCGATGCCACAGACATTATCTCTTCAGGTCTCATTGGCTCAAACACAATCGTGTGCCTTCTAGAGGTCATTTTATTCAAATAGCATATCTGAGTGTAGAGGAAAGGCTCTCAAAGGAAATCTGATAGCATCAGAAGAGGGAAATGGATGCTGGGTAAGGAAACAATAAATGCCTTCCAGAAGTAGGTATCATAATCTCCAGTTAGTGGATGAAAAAACCAAGATGCAGAGAGATTAAGCTATGCTTGTATCAAGATACTGTTACTACTAGGTGAAAATACGCTAAAATAATAGGTTGTCAGTACCAGAAAAGATCTTCAACCACAAAACCATATTCTGCGGTTTAGAAAGTTTAAACCTTACCTCGTCAGCTGGTATAATCTTAAATAACTTCAATATGCCTATTTTTATTTCAAAAAAGTCTACATATAAGACAAACAATTTACTTACATATTTTTATACCTATTGTACAATTAATTATTGACTATCATACATTGCAAATAGTAGCCAAAATAAAGTATTTATTCCCTGGATTACACAAAAACAACGCAGCAATCATCATCAGACATCATGAGCAAGACACCAGCTTCTGGTTGTATTGAATATACACAGAATGTGCCATTAGTTATCAAGATTTCAATGTGATAATACAATAGGGGAGTTCTACAAAGGTTCTCTACTGAAATGTAGATGGATACATGAAAATAATGCAAGTATGCTAAGAAAACATGTACTTTACACATTTCCCACCTTGCATCATCTGCTGCCTCCTTAAGTCATCCAGCTCCAAGAGATTCTATTAAAAGCTTCTACTGTAAGCACCATTTTTAATCTCTACAAAACTTAAAAATACTAAATGCCACCTTTCTGCTGGAAAGCTCCTGAAATTCCAATGCACTGAGAAAGAAGTCTGTTGGAAGTGCAAATGAGAAGTTTACTTTGTGGAAAACATTCAAACTGTTTAAGAAACAGGAAACTGAAAGTTTACTTTTTTTAAGGTATCAATTAATCACAACCCTTCTCCCCTTGGAGTTCTGAAGCAATTGAGAAGTTGACACAGAGCCACACAGGGAGAAAAATAGCTACGTAATTAATGGTAACCAGATTGCAGATTGCAGTTGAAAACCCCAGGACTGTGATGATGGGACTTCCTGTGTCCTATCTCCTTGCTTAACAATTGAAAACCTAGAACTACAGACTGGGGTCAACTGGACTTGCCCAACCAGTTGAAGACAGAGAAGCTTGAAGTTTCCCACCCAGGAGAAGCAAGTGCTAACTCATTTGCATAAAACATGGAAGAAATCACCAAGAGGAACCTCTCATTTCTTTTATCAACGCATATCAGGAAACACAAGTAAAAGAGATAAGAATAAATGAGCAGTGACTTTCACCCAGAGCCCATAAATCAACAAGGGAGAAAAGCAAAAATTTTCCTTTAGTATGTTTTCTTCCTGGGAAGTAGAGAAAAATATTATTCCCTCTTTGAAAACTAAAACCCGTGTCCTCCAAAATTGGTACTTGTTGCATGCAGATCAGTAAGGTATTTTTTTTCTTCTTTTTAAAAAAGGCTTCCTATGTAGCTCTTCTTTTCTGGAGGGAATGGAGTGTGATGGCTAAGAGACTAGCTGTAAAGTCAAACTTCTCAGGTCTCCATTCTGTTTCAGACGCTGATCAGCTGTGTCACATTGAGCAAGTAACCTATGTGATCCTCAGTTTTCTCACACGAAAAATGTGCATAATCATCATACCTACCTCATAGGGTGGCTAAAGCATTAAATGAGATTATCCATGTAAGCCAGGACACAGGACAGTACCTCTCCCTCATTTCATCGAAGAAAAACTGCACTGGACACTTTTTTTTTTTTTTTTTTTTTTTTTTTGAGACTGAGTCTCGCTCTGTGGTCCAGGCTGGAGTACAGTGGCCGGATCTCAGCTCACTGCAAGCTCCGCCTCCCGGGTTTACGCCATTCTCCTGCCTCAGCCTCCCGAGTAGCTGGGACTACAGGCGCCCGCCACCTCTCCCGCTAGTTTTTTGTATTTTTTTTAGTAGAGACGGGGTTTCACCGTGTTAGCCAGGATGGTCTCGATCTCCTGACCTCGTGATCCGCCCGTCTCGGCCTCCCAAAGTGCTGGGATTACAGGCTTGAGCCACCGCGCCCAGCCGACACTTTTTAAAATAGCAAAAAAGGCCCTGCCGCAGTGGCTCACTCCTGTAATTCTAGCACTTTGGGAAGCCAAAGCAGGTGGATCACGAGAGCTTACAGAGTAAACTCTACAGAACTATTGGTGGTTTTCATTACTATTACTACTTCTATGGGCTCTGTCCAAGAAAAGCAAGTCATGACATTCGTCAGGAGATACTGTTATTCAAAGATCTTATTGCAGGAGGGGGAAAGAGACTATTGCAATAGCAAGAAATCTATGATCATGTCTGCAAGTATTTCCAAATCAAAGAGAAAAAAAAAATTCTTTCAGAAGGTAAAGGAGGGGAGGAGAAATAGCAGAATATTTGAAGGGGAAGCTGAGCAAGCAAGAGGGAATGGCCAATGCGGTTTGATTAAAAAAAAGGGTCTCACCGTGTGGTTGGGTGATTCCCAGGAGAAGCTGATGAGAGGGCACATTCTACTTTTTTGTGCTTGGTTCAGGCTTGGAAGAAGCATAGTTCAGGGGCCTGTAGGAAAGAGAAGCCTGTTGAAAGTTCAGTCAGGACAAAACGGAGGGTAAGAAATGAGCAACTGGGAACACTTGGTCATCTCGAAGTCATCCAGTTCAAAGTTATTCTCTTCTATCTTCACATCCTCAGACCCTGTTCTTCAGCTTGAGTATCTCCTTGTACTGCAGAGGCTTTGTGCTCAATTCTGGGAGTGTAGTGCTGGGTCCTAATTATCCACTGCTTCCCTCCATGACAGTGGCAGCTGTGCTGAAAACATTCTCCACTGGGTTTTCCACTGGAGCAGAAGGAACACCACCTACATATGCCATGAAAGTCATTGTTTTACCACTCCACAGAAACCATTTCTGTACTTGTTGGAAAGTGGTGAATTTCCCTAAAGTGTTTCTATTTCAATTTCTGCTTTGTGAGAAATAAAGGAAGCAAGCCTGTTCTACCCAATTGAGCATTGCAATACACCCAGGATCTTCTCAATTTTCTCCAAGTAGTTTCCCAGTGTTACATCTTTACTTCTAATTTGGGATCCTCCTGCATATTTCACAGAAAGGGGAGAAAAAATAGCTTGGTGGAATACACATGTGCACAGCACAGCTCCCTATTCTCCATATGCTAATGCCAGAATCTCTTACCTTAGTCAGAAACATCAGTGGTTTTATGAGAGACTGAATATACACATAGACAATGGCCAGATGATAAATGACAGCACAGCTGTGACCCAAAACCTTTGCAGCAACCAGTCCAGAAAGCCAAACCAACTTCTATAGCAACAGACCCAAAATTAAGGATTTGGTCAATGACTGTCTGCTTCCCTAAGTTTTACCCCCACTCCCAATTCAGAACAAACCAGAGAAAGCCAAATATGCTCTCCAAACCAATGACATAGAATGCTTCATTTCTAGGAATGAAGAAGGGAGGGAGGGAGGGAGGGAAGGAAGGAAGGAAGGAGGGAGGGAAGGAAGGAAGGAAGGAGGGAAGGAAGGAAGGAAGGAAGGAAGGAAGGAAGGAAGGAAGGAAGGAAGGGAGGGAAGGAGGGAGGGAGGGAGGAAGAAAGGAAGGGAGGAAGGGAGGGAGGGAGGGAGGGAGGGAGGGATGGAGAGAGAGAGGAAGGAAGGAAGGAAGGAGGGAGGGACGGAGGGAGAGAGGAAGGAAGGAGGGAAGGAAGGAAGGAAGAAAATAAAGAAAGAGAGAGAGAAAGAGAGAAAGAAAGAAAACTGCAGTAGTAGTGTCTGGTGTCTGGTTACAGGACTTCTTCCAAGTTTGTGAAAGATCAGCATTAGAGAGAGGCCAGGTATGCTGACTTCACTGCAAGCTTCTTTTCTCTTATCACATGAAATTATTTGAATGACTATTTTGCTCAAAGTCCTCCAACAACTCTTCATTTCCTTCAGAGTAAAAGCTAAGGTGGTTCCATTGTCTTTATAGACCTTATGGCCCTGTGCCATCTGAAACCTTCTCTCTCCATCGCCTCTCTGACCTCATCCTCTATTATCCTTCCACTCCCACGAATCCCTTTCCAATCACCCTTTCTATCATGCTGGTCTCCTTGTTGTTTTCCAAACACATCAAGCACTCTCAAAGATTGGAATAATATTCCCCCTGTAAAACAAAAAGTGACTAAGGCAAATCTCAATCAATTTAGGTCTATTGTGCCAAGGTTGAGGATGCACCTGGGAAAAACACAAATCACAGGTGCATCTGTGCTTTTTCCAAAGACTGTTTTGAGAACTCTAATACTTAAAAGCAAAAGAGAATGCAGGAGGGGAAAGAGGGGGGAAAAAAGAAAGAAGGGTGGAGAATGAGGCACGTCGTTACATTCTTGTGAGACTTTGATTAACACTCAGTGAATCTACATTTCACATGTGAAAAGAGGGAGTGGAGGGAAAAGTCAACCTTGAATTTGTCTTGGAGTGGGTGGAAGGATGATTTCTAGTCTTGTCCTTGTCAGGTACCTATGAAGATAAGCTGGTAATTGACATTTTCAGGGTGAGATTTAACAGGACTCTGTTTTAGGACTAGTTTATAGGAAAGGATGTATGTTCTGAAAGACTTTGGGGCCCTCAAAAAATTTCCTTGTGAGCCATTTGTGAGGGAGTCCATTTGGGGAGATGTGTGAATTCCAATGACTGTAGGAACCAGGCTTATATATGAGGCACAACATAGGGTTGTGAAATTACAGCTGTCTGTTTGGGACAAAAGGAAGGCAGTGTTTGCGCAACTCATTTCCCAAGTTTAACTTTCCCTTTGGCTTAGTGAGTTTGAGGTCTCAAGGTTCTATTTTGTTTCACACCCAAGATAGCCACATGATTAATTTTCTTTAACATTTCGCTCAAATTTCACCTTCTCAATGAAATCCACCTGAGATCTACTTATTAAAATAACCCACTCCACCTATGCCACACTCTGGATTCTCTTTACCCTTCCCTCTATCATTTGCATTTATTAACTTATAATATATAATTTACTGGTATTTTGCAGGATATGTATATTTTTTTGTGAGCAAAGATGCAGACATGGGTAAAAGGTTATCCAATAAAAATATACAGAAATAATATTCCTAAATTTACAATTCAGTAGAATGCCTTCTTTATTAATTTGAAATATAGAGAAATATCATTTTCCTTAGACCTATTTCTGTTTTTGTTATAATTATAATAATCACTATGCTATAGTTTGAATGTTTTCTCCAGAAAGCATGTATTAGAAAATTAATCCCCAACATGCTGGAAGATAGGGCATAATGCGAGAAGTTTAGGTCGCAAGGGCTCCACACTCATGAATGGATTAATGTTGTTTATAAAAAGGCTTGAAGCTAAGAGTTTGATCTTTTGCTTGCTCTTTCCCTCTCTTTTCTCTTCTGCCATGAGATGAAACAGCAATAAGCTACTCACCAGGTGCAGCTTCTCAATCTTGGACTTTCCAGCCTCCAGAACTATAAGAAATAAATGTTTTTAATAAATTACCCAGTCTATGGTATTCTGTTTCAGCAGCATAAAATAGACTAAGGTACATTACATGTAAAATGGCTGAATATGTCTAAAGATGAAGATCTCCATTACAGAAAATTTTTATATTTTCCAGTTTGGCAATTAAAGAAGACAACCCAAATAAAAATAAGCAGGAACTCTTTATTTGGAGCTTGCTAAAGCAAGGGAGTCAGACACTATTGAGACTGCCAGGTGGGAAGGATTCCCCAGAAAAACTCCAACCAGCCTGTGTACTTGGAGAAATGCGCGCTGGGGTGGAGCCATAGACGTTCTAAGTCATTTGCAGCAGGGAGGAGCCTGGCCCCTCTTCTTCCTGTGTGGAACCTGGAATTCAAACTACGATGTGGGAAGTGCACCAGCAGGGACTCTGGCTTCATGGAGGGTCCCTGTTTCCCTTTTCACCCAATAAAACCCTGCCTTACTAACCCTTCAGATTGTCTGCAAGCCTAAATTTTTGTGGCCATGTGACAAGGACCTCATCTTTTGCTGAACTAAGGAAAAGCCCTGCAACACTAACGCTTGTGTTTAGCAGAGATGGAAAGGTAGGCAGGGAAATGGGAAAGCTTTTTCACAGAAAAGGCAGAGGGAGGAGCTTCAGGTATGTTTTTATTGGAGGTTGTTGGCATTGACCAATCTAGTCTAATGTCTCCCTCAGCTTGATTAAACTTTAGAGGCTTTTCCCAACTATAAGCCCCTGACTACCCTTTTCTTAGAGTGTTTAGAAAACTTGAAATTGTAAATTCTTTTTCTGCCCCTTTCAGATGTAAATTTTATACAACTCAGGAAAATCTTTCTCAAGGACCTGGGACCCACCCATATGAAATGTAATCAAGAAAGGTAGAGCCCCTGACTCCCAATCTCTGTGGGAGGGTAGGAGCTCAACTTTGATAAGGACAGTTAGCAAATACAGATAGCCTAACAATACTGATCTTCCTCTCCTCTAAAGTCCTCCAATATTTTTCCATTTTGTTCATCCCGGTGTCAAAAAATGTCTACTATATTTAAATAATTTGCTCAGGAATGACAACATTTGTTGCTTGCATAAAATTAAAACCCATATGATTCAAGATTAATTATTTTCACTCCTTCTTTCTTTCCTCCCTCCCTCCCTCCTCCCTCCCTTCCTCTCTCTCTTCCTTTCCTTCCTTCCTTTCCCTCCTTCCCTCCCTCACTCCTTCCTTCCTTTCTCCCTCCACCCTCCCTCCCTCCTTCCTTCCTTCCTTCCTTTCTCCCTCCATCCTCCCTCCCTCCCTCCTTCCTTCCTTTCTTCCTTCCTTCCTTTCTCCCTCCATCCTCCCTCCCTCCTTCCTTTCTTCCTTCCTTCCTTTCTTCCTTTCTTCGTTCCTTCCTTCCTTTCTCCCTCCATCCTCCTTCCTTCCTTCCTTCTCCCTTTCCTTTCTTCCTTCCTCTTTCCCTCCCTCCCTCCTTCCTTCCTCCCTCCCTCCTCCCTCCTTCCTCCCTCCCTCCCTCCTCCCTCCTTCCTCCCTCCCTCCTCCCTCCCTTCCTCTCTCTCTTCCCTTCCTTCCTTCCTTCCCCTCCTTCCCTCCCTCACTCCTTCCTTCCCTTCTCCCTCCCCCCCCNTTCCTTTCTCCCTCCATCCTCCCTCCCTCCTTCCTTCCTTCCTTTCTTCCTTCCTTCCTTTCTCCCTCCATCCTCCCTCCCTCCTTCCTTTCTTCCTTCCTTCCTTCCTTCCTTCCTTCCTTCCTTCTCCCTTTCCTTTCTTCCTCCCTCTTTCCCTTCCTTCCTCCCTCCCTCCCAGTAAGGATTATGTTAGGTAATCTTGTATTATCCCTTATCACTCACAAAACCTCTGCTCTCTAGAAAATCTTCATTGAATTGGAGAAGTTCCAGTTCCTCAACTGGGTGGGAGATTGACCACTGTAGAAACCTAATGTTACAGCAGTTGAAAAAATGATCCAAAAGCCCTCTCGTCTCTGATACATTTCCCTAATCTTGATACATTTTTAACAAGTGTTGTTTTTATTCTTTTAATTTTAAGCTTACTTCTGCTGAAAGTTTATTATTCAGAAAAGAGCTGCCAAGATACTGTTCCAAAGAAAATACGTTTTTGTAGCTTGTGTGGGAATACTTCCAAAAGGTAATGTAGATTCCTCTGGAAAAGACAGTATCAAAATTCTCCAGAGGCCTGGAGCTCTAAGCCCATCATTGCATTCCATGTGCTGCTACTAGCATAACAAAGTCAATCAGTACCCTTCGGTCAATAATCCTCTCAACTATTAACACGGAAAAACTCTTGAGCTAGATAAGGTGCTCATTATCATGAGAGGAATAATTTGCATGTTAGCATGGGGGAAACATGATAGGGTTTTAAAAACCCTCTTCACTCTCACAGTCAACTTGATTGTAAAGGATGTAATCATTGCCTCTTTTTTGTAAATTGCATTTAATAATTTTGCATTTTCCCCACAACTTTCCACTAAAACGCAGAGATAACCAATAAAGGATTTTAAAAAGTAAACAAAAGTTTCTTTCAATTTTAATTTTCGTCAGTTTTCCATTATACACAATGGAGAGGTATATGTTTCTTGTTTGCTGGCAGTGGTTGGGGAGTTCCTCTTTAAACATAACGAAATCTCAGCAGTGGTAGATGAACCCTAATTCCCAGAAAAATAAGAGACTACTATTGTAAAGGCTCAAGGCCGGCAAACAAAGGTTGTGTTAAAGCCACTGAGTATAGAACAGATATTTCATAACATGCCATCCCTCGTCAAGGTAAAAAGTTGCTAATCAATTTAAAGAGATGGAGTGGAGAGACAGGGAGAGAGAGAAAGCAGCAATGGCTGCTGCTCCTATAATAAGGTGACTAATTGTATGCTATTATCTGTTTGATGGTTTAAGCAGAATAAAGTGACACTGATCTGGAAATGTGAGAATGAAGCAGAACAAGAGAGTGCTTGTAAGAGGAATAATTTCAGGCACCCATGAGGCTTCACATAAAACTCATTTGCACATAGACAGGGCTCTCTTGTGGATGATGGATAAATGTAATTCCTAGTTACCAGTGTTTCTTTTTTCTTTCTTTTTTTTTTTTTAACTGACAAGGCATTGAAGACAGAAGAATGGAAACTAGACAAAAATGGCTTCAAAAATGAGAATAATTTCTAAATTAATTTAAATTTCTAAATGATTAGACAGTGACTGTGCGGACTGTTCCCTCAGGTCACTAACACAGATATTCTTAATAGTCATTCCTGCAATTTTCAATAGACATCAACAATATTGTCCAATCAAGCTAAAAAAATGTGAAAATGGGCTGTGAGTTTTAATCAATACTTGAAAGCTTTCAATTAAGTTTTACATAAGAGAAAACATACATGAACTTTAATCTTTTAAGCAAATTCTTACTGAAAAGGAGAAAGGGGGACAATTTTAAAACCAGAAAGATCAAAGCCCATTCAAGATGTACGAGCGCCATCTGGTGTCCATAATAAAAATTGTGTCAGTTTTTATCAAACTCCCCTTTTGTGGGCTTTGTAGTGCAAAAGGGTTATAGTACACAGAGTAATTCTTGAAATGGGATTTACTCTATGTCTGATACCCAGATGTTACTATTTACTATTTGTTTTTAAAGCAAACTAACCTAAGGAAGTGAGGTGGGTTGAAGCAGTGGGTTTGCTGTTAACACATATATTCAAACGTTTCAGGAAAGATAATTCATGTTTCAACTAGAGAATTCACATAATTGCTGCAGTTCTCCACCCTAATTTACTCAAACCAACCTTCCCTGATACAGGAAAAGTGTTTCTGTACTTTCAGAAGCAATGCCTCTATAAAAATATAGGAGAAGCAGATGGGTAGCATATTTTTAAGGAAGAAACTTTGAGGCTTATAATGCTAATGCACTAAGATAAATTTAGCAATATATTAAAAAAAGAAACCTAAGTAGTGGCACTTAAGTGTCTTGGAAATGTATGCACATATCTGTTAATAGAACCTGAAAAATATACTGTCTTCCATCCTGTTCTGCAACTGATTTTTACTATACCTATATATTAAGTGTAATAACTCATCCTGTTGTCTTAACATTCTTGGTATCATTTGAGCTACAGAGGGTTCTGACAATTTCAAGGACCAGCAGAATATTTCACAAATGAGGTACTTGCAACTCAACAACAATCAGCCCTCTGATATCAAGAAATCTTCAGGCTTACCCTATGTGGTTTGGTTGTATTAATGAGTCCTAAATAACATTGTGTTTCTGTCTTTGAATAAATCCATTCAGCAAAATTTTAACCATGCTTCTTTCTTACTGCAGCTAAATAACACGCAGCAAAAACACAGTCATAAAGAACACGAAAAAATAATTTATATATCCTTTGTCTTATAGAATAAGAAATCTGAAGAAGATAATGTTTCTTTTGTTCTAAAAAAAAATCTGGACTTTCATTAAGAGACAAAAGCCATTTCAATAATGTAAAAATTGAGTCTTTAGAATGGTGTACCTTTTAATATCTGGTAACAGATAACTTTTGAAATTGTTGCTGCAAAATAAAATTATTTCACAAGATTACAGCTAGAGGTTGGCACCTAATTTTCAAGCAATGGTGAGAAATTTTGTGTGACTTTTACTTGTAGTCCCAAGTAATTATCCCTACCAGAAAAGAACTACACCAAGAGGCACTAGGGGAGCTGGCCAAGCATGTCTTTCTTGTGTCCCAAGAGAGAACTGATGGATGTGGCAGAGGAGACGACTGGCTTCTGGGACAGGGATGTCTTAGCACCTGGCAACTTGCTCTCACCCCAGGGCTATGGCTGGCTTGGCACAGCAAGGAGTAGGAGAGGGCTTTAATATGATAAAGGCATTCGGAAAGGCTCAGGAGAGATGACACTATTCGTACTAAGTCATGAAGTTCAAAAATTGTTCATAGGGAACTTAAGTTTTGACTTCGAGCAAGATCAGCTATTCAGTAGCTATTTTTGTTTTCCTGTAATTTAAGAATAATTATGTCAGATGCCTTACACTAAATGTCTACTATATTTAAAGAATATTCTCAGGATTGACAACATTTGTTGCTTGCATAAAATTAAAATCTATATGATTCAAGATTAATTCTCTCATACTAATAAACATAAAAGTATAAGAAATATCTTCTCAGAGTACATGCATTTGTAAAAAATAAAATGTAATTTTGGCTTTGAAACATGCATTTACTGCTTAATAAAAACTTGATGTACAAATTGTATCTTTACACTTTTTCCCAAACGTCAAGAATTCTGTGCCATAATACAGAAGATGGCTAGGAGGCAGACTGTGGAAACATCAATTTTACAGTCACATCACAATTTTTGTTTCATTTTATACAAGATCTCTGCTTGAATATAAGTTAATTTTCACATACATAAAAGTATATATTTTATGCCCTAAATTTTTTTTTTTTCTGTCTTTTGGCATGACTGGTTTGGGAAAGGAGGAGGGACTGGGTTCAGCTGTGGTATTTGTTGTAAATGGCAGCGTGGTCTTTGCTACTGAGGAGAAGGATGAAGCCTGGGTCTCAAGTCGACCTCTGCTGTACCTTTGCCACATGGTACTGTATGCTTGCCGGCTAGAAGGAGGGTGAGGGATTTTTAGAGTCTGCAGATGAGTGTGTGTGAGTAAGTGGTATCCACATTCTCAACTTTAAGTCACTGAAGCTTCTTTTTCCCAGAAAACAGGGGTTAGATGTTGCATTTCCTAAAACTAACCGAAGTTCGCTTTACTGATGCAGCACAAGAGATGTACAAAAAAAGAAAGAAAAGAGGAAGGATACTTTTTAGGTGTTTGTCTGTTTTTGTCACTCGATGGAAAACACTGACGAAAGGTCAGAGCTCCCATCCTGATCTTTTCATCAAGGCGCCTTTCCTAATAATATGGCTCAACTGTGAATGTAGAAGTTGGGGAGAAGGGAGAGAAAAAAAAAAACTCTGGAGTTAGAGGATACAGAAAAATGAAAGTAAAATTGTTACAAATAAAGAGCACAGACTTCAAAAACAAAAAAGTCACAACCCAAACAAACCAAAATTTAAATGATCAGAATTGGCAGCACAAAAAAAAATGCCCTCTCCTGATTTGTACTGTGGCAGTCTGAAACCCCAAAAAATTGTGCCTAAGAGTTTAGAAAAACAAAAAATAACAAATGAAAACAAATAAAAAACAAATAAAAGTAAACACACATACACACAAAACAGCAAACTTCTGGTAACTATTTTGGATTACAAACAGGATAAATTTAAGGTTCAAACAATCTGATAAAATAACCATTTGGAAACTGAAAAATAGATATATTTCCTATCATTATCTGTAACATTTTGGAGTACTATCTCCTAAGCTAACATTTTGACTTGGTGGTAGCTTAGCATTCTTCTTTGTGTTTTTTATTTGCTTGTTTTTGGTTTTGAGGTGGTGTCTCATTCTGTCACCCAGGTTGGAGTGCATTGGCATAATACCTGCTCACCACAACCTCCACCTCCCAGGTTCAAGTAATGCTCCTGCCTTAACCTCCTGAGTAGCTGGGATTACAGGCATGCGCCATCACATCCAGCTAATTTTTGTATTTTTAATAGACACAGGATTTCACCATGTTGGCCAGGCTGGTCTCGAACTCTTGACCTAAAGTGATCCTCCCACCTCAGCCTCCCAAAGTGCTGGGATTACATGCATGAGCTACCGTGCTCGGCCTCTTCTTAGTGTTTTTGATATTACATTAACAAAAAAATCCTCCAAAATGAAATATTTGAAAAATGTTGAAGGTCAAGTAAAAATTATGCTGATGAAAAGAATGTGGACGTTAAAGCACTGCAGACAGAGCAAACAGCATGTGAAAAGCTCCAGCTGTGAGTGAGTACTAGCTACTCAAGACAATTGGTCAGTAGGTGTGTTAACAGTGGCAAGTGATAAAACAAGAGACAGAAGCCAGGGTAAGTCCGGAAGGACATTTTATATTTAAAACAATTGGGAGGCATGGAATGATTTAAGCCAGAGACTGATGGATCAATGTGACTACAATATAGGAACAGATTAGAGGGTCTTGACAAGGGAGGCAAAGAAAAGAGATATTGATTTCTGAAATTAGTTAAGAAAATGGTGAATGTTTGAATGATGGATTAAGACAAATACATGTTCAATATATATGACAAGCAGTGACATAAAATGTTCCATTAATGATGACTAAGCGACAGAAATATGTATTTAACTGTTTTATTATGTTTTGTTTGAAATTTTTAAATAAAATATATAAAATCACTTAAAATGAATTGATAATATACTATTTATTATATTGTGATAAAATGTGATTATTGATAATGCAAAGATATTAAAAGATGCTCTGAATGAGACTAATTTAATGATTTCTAAAATCAATCTCAATGATACATTTCTACATTAGGAACTTTTCATAGTGCTATCATAGTGCTATGAAAGAGAGTCACATATGCTCTTTAAATAGTTTTTTAATGATATAATTAACAAAAAAAGTTTGAAGAAAAGTAAAATATTCATAACTCAAAAATAAACAATAGTTTCTTTTTATAAGTGGGATCTACTAAATTTTCTCTAACAAAAGAGGGACAAGAAAAATACATAAATAAGTTACATGTAAGAACTATGTACAAAGTGGAAAAAGTGAAATAGCATTGGTCCCACCCTAGGAGCACTTAAAAGCTTTCTTCAGGAAACAGTACCTCGGACAAATCTTTAAGGAAGGGTTTTAGCTTGATGATAGATGTATGGGTCTAGGCATATTCACTGAAAATAGATAAATTGGACAGGGCCCAGTGGTTCATGCCTATAACTCCAGCAGTTTGGGAGGCTGAGACAGGAGGGTTGCTTGAGTCCAGGAATTCAAGGCCAATCGGGGCAACATAGCAAGACTCTGTCTTTACAAAAAAATTAAAAATTAGCCAGGTGTGGTGACACATGCCTGTAGTTCCAGCTGCTTGGGACACTAAAGTGGGAGGATTGTTTGAGCCCAGGAGATCAAGGCTGTAATGAGCCGTGATTGTACCACTGCACTCAGCCAGAACAACAGAGTGAGATCCTGTCTCAAAACATAAATTAATAAAAATCAATCAATAAATAAAAACAAATAAATTTTTAAAAATAAAAATGAAAAATGAAAAGCTATTATATTTTTTCTAACCAGTGAAATCAACTAAAGTTTTCTAGTCTCTATGCAAGAATAAGTTTTCTTTACTTTATACTACTAGAAATTAAAAGTATTACTAGAAATCCAATAGAATAATTCTTAACAGTGTAAACATTATGTTAAGAATGACTCAAAGATGACCACATATGTTGCAACTTTATAGCATTATGCTAAACGTTCTAATACAATGACACATGAAGAAAAAGAAAAATACACATACCAGAGAAGATAAATACCAGACTAACATACAAAATAAATATCTTTCTATACAACAGTATAACCCAATTAAAAAGAATGGAACATTACAATCGCAATTGAAGCTTTAAAATATATAATTAACTAAAACGAATAAGGATATGTAATAAGGAGATACCCACTTGAGAAAAGTGGAGATATATAACATTCTAGGTTAGAAGGCTCAATATTTTTAAACGATGATTCTCACAAAGGTAATGAAAATAAAAAACTCGTAAGATGATTTGTGCATCTTGACCTTCAGATTCCAAAGTTCTGGAAGGAACAAATTAGGGGAAAAACGTATGTGTGTGTGTGTATGTGTGTGTGTGTGTGTGTGTGTGTGTGTGTGTGTGTGTATGTATGTACGTGTATATATAAACGGAGTCTCACTCTGTCGCCAGGCTGGAGTGCAGAGGCGCTTTTTTGACTCACTGCAACCTCTGCCTCCTGGGTTCAAGTGATTCTCCTGCCTCAGCCTCCCAAGTAGCTGGGACTACAGGCATGCACCACCACACCCAGCTAATTTTTGTATTTTTAGTAGAGATGGGGTTTCACATGTTGGCCGGGATACTCTCCATCTCTTGACCTCGTGATCTGCCCATCTTGGCCTCCAAAAAAAAAGCATAATTTTAAAGGGAAGAATAGTGAGGGTAAACATATTCTACTAGAGATATAATTTTAAGTCAAGAGAATTCAAAAGAGTGTGATATGAATGCAGAATAAACAAAATAATCAATTCAAAAATTAATAATGCAGAAATAGATTCATCAGTATATGAGAGTTTTAGTATATAATAAAATCACATTTAAAATAAAAATAAAAGAATAGGTTTTTCAATTTATAACACAAAAATAATTTGTAATCTGTATACCTGTAAGAATTGTAAAATTAAGTTAGAGTTTCACTTTGCAACACGCATAGAAATAAATTCTGCATGGTTTAAAACCTGTATGTCAATTAAAAAACAATGTTAGAAGGAACTATAAAATAATAATATTGTAATTTTATTAGGAGGACAGTATTTCCCTAGCCATATATATACAAGAAGCCATAGAGAAAAAAGACCCACAAATGTGACCACAGAAATAAATGAAAATCTTCCCTGCCAAAACTATGAGTTATAAGACTTCTGATGTATTAAAGAGTAAAGAATTGTGCTATGATTAGTGGAACTATTTTCTAATGCTATAATATTTAATGGAAAAATATATAAACTATATTAAAAGGTCCAACTACTCAATAATTTAAAAAAAATTAAAAGAACCTAATAGAAACGAACTGTAGAAGTACTATTACTAAAAGTAATGACTAATAATAATCATAGAAATACAAATTTAAGCAGAAAAACATGTTTTTGAGCATGGGAAAATATAATTATTGAAAATATCCAATATTAGGCAGTGATGTGGAATATATATTCCTATTGACTGTTGTTAAGAATATATATTGGTATAGCAGTTTGTAAGATGATTTGGGATTAGCTATCAAAATGTCAAAAATGCAAATTTTTTTACCCTATTCCCCTTCTAAGGATTTTTCATGAGCAAAAATGCTATTTCAAAATGGCTGGATTTTCAGACTGTAGCTACACTATTCTGTGATCTCTTTTATAAAATAGCCAAATACGAGACAGAATTAGGAA
Organism: Theropithecus gelada; assembly: GCF_003255815.1. NCBI lineage: Eukaryota > Metazoa > Chordata > Mammalia > Primates > Cercopithecidae > Theropithecus > Theropithecus gelada. The sequence goes on along the minus strand of NC_037683.1, from coordinate 69,198,166 downwards.
ACAAAAGTTACATTTTTTTGTGTGTGTTCCAGGTCAGTGCTTTCAAATACGTGAGCCATGTATATCATTTTAAATATTCCAATGACTACATTTTAAAAGGCAAGCATAAAGGCGAAAATAATTTTAATAATATATTTGATTTAGCCCCATATATCTAAAATATTATTTCAATTTTTCATCAATGTAGATTTTATTAGCTATATATTTGCATTCTTCTTCCTTACTATGTCTTCAAAATCTGGTTTGTGTATTATAAAATACAGCACATATCAATTAAGACTAGCCACATTTCAAGTGCTCTGTAATCACGTGTGGCTAATGGCCACCATCCCGAAGAGTGTACCTCTACATTGCAGTGTGTCAGGCATAATTTTCACCAGTATATCTCTGAGAGCAGTGATATACACTTAAGCTTATGGATCATACCTATGACATAGGTATGATCTGTTACTGTCACCAAAGCTAATATTAGACATTGGACTCTAACCATCCACTATGCTGTCATTACTGTACATTTTATACAAAGACCTGAGTGACACCAACATTACCAACTTGCTTTTGTTAACAAAAGATAGGATCAAATAGTAGAAAAAGAATTGATGTTTTTAATCAATAATATCTGTTGAATGAATGCTGAATGAAAGGGCTTTAACAATTGTAGTCCAATTATGCAATAAAAAGCTGTGTGGTCTTGATCAAATCATTTTGAATCTGTCTATCTCGGAGTTTACAGCTTTAAAACACCTACCTAATAGGGCAGTAAAGCTGTTGTGTGAAATCAATATGATGGCTTTCCAGATTTCTTTATGTATGCTATCTTTTTCCAAAATAAATTAGTTAACTATCTGTAGACATATATAGAATTCAAACAATAAAAGTGGATTTCATTTTAAAACTGAAGAAATTTGGCAATACAAAGTTAAGATACAGAAATAAAATTACAGCAGGGCTAGAATCAGAACTTAATATGTTACCGTAAGATTCTATATAAAAATTTTGCCCCAAAATTAGTTACATTATTTTTCAGAAAGAGCAATTTAAAAATATATATCTGATTTGAGTTACAAAGTTATTGATATGGATTGCCTCTGTGTCCCCACCCAAATCTCATCTTGTAGCTCCCATAATTCCCACGTGTTGTGGGAGGGACCAAGTGGGAGATGATTGAATCATGGGAATGGATCTTTCCCATGCTGTTCTTGTGATAGTGTATGACTCTCACAAGATTTGACGTTTTTTAAAAACAGGAGTTACTCTGCACAAACTCTTTTTTTTTTTTTTTTTTTTTTTTGCCTGCCACCATCCACGTAAGATGTGACTTCTCCCTGCTTGCTTTCCACCATGATTGTGAGTCCTCTCCAGGCATGTGGAAATGTAAGCCAATTAAACCTCTGTCTTTTATAAATTGCCCTGTCTTGGGTATGTCTCTATCAACAGCACGAAAACGTACAGGGGTGGGGTGTTGCTGAAAAGACACTCTAAAATGTGAAAGCAACTTTGGAACTGGGTAACACGCAGAAGTTGGCGCAGTTTGGAGGGCTCAAAGAAGATAGGAAAATGTGGGAAACTTTGGAACTTCCTAGAGACTTGTTGAATGGCTTTGACAAAATTGCTGATAGTGATATGAATAATAAGGTCCAGGCTGAGGTGGTTTCAGATGGAGATGAGGAACTTGTTGGGAACTGGAGCAAAGGTGACTCTTGTTATGTTTTAGCGAAGAGACTGATGGCATTTTTCCCCTGCCTTAGAGATTTGTGGAACTTTGGACTTGAGAGAGATTATTTAGGGTATCTGGAGGAAGAAATTTTTAATTAACCACGTATTCAAGAGGTGACTTGGGTGCTGCTAAAGGCATTCAGTTTCGTAAGGAAAGCGGAGCATAGAAGTTCAGAAAATTTGCATCCTGACAATGTGATAGAAAAGAAAATCCCATTTTGTGAAGAGAAATTCAAGCTGGCTGCAGAAATTTGCATTAGTAACAAGAAGCTTCGGACTGCCTGAGAATGAATTCTGGGTGATATGGTTTGGCTCTGTGTTTCCACCCAAATATTATTTCAAATTGCAATCTCCAGGTGTTTAGGTAGGGAACTGGTGGGAGGTGACTGGATTATGCGGGCAGTTTCTGCTATGCTAGTCTCATGATAGTGAGTGAATTCTCATGAGATCTGATAGTTTAAAAGTGTGACACTAACTCTTTGCACTCTCTCTCTCTTTCCTGCCACCATGTAAGAGTTGTCTTACTTCCCCTTCACCATCTGTCATGATTTTAAGTTTCCTGAGGCCTCCTCAGCCATGTGTAATTATGAGTCAATTAAATTTCTTCTCTTTATAAATGACTCAGTCTCGGGTAGTACTTACAGCTGTGTGAAAATGGATGAATACACTGGGCACACCAGTTTCTAGGTTTGTGACATTGCCCTTGTTTGCATCTTAGTTTATTAATAAATAAATAAGAGGTATAATAATAGTATCTTTTCTACAGGGTTTTGAGAGGATTAAATAAGATATCATGTAAAATTCTTGGAAGAATGCCTGCCACATAGTGTGTTATAAACCTTTGTTGTGATTATTTTCTTTTTCTATGAAGTTAAAAGTGCAGACATGATGCATGCTTGGCACTCAGCAAAATGCCTGACATAACAGTAATTTAATAAATATGTTAGTTAACATATGTATGTACTTTTAAAAATTTGAATCAAAGCTATGTTCCGCATATTCTAATAAAAGCTATAAAATCTTTGACAGAGAAAAGGAAGCAAAAGAAGCCTCTCTCACTAAAGGAGTTAAGTAATCTTTTCCTACGAGGTGTGAATTGCTATCTCTGTTGATTCTGCTGATGTTGCAACCATTATCCCTTTGTAAGCGAGGATATAAAGAAAAATCTCAATGAGTAGTACCAGTGGGGGCTCTAGAATGTAATACAGGGATGGTATTAACAATTTGAACAAATCGTGTCCTTTCAGTAAGTGAATATTGTACAACAGTGCCATATTGTCATGGGTAATTATCCTTGAAGTCTCTCTCTTTTTTTATGCTACATATAATTCTATCCTACAACTATCTCCTACCGTACAATGTAACTATCAACTAACTCAGCTGTACTGTCAACTTAGACACTCAGTAAAGAGCTGCTTATTGAACTGAATTTGCATATACAGACTGTCAAATTGCATTATGGCGTAAAACCTAAAGAAAAACAGAAACATTTACACCAAAATTTTTAGCAAAATTAACTTTTCTGTCTCATTAAAAAGACAAACAGTTCCAGTATGAAAATTTGGTATATATTTATGAACAATTCAAACCATAATGGACTTGGACTCTCAAGTTTATATTTGAGTTTTGCATGTCACATATAAATGTTTGCACATAAAAATATGTGGTTTAAAAAATAAATTTTCTTTCTTATTCCAACCCCCATTTGTAAGCAGAACTTGTACAATAGATCTTTGATAGAATTATGTGCTTCTCTTACTTTCCCAGCTCACTAAAAATCTTCATCTTTAATAATTCCCCTAAAGGCTTTGCAGTGATTCTTGTAGTAATTTGCAGACACATATTGCTGTGTTTAAACCTTTTTATAGTCTCGCATACGATAAGGAGTAACTGCTCTCCTTATGGAAAGGGAAAATGAGGCTGATCGATTTGCCTTCTCAGTAGTATTGAGACAATTCCTCGTCAGATTAATAGCTCTATGTTTCCCCAAAAGTCCTTGCTTTTAAGGGATAATTAAAGAGAAATACCACCTAATGTCTTCTACCCCTTCCTCAATTTCAAGCTTGAATCACGTATTCCCAAACTTTAAAGGATTATTTTTCCTTTTAAAATCATGTAAAATCAATTCTTATCATATTTGCTACTTACTTTTTTTTTTAAATTAAAAATCACCATTACCTTTCAGTTTTTACTTCAAAATTCAAAATGTAAGTATCTTTCATGGTACACCTACTCTGTAGAATTGGGGTGAAGGATTCACTTAATTTTCTGCAGTGTATTTCAGTATGCTGACACTGGCATTCACACATTATAGGTAAGAGGAAAAATTGTACAGATTTTCTGAATCAAAATTTTGAAATATGTATTGAAATCTTTAAAACATCCATAATCACATCATCCAGCATTTCACTTTTGGTCCCAAACCATTTACATACATAGAGATTTGTGTAATAATGCAATTAAATGTATTCCAAAATGGTTTCTTCTGTGGAGATTAGTCAAAGGACTCTTGATAATTGTTACAAATCAGAAACTAAATATATATGCAAATACATAGATTGATTAAATATTTTATAATATGTACATGTAATATATATACCTCTTTAAAGGATGCATAAACAAAAATAATTTCCTAAAATATAAAAGAATGTACATTATGAAAAATATAATCCTGATTACATGGAAAAAGAGAAAATTATGACTACACATGCTAAATTTTAGTAGTGGTTAATTCTGACTGGTTGGTACAGAGAATTTTAATCTCTTTATTTGTGATTTCTGGCATTTCCTTAGTTTCCTATCATAAAGGGGTTTTTCTCTGAGGTTATAATTATTGAACACTTTTCAGAGGGGAGAAATTATTCAGTAAAAATCTGCCTCCGACATTGTGATAAGCACATTATAACAGCTTCTTGCAGACAGAGAAAAAATTACATGCAGTCACAAAACCTAGGTCATATAATTTACTTCTCTTGGACAGTGACCCTTTAACCTAGTTCAAATCCAATAACATTGGGCATATCCAGAAGACAAAATAGTTCTCTATGGTCTCAGTGTCACTTGGTGTGATGAGGATCCCTAGCCTGTCCTATCCATCGTTGCATTTATGTGCAAAGTATTTTGTTTGTCCCAGTTTCATGTTATTTTTGTAGCTTCAAAATGATAAAACATAGCAATCAGGCATCCCACCTGTCCTGGATTTTAGCCAAGGATAAAATAAATCACAACAGCTTTGCACTCAGTTGAAAATTAATATTCATTGCCCGAGTAATAGATAAAAGGCATGATAATCTCATGTAAGTCATTAGGTCTGTGGATGTCACTTTTGTACCATCTAAATTATCATATTTATCATTTTTCAGGCCTTAGTGTGTCTTAAAGGGAGACTAAAAAATATATCTACAGCTTGCCAGAAACTTGGTGGCTGCTGAGATTCATGCTAAAGGACTTTCAAAGAAAAAATCCTTGATACTTAATATCATCAGGGTCAAGGGAGTATTTGAGAGACTTGATGCAGCAGAACAAAGACAGGTCGGCAGGCTTGCTGCCATATGAAAGTTATAAGGCAAAAGAAAACCTAATTTTTGCACTCCCTTAAGAGACTAAATGAGCAAAGCAAAGAAAACAAAGCCATAATAGCCTCTCCCTAAAAATCCCGCTCACTGTTCTCTCTTCTCAGAATGTAAACGCTAAACATTTAATCAACTTAGAGTTGTTTCCCAGCATGTGTGGTTTAATTGCCACACACATTTTTTAAGGTAAGCCTTGCCTTAAGCTGGTTTCTTTGATATGAGAAAGAAATCTTCAATTTGAATTAACATCTGAAAGGACATAAAGAATATCATGGAAATAGAAACCTCCCAATGTCTTGCTAGAAATTAAGATTTAATATTATGATTGTGCTAGAAAAAAGTTGCAAATATTTGAAGCACCAATTCTTAATGCTGCCTTCTGTAAAGTAATTTCATGGAGAAAATAAACTCATATACGTTTTCTAGACCTAACCCTTTTCCATGTTCAAGTTGATATGCTGCCTCACTAAGCATTTTCAGAAGCTGATGATAATCATGAACACTGGCTATCTCTAGGCTTTGTCTCCCCTCCCTTTTTTGTCTCACCTTCTGATATGATTGCTAACAAGCAATAAAAAGGCTGAAATTATCTCACAGAAAACCAGAGAACCAATTCATACTTTAAAAAATATATGAATATGAATGCATTTTACATGTATTACTCCATGTTATGACAGTAATAATTGTGAAAATAATGATAGCAACTATGTATTGTTTCTATGCTAGAAACGGGACTGAGTATTTATAGATAGACAATGATATGATAATTATATGAAATATGTATATATAAATATGTGTGTATTCAATTGCTTTAACCACATATTCATGTTGTTATATATAAAGCACTTTCACTACATACTTTATATTTTATGAATTCCTGAAACATCCTAAAAAGATGAGATTTTTATTAGCATGAATTTACCAATGAAAAAACAAAGATATTCTAGAAACTTCTGTTTTGTGGTTCTTCATGTAAAAAGTTTAGAAATCACCACTCCATCCTAATCATAAGCAAAAAGCTGAACAAACTGAAAAATCAGCAACTTTTTTTAGATCTATCAGAGAAGCACGGTACCTGACAAACTGTTCAGGTACCCACACCTTAACACTACATTACTAAAGTCCTATTTACTGCAGTTCTTTTACCCAGTACCTCATCTACATTTTTCAACAAAAAATTACAAGATATACTAAAAAGCAGAAAACATAGTTGGAGGAGCCTGGAGAAGCCTGAGAACCAGAGTTCAATATGGTAAGAATGTTGAAATTATATGATGGGAATTTTTAAAATTATGATTAATTAGCTGAGGGCTTGAATGATAAAAAAGTAGAAAACATGCAAGGACAGATGGATAATGTAAGCAGAGAGATGAAAATTCTAGGAGAGAATCAAAAAGAAATGCCACTGATTAAAAACACTATAACAGAAATGAAAAATGCCTTTGATGAGCTCATTAGTAAACTGCACATGGTTGAGGAAAGAATCTCTGAGCTTTAGAGTATGACAATAGAAACTTCCAAAACTGAAAAGAAAAGAGAAAAAAAAAGCTGGCAGAAACAGTAAATAGTCCAAAACCTGTGGAACAACTCCAAAAGGTATAACATATGGGTAATGAAAATTCACAAAAAGAGAGAAAAAAACAGAGGCAATGTGTTAAAGAATAATCATTGAAAATTTCCCCTAAATTAAGGTCAGACATCAAATCACATATCCAGGAATCTCAGAGACTATCAAGCAGAATAAAGGTAAAAACATCTACACGTAAACATACCATATTCAAACCTCAGAACATCAAAGACTAAAAAAAAAAAAAATCTTGAAAGAAGAAAGATGAGAAAAACATTTCACCTATAGAGAGAAAATTATAAGAATTATGTCTGACATCTCAGAAACCATGCAGGAAAGAAGAGAATGGAGTGAAATATTTAAAGTGTTGAGAGTAAAATCCACCAACCTAGAATTCTCTGCTATGCAAAATTATCCCTCAGAAGTAAAGGAAAAATAAAGACTTTCTAAGACAAAGATTAAAAGAATTTGTTGCCAATAGACCTCCCTTGCTAGAAGAATCAAAAGATGTTCAGAAAGAAGAAAAATTATATGGGTCAGAAGCCATATCTACATAAAGAAAGGAAGAGCATCAAAGAATAAATAACTGAAGTTAAAATAAAATATTTTATTCTCCTGCTCTTAATTGATCTAACACACACTGTTCAAAATAATTATAGCAGCAATGTGTTAAATTATGTATGCTTATATATATGCTTATGTATATATGTATGCTTACATATATATCACCATGTGTATATGTATGCACACACAAAACTTAATTATTTTTCTATATACCAGCAATGAAAAATTTGATATTTGAAATTTTAAAATACAATTACAATAGCACCAAGATAATGAAATGCTCAGATATAAATTTAACAGAATGTATACAGAATATATATGCATAAAACTACAAAACACTAAATCAAAGGAAATTTAATTAAATTAAAACATAGTCTGTACTCATGGATATAGACTATCCATGAATAGTTGGAAGACTCGCTTCTCTTACAATGCCAATTCTTTCCATCTTCATCAATAGATTCAATAATATCTCATCCAGCTGATTTATTCCAATGCAAAGTGTTACATCTGAAAATCACCGGATATAATCAACATCAATTTGGCAAAGAGTAAAAATTATCTGATCACGTCAGTTGATACAGAAAGTATCAACAAATCCTAAATCTACTGTGGTTAAAAAAAAATTACCATGATGTGTGTATTTCAAGAAAGCTAGAAAGATTTTGAATGTTGTCGCCACAAAGAAATGATACATTTTAAAAGTGAGGAGTATGATAATTACTCCCATTTGATCATTACACTATGTTTATATGCATCTGATCATCATACTATGCTTACATGTATTACATTGTACCTCACATGCATATGCAATTATTATGTATCAATTATAAATTTAAAAAATTGAAAAACAAACTCAGCAAGCCATTTCGTAGCTGTCAAAAACTGGATTCTTAAGTTTACATGATAAACCAAAAGCCAAAAAGAAAGCTAGAGAACTCACACTAACTAATTTTTAGACTTTCTATAATGCTTAGGTAACCAAGACACTGTGAAATTGTTAAGAATAGACACAGACAACAATGGAACAGGTCTGATCTTTGACAATGGTGCCAGGACAACTCAATGGACAATGTTTTTAACAAATGGTATTGGAACAAATGGTCATCCATGTGCAAAACATGAAACTAGCCACAGACCTTATGCCTTTATTAAAGATGACTTCAAAATAGACCATAGACTAAATATAAAATTAAGACTGTAAAATTTCTGGCTTGCACCTGTAATTCCAGGACTTTGGGAAGCCGAGCCAGGTGGATCACCAAGTCAGGAGTTCAAGACCAGCCTGGCCAAAATGGTGAAACCCTGTCTCTACTAAAAATACAAAAATTAGCTGGGCATGGTGGTGGGTGCCTGTAACCCCACCTACTAGGGAGGCTGAGGCAGGAGAATCGCTTGAACCCAGGAGGCAGCAGTTGCAGTGAGCCAAGATTGCGCCACTGCACTCTAGCCTGGGTGACAGGGCAAGACTCCATCTCAAAAAAAAAAAAAAAAAAAAAAAAAGACAAAAATTTCTAGAAGAAAACAGGAGAATATCCATGTAACCTTGAGTGTGTTGATGAGACTTTTAGATAGAACATCAAAAGCAAGATCCAGAAAAACAAAATTGGTGAGTGTGAGTTGGATTTTAGAGAAGTTAAAACCATTTGCTGTTGGAAGCACACTGTTAAGAGAAAGAAAAGATGAGGGAGAAGTTAGAAATAAGGTACTAGCACCACATGTGAAGTTGCATAGTATTATGTGAAAGTGAACATTGATTGTTTATAAATGTATACACAAATACTAGTGCAATTACTTTAAAAATTTTAAAGAAGAATAATAGATTTGCTAAGAAAGAAGAGAAAATTGAACAACATAAAATGCTCAATTAAAACCACAAAGGGCAGAAAATGTTTGGAAGATCCTCCCCCAAAAATAGAGAATAGTAACAAATACGGTAGAGATTAATTTAAATATATCAATAATCATCTTAAATGTCAATGGCCTAAGCACACCGATTAAAAGACAGAAATGGTCAGAGTAGATCAAAAACTAACATCTAACTAGATGTTGTCTATAAGAAACTCATTTTAAGTAAAAACAGACATAAAGTAAAGGGATAAGGGAAGATACCCCATAATAACACTAATCAAAAGAAAGCATGAGTAACTGTATTAATTTCAGACAGAGGAGACTTCCAAGCATGGAATGTTACTAGGGATAAAGAGGGGTGTTACATAATGTTAAAGAGGTCAATAATCCAAGAAGATATAACAGTTCTTAATGTATATGCATGTAACAGAGCATAAAAATATATAATGCAAAAACTGATAGAATTGCAAGGAGAAATAGATGAATTCACTATTATAGTTTAAGGATTTAGCATTGCTGTACCAGAAATGGATAGTTTTAGCAAGGAGAAAATCAGTAAGGTCATAGTTGAACTGAGCAGTTCCATTAATCAACTAGATACAATGTATATCTATAGACCACTTCACCCAACAACAGCAGATTGAACATTCTTCTTAAGCTCACATGGAATATTTACCAGATTAGTCCACATTAAATGTCATAAAACACACCTCAAATTTCAAAGAATAGAAATTATACATCTTCTCTTAGACAAGAGTGATATTAAACCAGAGATCAATAACAGAAAACGAATTGAAACACCCCAAAACACTTAAAGGTTAAACAACATACTTCTAAATAACATAAGGATCAAAGAAGAGTTAACAATAAAAGTTTGAAAACATTTTGAAGTAATTGAAAATGAAAATAAAATTTATTAAAATTTTGGAATGCAGTAGAAGCAGTGCTTAAAAGACATTTATAGCATTAAATGCATGTATTGAAAAAAAGATCTAAAATTAATTATCTAAACTTCCACTTAAGAACTCTATCAAAATAAGAGAAGACAAAATCCAAAGTAAGCAGAGGATTAAGAAATAAAACTTAGAGCAAAAAATCAATAAAATTGGAAACAGGAAATTAATAGAGAAAATTGATGAAACTGAAAACTGGTTATTTGACAAGGTCAGTAAAATCAATGAAACTATCCAGGTTAATTGAGGAAAAAAGGAGAATGTGGCACATAAACATAATGGAGTACTATTCAGCCATAAAAAAAGAATAAGATCCTGTCATTTGCAACAGCACAGATGGAACTGGAGGTCATTAATGAAATAAGCCAGGCACAGATACACAAACTTTGCTGTTCTCACATATTTGTAAGACTTTAAAACAATTGAACTCCATGAGTTCAATGTCACTACTCATGGAGACAGTGAGTAGAAGAACGGTTGGCAGAGGATAGGAGGATAGTTGGGGTGGGCAGTGAAGATGGTTAATGGGTACAAAACATATTTTAAAAGTGTGAATAAGATCTAGTATTTTATAGGACAACAGAGTGACTATAGTCAATAATAACTTAATTTTACATTTTAAAAAAACTAAAAGAAGATAATTGGATTGTTTTTAACCCAAAGGATAAATGCTGGAGGGGATAGATATCTCACTTACCATGATGTGATTTATGCACTACATGCCTATATCAAAGTATCTCATGTACCCCATATAAATATACACCTACTATGTACCCACAAAAATTAAAAATTAAAAAAAAAAAAACCCAGCATGTCAAGTATGGTCTTACTTTTGTGCAAATATATTTACATATGCATTCAAAAGAAACCCAGAAGGACATTCTCCAAAATTTGTAAGAGTGGTTTTTTTTAAAGATGGTGAATTTGGGGTAATTTTTTTTTCTGTTTTTGCATTTCTGCATTTTCTATACTGAAGGAGAATAACAAAGTCAGGACTGACACTACCCAACTTCAAGGCTTACTATCAAGCTATATAATCTAAAAGTGTAGTGTTGGCCCAAAAAATATAGATAAAAAGATTGCTAGAACAGAATAGAGCTCCCAGAAATAGGCCCACATAAATGTAGTCGACTGATTTTTTGACAAAGGAGAAAAGGCAACACAATGAGGAAAAGAGAGTCATTTCGGATGGAAAACTGAACACTGGAACAACTAAACACTCACATCAAAACTACAACTCTAGACACAGACTTTCCCTAATTCACATAAATGAAGTCAAAATGAATCAAAAATCTCAATGTGAATGAAATTCAAAACTATAAATCTCTTAGAGGATAACATAAGAGAAAAGCTCAACTACTTTGGATATGGTGATGACTTTTTGCATACAAACTAAAGGCGTGATCCATGAAGGAAATAATTGATCTGAACTGATCAATTGAGCTGAACTTCATTACAATTTTTTTAAAAATTCTGCTCTATTGAAGAAAATATCAAGAGTATGAGAAGGCAAGCTACAAACTGAATAAAATATTAAAAAAAAATCTTATAACGAACTGTTATACAAAGTTTCTAAAATATACAGAAAAACTCTTAAAAGTTAAAAATAAGAAAACAAATAACCCAATTAAAATCTAGCCAATGACCTGAACAGGCAACTCACCAAAGAAGATACACAGATGGCAAATAAGCATATGAAAAGATACTCATTTAATATCATATATCATTAGGGAATTATAAATTAAAACATCATTGAGGTATCACTATCCACCTATTACAATGGCCAAAATTCCAAACTCTGATAATACCAAATGCAGCTGAGGATGTGGCGCTCAGGGACTCTCATTCATTGATAGTAGGGATGAAAAATGGTATAGCCACTTTGGAAGGCAGTCTGGCAGCTTTTTTACAAAACTAAATATAATATTACCATATGATCAAGCAATCACACTCCTTAGTATTTACTGAAATGATTTGAAAGTTTATGTCCACAAAAAAATTCTGCAAATGAGTGTTATAGCAGTTGTTTTTTTTTTTTTTTTTTTTTTTTCCAGAATTGCCAAAACTTGGAAACAACCAAGATGTCCTTCAGTAGGTGAATGGATAAATAAACTCTGGTACAGCCAAACAACGGAATATTATCCAATATTAAAAAGAAATGAGCTATCAAGTCATGAATAGATATGAGGAAACCTAAATGCATCTTACTAAGTGAAAAGAAGCTAATCCAAAAAGGCTACATTATGTGTGATTCTATCAATGTGACATTCTGGAAAAGACACAACTATAGAGACAGTAAAGGATTAGTGGCTGCCAGGAGGTAGAAAGAAGGGAGGTCTGAATAGGATATCTCACAGGATTTACGTAGAATTTTTAAGGCAGTGAAACTATTCTGTACAATACGACAATGGTGGATACAGGTCATTATACATTTGCCCAAATCCATAGAATATCCAACACCAAGAGTGAACCCTAATGTGAAATATGGAACTTGGGTGACAGTGGGATGTCAGTACAGATGCATCAGTTGTAACAGACGTGCCGCTGAGGTGCAGAATGTCGACAGTTGGGTAGGTTGTGCATGTGTGAGGACAGGAGGTATATGACAACACTCTGTACTTTTATTGTCAACATAACGCTGCTCCAAAAAATAAAGTTCATTAATTATTTTTTAATTGCGGTCCAGAGGCTTTAAATGACTTCCCCAGGCAAAATAATTGTTAAAGCTATGTGGAATTTGAATTCAAGTTTATTTTACTTCAGTGGTGTCTCCACAATGCCACAATGTCCATATATAGTTGAAACCTAAAGATGAGGTAGTGTTAATTGACTTCAGAGTCAAGAGATTGCCCCCATCTTGGTTGGTCTGGAAAGTTGTTTCAGGTAAAGTAAGTTATAAATCAGGTTGAATGATGGAAATATTTGAAAGTGGATTCGCCTATGTGAGCATACGTACAGAATTAGGCACAAACGGATGAAAGAGAGGAAATAGTGAAGGGAAAAAAGTTTGGAAGGGGACAGCCCTGGTATTTTCAGAAGAATAATGAGAGATGAGACTTAATTCAAATGTGGTAAATAAAGGGATGTCCCTATTTGTCAGGAGGCTGGAATTCAAGGCTAGATCCCAGAAGAGATACTAACAATGTAAAGCAAAAACCAAGAAATATTTAGAAGAAAAAGTTGAAATTGTTAATGAAAGGGAGTATTTAATTTTTAGTACCAGGAATCTTAAAGAGGAAGGAGGAATTTTACAAGGGAAGGTTTAAACAGCTGGATTATATACCACAGAGAAATCAAAAATCATGTGATATGACATCCAAACATCATTCAAATTTTCAAGTCCTGAAATGTTTCCCCTAGCTCTTGCAACAGTTTTCTTTAGAGATAATCATTTTAAAGTGTCTCTCTGCTATGGTGCATAAACATTAAGCCAATTTCCTCATTTATTAGCTCTCCACTATGGACCTTGTACTATACTAAGGGTTTAGATAGATTAAAAAGATGATAGATAGATAGATTACATAGATGATAAATGGATAGATATGTGTGTATATATATACACATACACATATATAGACACACACACAGAAACTCATACTATATGATATATATGTAGATCAATTAAAGCTACTACAATCTAACACATATCACTCTCCCCTTCACAAGCATACTCTTTACATTCTTTTTCACACTGCAGCTTCAATCATATGTTTGCTTAACTTGCTTTTCGTATTAGAGTAAAAGCTGTTTTATCAGCAGCCTGTCAACTAGAAATCTCTATTTATGGCTACTCTTGCTCATTTGCAGTGCTCAGTCACTCTCCAAGTTATGAAATGTGAATCTCCTATATACACAAATAACCATTTGTACAGTGCGTGCTCCTCTTCCCACTCACTCTTGAGATTGCTCCATCACAGCTACAACTCAAACTGTCCCAACATAAAAATCACACCCAGGTAATTCACTGTGTTCAGTTGCTACATCAATTGAGAAATGTCAATATCCATTGAGCATATGTTATGTGTCAGGTTCTGTATTTGGTATATCTCATGCATTACTGCTTGCAAAACTCATAGATACATATTAAGTAGAGGTTTCATTTCCATTTTTCAGGGAAGAGAAACAGGGGTCAGAGAAGTAATACCAACTGTGCAAGGCCACACACCTCTAGGAGTAAATCTGGCATGTGAGTGAGATTGGACTTGGTGATTGTTGCATACTTGATTCATCAGACTCTGCCAACCATAGAACCCTAATTTAGGACATGAAAAGAAAATGCCAAGTTCTCTGTTGATTAATGCTGTCCTTCTGAAAATGCAAATGGATAATATTAACGAGTTGGGTCATTATAATAAGATACCTGGAAATTTAAATTTCCTATTTTCTTGGAAAGAAGGAATTCAAAATGATCTACACCAAGTAGAGCTTTCTATAATGAAATCTACTATTTTTTTCTTTTTTTTCCTAAGTGATGGGGTTTGGGTCTGTCCCCACCCAAATCTCATCTTGAATTGTAAAAATTCCCACGTGTCTAATCCCAGCACTTTGGGAGGCCGAGACGGGCGGATCGTCAGGAGATCGAGACCATCCTGGCTAACACGGTGAAACCCCGTCTCTACTAAAAAAACAAAAAATTAGCCGGGCGAGGCGGCGGGCGCCTGTAGTCCCAGCTACTCGGGAGGCTAAGGCAGGAGAATGGCGTGAACCCGGGAGGCGGAGCTTGCGGTGAGCTGAGATGCGGCCACTGCACTCCAGCCTGGGCAGGGCCAGGTGAAGATAATTGAATCACGGGGATGGTTCCACACATACTGTTCTTGTGGTAGTGAGTAAGTCTCATGAGATCTGATGGTTTTATAAATAGGAGTTCCCCTGCACAAGCTCTATTGCCTGCCACTATGTAAGATGTGACTTCGCTCCTCATTCACCTTCAGTCATGATTGTGAGGCATCCCAAGTCATGTGGAACTGTGAGCTAATTACACCTTTTTCCTTTATAAATGACCCATGCTCAGGTATGTCTTTATTAGCAGCATGAGAATGGACTAATACACCAAGAATATATAAAAGGTCATATGGCATGCCTTTACTTTGGCTGCCTTATAAACATTCATTTCAATGCTAAAGTGCATATATCTTAATTACTTGTAATTTTATGTCTCAGCATAAATGGAGTTCCATCCAAAAACAACATCTTCTGCTGTGATCCTGGTCTATTTTTACTCTATTGTCACTGAAATCACATTATCCTAGTCTGCTCATTGGCCATTCTTACATATTTGTCATACATTTATAATAAAACATTTAAATGGATTTTTAAACGATAGTAAACCATTCAGTATATATTTAAAATATTAAAAAGTATATTTTTACTAAAGATGAATAAATTAAATAAATACATCAGCATTCTTCATTTACAGGGCCTTGAGGTGTTTTTGTCAAGCAAATGGATGTCATAACTTAAACATTAGACTTTATTTTAGCAAGAATATTTACAGGTAGCACTCAGGAAGGCTCAAGACTCAAAGGCAGAAATTGAGGAAAGCCTATAGGAGTGGGAAATGAAACATAAAGGAAAAAAATTCCTGGAGAGGAAAAGCAAAAGATAAGGGCAGCTTTAGTAGCAAGTAGAATTTTTGCATGCTTATTTATTCAAAGCACTACCAAATTTGAGTATTGAATGGGATACTCATTGAGTACCCAATGGGATGACAGGCATGAGCTATCACAGCAGGCCCCCTTTTTTTTCTTTAAATAACAAAAACAGAGACTGTTAATCTTGGAAGCTGAGTAAAATCTTCCCGATGTGATCTCTGGACAGATAGCTGAAAAATGAGTGGGAATTACCTAGATGACCAGGTGTTGAGAGAGTAAAGTATAGGAATCTTCCAGAATGAGATTATCAGAAAGCAAAAGGACCTACATGAAGAAAAAGCATAATCTATTTTAAGAAGTACTTAATGAATCATTATGGCAGAGTAATAGTGTTTAAAGTAATTTTATTTTATTTTGTCTTTTTTTTTTTTTTTCCCAATTTTTTAAGCTGTGGGACTGTTTCTTTAAAGGTACACTTATATGGAAACCAAGCATGTACTCTCTTCTTCTTCTCCACAAATGTAGCTACTGTGATTGAAGGTGAGGTTTGAGGTGGCTCTGAAGTGAAGTTCGGGAAGATTCCCATTGCACCCTTTAATACACAGTCAACACGGTCAATACACAAAGACAAACATACATAGACACATACCAGCAGACCCACACTCAATTGTCTCTGAAAGTACTTTGTAGAAGACTAGTGTTCTTTATGGCATGATTTTCACACAACTGGACTAGAAGCTGGAGTGTGATGGTAAGAGTCAAAGAAAGGGAGCCAGAGTAGTAAATAAACCATGAAGGACGTTGTAAATCATCTTTGACGTTTGTATGTGAGTTGATCTCTGAGGTTAAATATGAGTTTAAAACTTATCAAAGGCAATGGAGAGATAATATTGACTGTTATGGGGGACGGGCAGGTGAGTGATGGATCACATTGTGCTTTAAAAAGTTTACTCTCACGCTAGTGGTAGGGCATAATGTGTCATGTGGTTATCTCAAGGGCCTGAGCTAAGGTAATGTCAGTGGGGGTGAGTGGAAAGAAGCAAGTAGACTTGAGAGATGTTTAGGAAGAAAAATTGTCAGATGTAGTGTTAGTTGCATGGGAATGGTTAAAGTGAAAATGATTTCTTCCTTGATCAATCGCATAGACTGTGTTATAACTTACTAAAATAAGGAACATTGAAGGAAGCTCAGTGAAAGGAAATACATAAATTTAATTGAGGAAATGTTGAGTTTGTGGAAAATTTGTTTTATTAAGCTTATTTAATAGTTTCATAAATAAGATACAAATAAAATAAATTTAAATAAAATTAGGTTTATTCAATAATTTGTATGGCTGATTTAATGATTTCAACTTAGTGAGTTCATTGAAATACATATACTGAATATAAATAACAACTTTCCTTTCCGAGCACCCCAACTCACTATTCTCCCTCTTCATTTTCTTTATACTGGTTAGAAGTGAGAAAGGATTGTAGGAAATTTAACATTCCCAAATAATGATTTCTCAGTATGGCTGATTTTTTTCTGGAAATCTACAATATTTTTGCAGGTATTTCTTACTTCAAATTTTAGCCCTCTCTGAATAATTAAAGCCTCCCACTTCATCTCAGGCTATCCTTATGATGTTACTTGCAAAAAAACAAAAACTATTCATTTATTTCTACTTTATTTTTGCCAAAGAGGCTGCAGGTATGGGGATATTTGCTTAAGTCCATAAAAGTCCATGGTAGGTGAGGGGAGGTGCATTACTGTTTTATGGTTATGGCCCTGCTGATTCCAAATATGGGGGCATTCATGAGTATGATCTTTTTTTTTTTTTTTTTTTTGGTGGCTGTCCCCATTGCTCTATTTTAGAACCAATTTCCCATCTGACTCTTACCACACACCTAATATCAAGGATCACACAGGGGAAATGTGGCTGCTTCCTTTAACCAATTCCAGACTGACAGTGTCCAACCTTATCATGCAGATCTGTCTTTACTGCACTGGGCAGTCTGTAATGGGGATGAAGAGATAAGATAAACAGGTCCTGCTTTCAGCTATTTTTTTTTTTTATATATACCTTGCCTGATCTCCCAGAACACAGATTTGGCTCAGCGGAAATCTTTCATGAACAATCTTTGCCTTTTCTCAGATTGCTATGTTCTGCCCTTTTCCTGGATTCTTTCATGTTCCAGTGGCACTGAGATGACTCAGTAAGCAACCAGCTAGAAAACTACATGGAGACATGTTCAGTTTTATGGTTTCATGACCTGTTATCTTGAAGCCCTTCCAAATTTGTAATGAGTAGATTAATCATATTGACCTCCACACCTATAAGTTGAAAGATGAAAGGAAAAAGAAAAAATATTTTTTGCCTTTATGAATTCATCTCTCCCAAAAATATCTATCTCCACTCTTCCTTATTCTATTAGTGGAAAAGTATAGAACAAGGAATTTACCATATTGGTTCTGGAGGCATGTCACCTCTTCCAAATCTAGAGGTGTTTGATCTAGCAGTTTGATCTTTTAGCTTAGAATATGAAATACACAGAAACTTTTATTTTTAGTTCAGGGTAAATTTTATATAGGTCAATAAGCCTGTAGAGTGGAAAAGGGTATTAGTTCTTATTTCAAATCCAAGGGACAAAGAAGCTCCCATAATAGATAAGAGCTGTATAATCCCAAACTCTGGTAAGAAAAACTTTACTTAGCTGCTCCTGAAAAGATATACATCTAATAATGACGACTGCCCCATTCCTGTCTAGTTGTTTTAGATAACCTTATTTTCAGTATTATTCTGAAGATATTTATACTCATTGATATTAGTGACATTAATATATGCGTGTGTGTGTTTGTGTGTGTGTGTGTGTGTAAAGGCTTAAAGAAAACTTTTTACTTTATAGTCACTAAGAAGGATAGCTGCTGTGGGACGTAAACTAACATTTTTTTTGTCGGTTCCAACTGGAATTCAATTCCAAATAGAAGCAAAATACAGATCCGTATGCAAATCATAGTAACAGCTGGAAAAAAATGTTCATTCATTTTTGTAGCAACCATTTTTTTCCAGGTCTTAATAAAGTAAATATTACCCTTTGTGTTCTCACACAATATCACTTTGGGAATTTACAGCAAGTCATCACCTTGCATGCAAATTGAAGGAAACTCTGAGGCCAGGGAAATAATCGATCTGATTTAAAACAGAAACAAACAAAAACCCCAAGGTTTTGGACATGATTGCTATGCTACATTTACCAGAGAGCCGTGATACCTTGTTATTATTACCCAAATACTAATCCAATCATGTTTCTTGCACCTCCTTTTCCCATGAACCAAAGGAAATTCACGCTCCAGGGTTTCCCCTAATTTTAATTATCTTTTTGCATTTCCTACTAAAGTAAAGCACTTGCAATGAAGGAATCAGAACTTTCTGTGAATTAGAGCCAGGAGGAGCTGCCAGAGAACTGAAAAGAGACTGGAAAGGAATACGAAATACTATTAAATGTTAGCAAGAGATGAAAAGACAATGAATGGAAAAAAAAAAGAGGAAAAGAAATTTCACCCTACTTCCACCTCCCAAAAACACAAAAACAAAATGTAAATGCAGCCCATCATGAATTGTGATGCTCAAATCTACCCAGACCCTTTAGAATAATAATTTAGAGTTGCATATCACTTTAGATTTTGAAAGCATTTTTATATATTATGCCACTGATTCATCATAACAATCTACACAGGCAAGTCGGAAACTCTATTATTTTTTTCTGTTTTCAAGCTGGAGAAAGAAATGCTGATGCATAATCAAGAAAAACTTATATGTGTAAATGAAATTCTTTGTAATAAACCCAATTTGTTTCTCTTTTTGAACAGCTTTATTGAAGTACAATTGGCACACAATTAAAACGACACATACTTAAAACATCTAATTCAGGAAGTGTTGCCATATGTACACATACATTAAAACCAGCACGAGCAAAATAATGAATTTATTTATTACCTACAAGAGTTTCTTCACATTTTTTATTTTTGTAATCCCTTCCCAACCTCCATCATATGGCTTCACCCAAGGCAGCTACTGATCTGCTTTCTGTCATTATAATTTACATCTTCTAGAGTATTTTTTAATAAACGGAATCATACCATATGAACTTTCTCCTGTTCATTCAGAATAAATATTTTGAGATTTGTCCACATCATGCTATATATCAATTATCCATCACTTTAATTACTGAACAGTAGTCCACTGTGTGGATACAATGGATATATCACAGTTTGTTTATTCACCTGTTGATGGACATTTGGATTATTTCCATCTCTCATGTACAAGTTTTTATATGCATACGTGTTTTCTTTTATCTTGAGTAAATAACTAGCAGTAGAATGTCTGTGTCATATCTATGATTAACCTTGAAAGAAACTGCCAAACTGTTCCTCTTCATAGTCATTGTACCACTTTATACACCAGCCAGCAACATATGAGAGTTTCACTTGTTCTACATCATCCCAGCATTTTGTACAGTCTTAAAATTTTACCTGTGCAACTAGGTATGTAGCGCAATATTGTACTTTATTTCCTATACAATTTAGTTATCTTAAGCATTTTTATGTGCTCGTTTACCATTAATATATGTGGGCCTGGAGTTTTCTGTGTAGGATGGATTTAATTCAAGTTATCTTTTTCTTATTGAATGAACTTTGGTAATTTGTATATTTCAATGATTCAAATTAATGATTGGAGCTTTTTAAGAAATAAGGGTTAAAAAGCAAACTAACTTCAAAATAAGCATTACAAAGTAAATAAGAATAAAAATGGTAATCATTGAAATGATAAACAGAAAAATAATAGTGAAAATAAAACTAAAAGCAGATTTAAAAAAAAGATCTCCACTTTTTGACATTTGAAATGTCTCTACCTACAATGATCAGAAAAATAAAGATGAGATTCAAATTAACATCATTAATGAACCTATGAAGATTAAAAAATAAATATAAAAATTTTATACCAATCATTCTGATAAATTCAATGAAATGGAAAATTTCTTTAAGACACAATATACTGAAGCTTAATCACAAAGAAATTTATGATATATGTAACATTATATCTACTTAAAAATTATATTCACAGTTAAGATTCTCCCGTGAAGCAAACTCCAGATCTAGACAGCTTCACTGGCCAATGTGACCAAAAAGATAAGAAAAAATAATACTAATGATAAATACAATGTTTTCTATAAGAATGTTCTCAAAAGTTTTATTCATAGTAGACCCAAATCCAAATGTTTATCAGTTTGTGAACAGATAAGCAAATTGTGGCAAATCCTTGCAATGGAATACAACTCAGCAATAAAAAAGAAAGGACTTTTGATACACATAATGACATAGATGACCATCTCAAGCACTGTTTTAAATGAATAAGGCTAGGCACAAAGTCTACACACTGAATAACTACATTTATATTAAATTCTAGAAATGGTAAAACTATACTCACTTAAGATCAGTGGTTACTGGGGCCAGGAGGTTGGGAAAAGAGATTACTTTTAAAGGGGTATGTGGAGATTTTGTGTGGCAAGGGAAATCTTCTATATGACTGTAGAAATGATCAGAGGACTGTATACGTTTGTTAAAATTCATCAAATTTTACATTTAAAAATATTATCTAAAATAATCATAAATACTATCCAGAAAAATAAAGAGCATTTTAAAAGACAGAAATGTGAAAGAAACAAAGGTTTAGTTACTACTTGCTATGGTGAAATAAATAAAAATAATTTATACAATAAAAGTGAAGCACTTTAAAAATATAACTAATACAATCATGTGTAATCCTCAGAATTCAAAAAGAGAAATTCTTATACCACAGATCAGATCTTGTGAAGACATAATTGATGAACTAGAAGATTGAGCTAGAAAAATGACTCAGAATCCAAGTTAGAGATTTAAAAAGCTGATAGTTTTTAAAAATATGGAAAAGATACAATGCTGCATATATGTGAAGAGTAACAAAAGAGAGAATGAGGAAAAGAAAATATTTAAAGACAAACTAGTCATGGAGTTTTAGTACAATGCACAAAAATATTTTAATATCACACAAAAAATCAGATTGATTCTCAAGCAGGATAAATGAAAATAAATTAGCATCCATGCACATGACAGACAAACTGCAGAGCACCAGATTCAAAGATAAATCAAAAGTAAAATGAGAAAACAGACATATTAAATGCATCACACTGCTTCTCAGTAATAATTGACAGAATTAAATGGAAAAATAACTTTAAATTGAGGAAGTAATATCATTGTTGACTTAAAATTTTAAAGCCATAGTAAAGCATTTTGAAAATCTAGGTGTTGCTATCATGTAAAATCCATGAGATATGAATAATAACCTTTAGACATTTGAATCCAAATGTACATTAAATAATTTAATCTCATTAACAAAACAGAATTACAACTAAACGAATAAAAGGAGCAAAATAAGATTAAAAAAACCTTGATCAATCCAGGAGAAGTAGGAATAGAGAATAAAGTATCAAAGAAAAAAATATTAAAGTGGAAAATAGTCATATGTTAGAAATAAGTTAAAATATATCAGTAATTATAAAGAGTATAGGAGAATAAATAAATACAATAAAGATTCTCCAACTGCATAATAATACAAGAATCCAGAGATACACATCTTTACATATACCTCTAGAGTATAAGAACACCAAATAGTTGAAAGAAAATAGGTGAAACACCTGCAAGCATGATCTAATCAAAGAATGCTAGTGCAGCAATATCACTATCAGGTAAAGTATACTTTTTATGTCAAAGGACATTATTATGTTAATAAGTATAATGTCAGAGTGACAAAGCCAGTTCAGCTGGATAATGCCTAACGTATAACTTAATGCATTTAACAACAAATCTTCAAATTAAATAAAGCAGAGGAGAAGGAGGCAGGTGAGAAAAGCTGCAATTATAAGAAACAAGCACTTGTGCTTGGTCCAGAATTCAGCTTAAACCACCATTGGGTGGAGATAAGGATTGTTGGTGAATAAACATTTTGGGGCTTTAGCCCGAGAAGTCTAAGGCTGGGTGTCGGATATTTAGAAAAGTGTCACCAGCACTTGGGATGTGGAGGATCTGAGGTTCAATGGAAACAGGAGCTGGGTTTCATCTTTTTCCACTTATCTGTTTGTTAGGCAACCTGAGGCTCTGGGGTCATGAGTCCTGTCACTGCACAGATGGTAAGATACAATGAACTATTAGCTTTTAAAATAAATTAATTATATCTACATGTAACATATAAATATTGAAATTGTAACATTATGGGAGCAAAGCAAGTGGCAACATGACACAAACAATATAACTTTTGTGCATTTTGGAAATCCACAAAACAATAATTTGTAGTATTTTTGAGATTTTTGTATGTTATAAAGTATTTTCTAAATGTTCCCAGGTTATATATATGCATGTATGTATGTTTATGTGGGGTGGGGGCTGTTGAGGGGATATTCTTCTGGATAATAATTGCCCCCAAGAAAGTCAATTTCTTGAATATAGGGGGTAGACTTAACACTTTGTTTCTTAAAAGAGGTCTGATGTAAATATCATAAAATGATACAATTACTAAATTCTGCCTGCTGGGTAAATTGGCATCTGATTTGTTTCATTGTGCATTTTTCTCTGTGTGTTTATATATACATATATATTCATATATACACACAGAATACATGTGTATGTATATGTGTGTATACACACGTACACATGCACACATACACATACAACATTAACAGTTTTTAGTAAAAGAAAAATAAGGACAATAAAAATGATGAATATATGTAATTCCATTTTGTAAAATGTAAACTATTTTTTGATCTTGTTTAATAAAAACAATAAAGTAGTTAGATGTTTGAAGTGTTCAATTATTATAATTGACGTTCTGCTTGAAATGGGATTACAAATAGAAATAAGTTGTTGAAACTTAAAGACAAAAATTACGAGAAGATAAAAATAGCTGTGCATATAATCTCAAATGTGATCAGAGACTCTACTCCAGTGATTATCAATGATGTATTGCCAAATGCTCAGAAATTTTTGTCTTTATTCTTACATTAACCAAAATCATTTTTGAACATTTCATCTATTTGTTATTTAATGTTGTACCGATTTCAACATATTTATTGCTCCAGTTTATACAAGGAAAGATTAGAAGTTATAAAAGGCATTTAATCAATACCAAACTATTTTGTCTGAGATTCTAAACATTACAATTTGGAGTAGGTTTTGGTGATGTATTCATTGAGACAGGATTCTCAAAGAGTTGCTCCAAAAACTAACAGTCTAATTTTCTTAAAGGACAAATCCAAAGACTTAGTATTAGAAAAATATTTTTTCCACTTTACCTTTTATTTTAGGTCCTGGGGTACATGTGCAGGATTGTTACATGGATATATTTCATAATGCTAAAGTTTCAGCTTCTATCGATCCCATCACCCAGGTAGTGAGCACAATATACTACTAGAGAAACTACCAATAGGTAGTTTTTCAACCCTCGTCCCCCTCCCTCTCCAGCTCCAGTAGTTTCCAGTGTCTCTTGTTCTCATCTTTATGAGAAAAAAATTTTGAAGCTTGAAATTAGTATAGTTTGAAGTAAATGAAAGTAGCTTTTGAAGGTGTATTTATCTAAAAGGGTAAATTTACAAAAGGAACCAGCAGTCTCATAGTCTCTACGGATGGGGACTTACTAGATTTTAAGGACCTATCTTCACCCTACTACATGAACAGGGGCCAGTCTTCTCCCAGAATCTGTGGGACAGGGCCCAGATTGGTCACAGTATTTACCTGCCTAAAGACATGGGAAACTGAATCTCAGGGTGCAGGAATAAATATTAAAATAAAACTTCTTCCTATGGATATAGGGTAGACTATTTTTCTGCATTGACTAAGTGTTCAAAATTGAAGGATATGAAGAAACAGTATGTGGTGGGAGTGGTGGTGGTAATAGTGATGGTGTTATTGGAAAACATGGCAGGGGGAGAAGTGCAAAAAGCCTTCTTGCTGTATTTGAAAAAAAATGTAACCTTTGTTGTAACTCTCTTCATGCAACACAACAGGCATTCTAAGTGACTGGAATTAAAATTATAGACACAGATACAATATATATACTACGTATTATATATACTATGGCACTCTATGGAGTGCCAGCCATGGAGATTACTTCACACTGTGGTTAGTTGAAGGGATCATGTACTGCTCAAGTGAAAAGGGAAGAATCATTAGTTTTTGAAGTGGATTCTAATACAGACTTCCTAATGATTTATTACCAATCTGAGAGAATCAAGGATGAAAGACATTGAAACAAGTTTTTTGATTGTCTCAATGGTTATAAAAGATACTCATTGATGAGTGTGTGTGATGGGCTACCAACACCAAGATCTGTTATACATTTTTAGAATATTATTCTAAAAATAGGTTTTTTTGGTGTAACTAAGCGTCTGCAATTTACATCATTTTGGTAGGAGTTGAGATAGGCTATTCATCTTCCAATGCCTATTTATAAACTTAAAAATTCACTTACCTGTTTCTATTCCCATTTTATTTGTGAGTAGGTTTTTAAATGCTGACTTTTAAACCCACAAACATTTTTTTCTAAGCTCTTATTTGTACATCTCCTCATCCTTAAATACTTTAAAATAAATCTTGACTATCTCTATGTCTTCCTAGATAGGAAAGAAGCAGCCTAGGGTGAAAGAGCATTTAAGATAAATGTAGTTGATCTATAAAAAGAGGACATTTGTCTGCAGACATAAGCAAAGCAAAATTACTCAGTAGCATAATTGATTAAACAACCTGCCCACTCATGCCCCAAAAGCCAGAGTTTAAACCCAGACACTGCCTCAAGATTTGGGATTCTAAATACTCAAGTGTACCACAAGATCAATCCTTTCACTTATATCTTAAGAGACTGCTGTTAATATTCCAAGTATGAGCAGATAATCTGACATGGCCTTTTCTTCAAATCCCTGTGGTTTTATTGAAGAGAGTAGTTTTCTTCTGGAAAGTACTATGTCAGCAAAAAGTATAATACTTCATAAAACCTGCATTGTTTTTTCTTTTTTGAGAGAGAGAATCTTGCTCTGTCTCCCAGGCTGGAGTGCAGTGCTGCGATCTCAGCTCACTGCAACCTCTGTCTCCCTGGCTCAAGAGATTCTCTTGCCTCAGCCTCCCAAGTAACTGAGATTACAGGCATGCACCACCACAACTGGCTTTTTGTATTTTTAGGAGAGATGGGTTTTCACCATACTGTCCAGGCTGGTCTCAAACTCCTGGCCTCATGTGATCTGCCCACCTCGGCCTCCCAAAGTGCTGGGATTATAGGTGTGAGCCACTGTGCCTGGCCTGAAACCTGCATTTTATGAGTGAATAAATTCTTAAAAACAAAATAGTAAATGTAATATTTTTTTTATCCCCAGGATAAATTGAGCACAAACGCTTTGTATTTGAGTGGAATTTTCTAATGAGGATGGGGGAAAAGCTGAAGTTAAAGATGCCTGTTTCAGCATTTCCTAGATAAAGTAAGGATTTTCACGTGTAATTTTTTCAGAATGTGTCTTGAATTAATTTGACATTAATTATTCACTTGATAGCCCAAATTACACATTTTTTTTTGCATGAAAACCAGGTGTGTTCCACATACCCTAAGCATCTGCTATCTTTTGCACACAAGTCAAAGGGGGATAGTACTGTGAAACAAGAGCATTGCATAAGAATGCCTCTAGTTTTCACATTCAGTGGCATAAAAAAAGCACCAAAGAAAAAGATCCTTTTTTCCTCTCATTTTTAAAAATGAAACATGCACTTTTGGTGCTAAAGCAAGTCATACTATATTTAATGGGAATGTGTGTGATGTCAACTTAAAACATCAAAAAATTTATACTTGCATTTTAGTCACCCACAAATCCAAACTATGTCAAATGTAACATCATGTTTTATGCCATGGGCTATTAAAAATGGCTTGTTCATAATCATATTATCCTAAAGAAGATTACTGTTGGTTTGGAAAGAATTTCATGTTTATAATCAAATTCAGATACAGTCCTTGAGGTAAGCTATGCTTGATTAATGAGTGAAGTGATCCAAAATGGCAGTTTTGTAAAAGGCTTTATGTTTCTAAAGTCCCAAGTTGAAGGACAAACTTTACAGGGTAGGAGCCTCCTTGGGGAAAAAGGGTGGGGCAATGGAGAGCTGCCTGGGGCAGTCTTCCCCAGAAAGATTTCCTGTATTTTTATGGCTGTGTTTACTTAAACAAATAGGGATAAAATATTTGGTAAGGTATGATTGCTGAGCTAATTCCACAAACTAAAGTGAGTTCAACACTATACACAGCAGGTTTTTCTTATTCCCAAATATTATAATTAGGTTCTTCTACATTTTCTTTCAGATCAACTTTTCAAGAAAGAAAATAAAAATGCTATTAATTTATTAACTGGTCATATGATTCCATTCCAGGCAGAGAATAGGCAAAATGATTGATTCTCCATTCTAACTTGATAAAAGGCCTATTTTCCTGGAAAAAAAAAAAAAAAAAAAAAAAAAAAAGCACCTTATATTGTCCTAGGATCTGCTTAAAATAACTGGTACATGACTCAATTTTTAGATTTCCATAGCGGATTAGGTTTCAACATAGATATTATTTCTTGACGATAGTCTTACAGTGCATTTTCCTCACATTTTGTCCATTCCATGGAACAGGGAAAGATTGAATGTGTCTAAATATTTTTAAAGAAAAAAATTAAACTTAGAAATGCTTTGTTACTTAAAATGTGTCACAAAGCTAGATCAGTTAATGTGAAAAAAATACAGATTTCAAATATGGAAAGCAGTTATTTTAAAATGCTCTTTACAGGAAACTATAGGAATCTCCAATTCTCTCAATACTCTGCTCTCAATCAACTCTAAAGATAATTCTCATTCAGGAATGCTATTTTTTAAGTTCAGTTTTGTCAGGCATTTGATAGTGATGGAAAAAGTAAAGTCATAATTAACATTTTTGTTAAATGATTTACCAAGTAATATTTCACACCCTATATATAACTTACCCCAGTTTTAAACTTTGAACTAGGCATCAACCAATTTGTTAACTAACATTGTATTTCTCCATTACCAAAGAGAACATAGAAAAACTAAGATATTTAGCAAAATAAATATTTTAGGTACACAATAGAAATAAGTGAAGGTAGAAATATTTTTCCACTCAACAGAATAATCTGATTGAATTGGGAAGCTACTCATATTTGTTACAATTTTAACATAATTTCCAAATTAATACAGTAATATATTTAACCAACTACAATATGTCTAATACAGCTCTACTCACTAAATATAATTCTGAGGTAAACACACATTGCCCAGATGCTCAAACATTTTAGTAAAAAATATTATTTAATTATTAAAATAAATGTAAAATTGTTGAAGTACTATTAATAATAGTCCAACTTAGCTCAGTAATAAGTTTATATCAACACTAAACATTTGAGTAGCTTTTTGAAAAAGATATATTCTGTTACAATATTTCACTATATTTTGGCTAGCCTCTCATTTCCAAGTATTCAGCTCTTAAATTCTTAATTTTTATATAAATGTCTACTGCCTCAGTGATATCATTTGGATCTGTGTTCCCAGCCAAATCTCATGTCAATTGTAATCTCTAATATTGGACGTGGGCCCTGGTGGGAGGTGGTTGAATCATGGGAGTGGATCCTTCATAAATGGTTTAGCATCATTCCTCTGGTGCTATTCTCATGATAGAGTTCTCACGAGATCTGGTTTCTTAAAAATGTGTGGCACCACATCGCATTGATTCTAAAATTGATCACATAAATTGTAAGTAAAACACTCTTCAGTAAATGCAAAAGAATGGAAATTATAACAGTCTGTCAGACCACAATGCAATCAAATTAGAACTCAGGATTAAGAAACTCACACAAAACTGCACAACTAAACTACATGGAAACTGAACAACCTGCTTCTGAATGACTACTGGGTAAATAACGAAATTAAGGCAGAAATAAGTAAGTTCTTCAAAACCAAAGAGAACAAAAAAAGACACAATGTACCAAAATCTCTGGGACACAGCTAAAGCAGTGTTTAGAGGGAAATTTATAGCACTAAATGCCCACAAGAGAAAGTGAGAAAGATCTAAAATAGACACCCTAACATCACAATTAAAAGAACTAGAGAAGCAAGAGCAAAAGCTAGCAGAAGTCAAGAAATAAGTAAGATTAGAGCAAAACTGAATGAGATAGAGACATGAAAAACCTTTCAAAAGCTCAATGAATCCAGGAGCTGGTGTTTTGAAAAGATTAACAAACTACCACTAGCTAGACTAATGAAGAATAAAAGAGAGAAGAATCAAATAGACACAATAAAAAATGATAAAGGGGATATCACTACTGATCCCAAAGCAATAAAACTACCATCAGAGAATACTATAACATCTCTATGAAAATAAACTAGAAAACCTAGAAAAAATGAATAGGTTCCTGGACACATACACCCTCCAAAGACTAAATCAGGAATAAGTGAAACCCATGAATAGACCACTAACAAGTTCTGAAATTGAGGCAGTAATTAATAGCCTAACAACCCAAAAAAGCCCAGGACCAGATGGATTCACAGCCAAATTTTACCAGAGGTACAAAGAGGAGCTGGTATGATTTCTTCTGAAACTATTCCAAACTACAGAAAAAGAGGGGCTCCTCCCTAACTCATATTATGAGGCCAGCATCATCCCGATACCAAAACCTGGCAGAGACACAACAAAAAATAAAATTTCAGGCCAATATCCTTGATGAACATCGATGCAAAAAATCCTCAATAAAATACTGTCAAACCGAATCCAGCAGCACATCAAAAAGCTCATCCTCCACTATCAAGTCAGCTTCATCACTGGGATGCAAGGCTGGTTCAACATATGCAAATCAATAAATGTAAATCATCACATAAACAGAACCAATGACAAAAACCACACGATTATCTCAATACATGCAGAAAAAGCCTTCGATAAAATTTAACACAGCTTTATGCTAAAAACTCTAAATAAAGTGGGTATTATTTGAAGGTATCTCAAAATAATAAGCTATTTATGACAAACCCACAGCCAATATCATACTGAATGGGCAAAAACTGGAAAAATTCCCTTTGAAAACTGGCACAAGACAGGGATGCCCTCTCTCACCACTCCTATTCAACATAATGTTGGAAGTTCTGGCTAGGGCAATCAGGCAAGAGAAAGAAATAAAGGGTATTCAGTTAGGAAAAGAAGAAGTCAAATTGTCCCTGTTTGCAGATGACATGATTGTATATTTAGAAAACCCCATTGTCTCAGCCCAAAATCTCCTTAAGCTATAAGCAACTTCAGCAAAGTCTCAGGACAGAAAATCAATGTGCAAAAATCACAAACATTGCTATACACCAATAATAGACAAACAGCCAAGTCATGAGTGAAGTCCCACTCACAATTGCTACAAAGAGAATAAAATACCTAGGAATACAACTTACAAGGGACTTGAAAGACCTCTTCGAGGAGAACTACAAACCACTGCTCAAGGAAATAAGTGAAGACACAAATAAATGGAAAAACATTCCATGCTCATGGATAGAAGAATCAATATTGTGAAAATGGCCATTTTGCCCAAAGTAATTTATAGATTCAATGCTATCCCATCAAGCTACCATTGACTTTCTTCACAGAATTAGAAAAAAACTACTTTAAATTTCATATGGAACCAAAAAAAGAGCCCATATAGCCAAGACAATCCTAAGCCAAAAAAAAAAAAAAAAACCACAAAGCTGGAGGCATCATACTACCTGACTTCAAACTACAAGGCTACGGTAACCAAAACAGCATGGTATGGTACTGGTACCAAAACAGATATATAGACCAATGGAACAAAACAGAGGCCTCAGAAATAATGCCACACATCTACAACCATCTGATCTTTGACAAACCTGACAAAAACTAGCAATGGGGAAAGGATTTCCTATTTAATAAATGGTGTTCGGAAAACACCAAAAACAATATGGCTAGGCCATATTCAGAAAACTGAAACTGGACCCCTTCCTTACACCTCATATGAAAATTAACTCAAGATGGATTCAAGACTTAAACGTAAGACCTAAAATCATAAAAACCCTGCAAGAAAACCTAGGCAATAGCATTCAGGACATAGGCATGGGCAAAGACTTCATGACTAAAACACCAAAAGCAATGGCAACAAAAGCCAAAATTGACAAATGGGATCTAATTAAACTAAAGAGCTTCTGCACAGCAAAAGAAACTATCCTCAGAATGCACAGGCAACCTACAGAATGGGAGAAAACTTTTGCAATCTATCCATATGACAAAGGTCTAATATCCAGAATCTACAAAGAAAATAAACAAATTTACAAGAAAAACGAACAACCCCATCAAAAAGTGGACAAAGGATATGAACAGACCCTTCTTAAAAGAAGACATTTATGTGGCCAACAAACATATGAAAAAAAGATCATCATCAGTGGCCATTAGAGAAATGCAAATCAAAACCACAATGAAATATTATCTCACACCAGTTAGAATGGCGATCATTAAAAAGTCAGGTAACAACAGATGCTTGAGAGGATGTGGAGAAATAGGAATGCTTTTACACTGTTGGTGGGGGTGTAAGTTAGCTTAACCATTGTGGAAGACAGTGTGGTGATTCCTCAAGGATCTAGAACCAGAAATAGCATTTGACCCGGCAATCCCATTAATGGGTATATACCCAAAGTATTATAAATTATTCTACTATAAAGACACATGCACACATATGTTTATTGCAGCACTACTCACAATAGCAAAGACTTGGAACCAACGCAAATGCTCATCAGTGCTAGACTGGATAAAGAAAATGTGGCACATATAACACTATGGAATAGTATGCAGCCATAAAAAGGATGAGTTCATGTCCTTTGCAGGGACATGGATGAAGCTGGAAAGCATCATTCTCAGCAAACTAACACAGGAGCAGAAAAGCAACCACCACATGTTCTCACTCATAAGCGGGAGTTGAACAATGAGAGCACATGGACACAGGGAGGGAATCATCAGACACTGGGGCCTGTTAGGGGGTGGGGGCTATGCGAGGGATAGCATGAGGAGAAATACCTAATGTAGATGACTGGTTGATGGGTGCAGCAAACCACCATGGCACGTGTATACCTATGTAACAAACCTGCACGTTCTGCACATGTATCCCAAAACTTAAAGTATAATATAAAAAGAAAGAACTTTTTTTAAAAAAAGTGTGTTGCACCTCCATCTTCTGTCTTTCCTTCCTGCTCCAGCTAAGTAAGTGCTGCTTCCCTTTTGCCTTCTGCCATGATTTTAAGTTTACTGAGGCCTCCCCAAAAGTAGAAGCCTCTATGCTTTCTGTACAGTCTGCAGAACCTGAACCTCTTTTCTTTATAAATTACCCAGTCTCAGGTATTTCTTCATAGCAAGCAAGAACAGACCAATACACTCAGCTTATACTAACAAGCTATGCTCTAAAGTGAAACTGATATTGGAGAACTAGTCATATACCTAACTGATGCTTTACAATTTTGCATATGTAAAAACAGATATAAACTTTCTAGATACTTTATGAAAAACATCAGACTTAACAGATAATCCAAAAACTACATTTATTTATATAAGGAGACATACACTATAGATATTAACATATATTCTAAATGTACAATATCTTGATTCACCAAATTGATGCCAGAGTGAGAAACATTATAATCTGATTTTGTTTTTTTATTTCCAGCATTAGACTCAAAGTGTTAAGAAAGTAATATAGCTCATAAGGGTTGGATTGCAAAGAGTAGCTGACAGTGTTGCTAATTTTTATAAAGTATTTTGGCATTTTCCCACTTTATTTTACTATTACATCTCTAGCTCATTGGGCATAATTGTGATCCTTTGCAAATCTAAATTAGGAACTAAGAGAACATGTATGAGATAGTCAAAAGGACTATAGTGAGACAAGTAACTGTTGAAGGGTATTTCATTTCTGATAAAAAATGAAATCATGTGTCTCAGTTACATTTAATTAATAGAAGACATCAAAATTCTGTCTTTGTAATTTTCCATCATATATAATTATCAACACAATTCGTTACAAGTATATTTTCTTTCAGCTTTTCCTTCCACACAAAGCTTTTATATATCACCTATTTTATTAAAATCAGCGAATTCTCCATAAAATAGAAAAATATTCTTACTTCAAAACTGAGGTTCAACAAGGTAAAGTGAGTTTATTCAGGTTATTAGAAAAGTTGAGGTAAAATACATATGTCTTACCCTTCATTTCAGTTCTTTTCCTACCTTACTACCTAATATTTCTTACCCATCTTTTGAACTCCACCTCATCTGCCTTTTAAGATTTAATATAAGGGTCCACTTCTTTGGGAAGACCTTTTTAACTTTCTCCCATGATCATCCTCAGGCTTGCTTTCTCCTTCCTCTGTTCTCTGCTGGCACTTATAACAAATCTCTGTAATCCTATTTACTCCATTGTACCACATTGTCCCCAAAAAGTAGGCCATGAACTACTTGGGAGAAGGTGTCATGTCTTACCTATTTGACATAGTTCCCCCAACTCTCAGCAGCCTTAAATTCACATGTTCTAAAAGACACTGAACAAATATTAAAGGAATTACATTGATGGCATTTTAATTTTAAAAAATAGCTTGATAGTTAAAACAGGAACCACAGTGGAAAGAAGACTGGATGCAATGCCTGCACACTTTTCCTCACATGTAAAACAAGCAGGGTATTGATCACCATCACTTTTAAATCTTGCTTTATGAGGAAAAACAATTCTAGGAATTTCTTCCTCAGAACTATAGCATACCCAACAGTGATTTTTCAATGCCAGAAATGCTAATTTACCAAGGCTACATCATCAATTGTTGAAGCACTTCTGTTAGGAGTGATGTCACTGCATGGCAAGTTGGCAATTATTTGAGGAGTTATTTCAATAACTGCACAGCTCTCTGTCTGATTAATGAAACTGCCAATGGATTTATAACTCCAGTTACAGAAATGTATCATTGGAGATTTGCTGAATGGTGTGACATAAATTCCAGACACCTGAGAAATTACGACAGAATTTGATTAGAATGGCTACTTTCATCTCCCCTTTTTCACTAAATTCACTCCTTATTATCTACTGCTAGCACTGCCTGTTCTAAGAAAGAAGAAGGTGCCTGTGAGTAACAAAATACTTTGCTTGCTAAAGCTATTATTTCTTTCATTGTCCACACTATCTAAATTTTCTTGTGGACAATATTTAAACATGCCAGAGCAGATTCAAAGAGAAATAGTATCAGAGGAGAAAGTTTCTGTGGAGTCTATAATGTTTCCTTGATGAGGGGCAGGTCCAAAAATATTGAGAAACAAAGCAATAACACTCAGTAAAATATAAATTATGGGCCAAATATTTTATGCATTGTTAGGAGGAAAGCTTCAGACAGAATGTAAATAGATGCATGGAGCAGGAATTATTGTCCCATAACTCAAAGCTCAAGATATCCAGATATGATTACAAAAGTACAAACATCTTTGTTGCTTCTCTTAAAGAAGAATATGTTACGTTTTAAGATGAGTGTAAAAAAGCACTACTTATTATCTTCAAATAATTGCAAACTTTTATTTTCATTAATACAATGAAATAAACGATTGAAAACACAAATTAACAAGTCTTAAATTACACATATAGTATATTACATATACCTTTATTAGTATAAACTAGTATTTATCTCAAGAGATTATCTATTTGAAATAAAATTTTCTCCTAAAATGTGAAAATTTATTTTGGGAAAGATAAAGGATTGTTGAGGTTCTTAATTACCAATAAATTGGTCATGGAAAAAAAATGCAATATTAGGAATCCAAAGATAACTAGACTTTACAATGTGGTCTCCTTGATACAAACCAAATAAAAACAAACCCCTCTCATATTTGTACTTCCACATTTACTGCAGCCCTAGTCACAATAGCTGAAACCTGAAATCAACATGTGTCCATCAATAGATGATTAGATTAAATATGTGGTATACATACACAGTAGAATATTATAAAGCTATAGAAACATGTGGTATACATACACAATAGAATACTTTAAAGCAATCAATGAAATCCTGTAATTTGTAGCAACGTGGATGGAACAGGAGGTGATTACGCTAAGTGAAATAAGCCAAGCACGGGAAGACAAATACTGCACATTCTCACTCAAATGTAGAAGCTAAAAAAAGTGAATTTTATGAAGATAGAGAATAGATTTGTTATTACTAGAGGCCAGGAAGTGTAGGAGGGAGCAATAAAAGAATTACTGAGTACAAAAATATACTTAGATAAAAGAAATAAGACCTAGTGTTCAGTATAGTAAATAACAACCTCTTGTATATTTGGGAAAAAGGCCAGAAAAGAATAATTTGAATCTTCCCAGTCTAAAAAAGAGATAAATTTTATGGTGATCGATATTTTAATTAGCCTAATTTTATCATTGTACGTTATATGAATGTATCAATATGTCACATGTACCCCCAAAATATGTACATCTATTATGCATCAATTTTTTAAAATTCTCTCAAAAACTGTGTCAGTACAAAGAAATAAACATAGAATGAATCTCAGTTTATAACAATAGAAGCAGATTATTCAAAAACTCTAATCTGTTTCTTCATATTTAGACAATAGAAGCAGGTCTCAGAGACAAATTGATTTTCCTTCTTTCAACTTATACCATATATCATATCTCTAAGAATTATGACCTAAGCCAGCACGCACATTTCAGTGAGTATCAGAGAAAGCCCTGACCAATACAGTAGGGAAATATACCAGGAGAGAGATGGCCCATTCACAATAACAGACACCAGCCAAAGACTTCTACCAAACCTCCTGCAATAATAGCCAAAATAGTGCTTATCTTATGCCTGGCACTCTTCTACCCACTTTACGTGTATCAGTCCATCTGTTCTCACAACAGTCCTATGAGTCCAACACTAATAGTATCCTATTTTACAGCTGAGGAAACTGAGAAACAGATTGAACAGTTAATACATGATAGAGCAGGGACTTATACTCTGGCAATCTGGCTTCAGAGTCTGTACACTTTTCTTCTCTGGTACACAGACCTCAACAGCATCATTTTCAGATAACCTGTGCAGAAGCTACTCAATAATATATGTCAGTTAAATTTCCTCCAACATGGATTTCATTCATCATAGTTACAGTTACATCTCTTTGATGTCTGGCCACTTCATTTTACTTTCTGTTTCTTTACCTCCTATCTCTTCCTTTCCCCACATTTTAGGGTTCACTTTTTTTTTTAATGTTACTTTTTTAAGACACAAGGATTTCAACATTATTTAAAGAAAGAAGAAACTATTCCATCATTGAAATCTGTGGGGCTCAGCAGAACAACTATAACAATATCCTTTCACCACACCCCTAATCTGGAATAGGCATTAGTTATTTAAGAAATCAGCTAGGATACTTGATTTTTAATATTTTGTGAATGAAAAGAGGTAAACATAGAATTTTTTTAAAAAAGCGTTGGCGATTTCCATCCCTTTACAAAACCTCCAATGAGTAAACATTGAAATTTCAAGGGAGCAACAAATATAAATTATCTTTTCCCATTTTATGAAGGAGTCTTCTGAGTGTTACATTCAGCCATTACCACCAGTCAAAATACAGGGAAATCAAATTAGCAAAACTGATTTGCTATTAATTTTAGCTAAAATGTAATTTATAGTCCCTTAATATGACTAATAAAGTGAATAGAAAGGAGAAATAGAGAATAAAAAACAGCATGTGATGTAGTCATATTATATAATCTCTGTGAAATACAGAGATTTCCCTTCCCTCCCCCATCCCTATTCTGGAAGGCCAATAAATAGGACATTTCCCTTCTTCAATATCTGAAGCCTGAAGAGAAAGCTTAAGAGAGAAGGGAAAATGATGAGTCTTTCTATTGTAAACGTGACAGAACCTCTCTAATAAAATGCTCAGTATAAACAAGGTAACTTGAGCCTCCAAACTGAGGTTGGAGAAAACATATAGATTTCCAAAAACCCGCAGCATTTTCAGAAACAAAACTCATAAAGTTTCAAAACTCCATGAGAATGGAATTCTCAGCAGGAATACTAGGTCAGAATCAGGGAATGGAAATGAAAGAACTAAGTGAAATATAAGGCAAACTTGCCCAGTAGGCCTCACCAGCCATCGAATAAAATGAGTTTTAGAAAAACCAAACAAGGGTAATAAAATACCTCATGTAATTGTCACTGCAGCTGTAATGCCTTGTAGCCAAAGATCTAACCTTGCATAGTTCATAATGCCTGGTGTAAGACATTTATATATGCATTTTCAGGGCCTAGTGCTTCCTAGAAGGTTGTGATACTAAATGAAGCAAGAACATCCCCTCAGAGGGAAGGATCTTACCCTTTCTCTCATTCCTGAAGTTGTATCAGATGGCCTTCGTAGCCTAAAACAAACCTGAAACAAGTAATGTCAATTATCAAGATTCATTTGATTACAGGGATTTTTCACCCTCCTCAAAGATACATGGTAGTTAATAATTCTGTCTTGGTGTGTATACCAAGTTCATTCTGGCATTTAATGTTCTGGAACAAATGTGTGTAGGTGTGTGCATGCACACTGGTGTGTGAGAGTTTGTGTATATTTGTACATTCAATGTTTTACGATGTTTATTACAAGATTTATAAAGTCTACAATGGTAACGTTGATCACTTTGATTTACCATACAGGAGAGGCCCTTGCATTCTCTAAGCTCAGTTTTATTGGGCAAATTTTTGCTCTATATTCTTTTTTTTTTCTTTTTTTTTTTTTTGAGACAGAGTCTCGCTCTGCCGCCCAGGCTGGAGTGCAGTGGCCGGATCTCAGCTCACTGCAAGCTCCGCCTCCCGGGTTTACGCCATGCTCTATATTCTTACATGCAATAAAATGTCATGTATTTTTATTTTTGTTGGAACTATTTCTAATCAGGACACCAAGTTTGAGAAAAGGAGTACCTACATAGTCCATGTTCAGAAGTTTATCTTTTTTTTGCATTTTTTAATTTTAACACAGAGTTTTGCTGTGTCACCCAGGCTAGAGTGCAATGCTGTGATCTCGGCTCACTGCAACCTCTGCTTCCCGAGTTGAAGCAATTCTCCTGCCTCAGCCGCCCATGTAGCTAGGATTACAGGCATGTGCTACCATGCCCGGCTAAAGTTTTGTATTTTTCATAGAGATGGGGTTTTACCACGTTGTCCAGGCTGGTCTCAAACTCCTGACCTTGTGATCTGCCCGGCTCGGCCTCCCAAAGTGCTGGGATTACAGACAGGAGCCATCCTACCCAGCCCAGAAGTTTATCTTAACAGAGCCATTTAAAGTAATTTTTATTAGTATAACACTTACAAAAGTCCTTGAATGCTAAAAGGCCCATAGATTTTTCATGTTATGAGGTCCATGACTGTAACATTTATTATACTTTTAGAATGTCCTGTCACATCATTAAATTACATCTAGAGGTTTTACAAGACTAGAAATTATTTACATCAGACTTTAACAGAATCTTCTCAGGGAAAGACAAGAGGTGACATAAGAAACTGTCTTCAATATGAGAGACAAGCAACCTCTCCTATAAGAACTTCAAATGACTCTTTTAAAAATGAACCCATGTAAAAGAAATTTCTATCCCTTCTTTTAGACAGGTCTTGGGTTTTTAAGTCATTTCTTACTTCATGTTCCATTCCCTTTTATTACTTCTACGAGGAATTCAAATGTGATACTGGGAGCCTACTCACTTAGATGACCTGAAGGGCAGCTGAGTGTCTCTTTTCTAGAATACAGATACTAATGCTGGAAATACAAAAGGTTATATTAGGGTCTCCTTTGTGTAAAGTCAACTTGTGTCAGCCTACCTTCCATTTTAAAGTAAAGCAAAACAAAAACAAAAACAAAAACAAAAAAGTCTAAATTGAAAAACGTTTCCAAACGTACTATTGTTCTTTCCTTTGACTCGAGTGCCCTTCATGGTTTCAGCATGGATGCAGCTCAGTTTTATCCGTTGAATCGCAAGTTAAATACTAATTTCTCAAAGAGGCCGTACAAGGCCTCCGAACTAAAGTAGTGTTTATTTCCCCCATTATTCCCCATCCCAATTCATTCCTTACATTTTTATTGCATCTGCATCTGCATGAATTACACACTAGGTAATTGAAAGGATTCATAAGAGTCTACAGGATATACTAATAAAGGCTTTAATAAAGGTAAACTGTGTAGGGCAAAGGGATTAAAAAAGCATAGGTAAACATCAAACGGATTTGACATGTCTGGGTACAGTTTCCTGGACCCTTCCCCAGTTTCTCTGGATGCTCCTGTCTTTGGATTGCAAATCAACAGGATCCATGCAAGACCCTCTGTGTCAAGGCACAAGATCACTGAGGAGTCTTTTATTCTTTACTGGTCACATAGCTAAACCCAGGCGTTTTAACTAGGTAAGCCAGGTACGAACTATCACTCTATTAAATTTTACTAAACGGTGTAGACAAGATGATATAGGGTGCCTGCAGGGGAGTCTCAAACTTAATATAGCACACCATAAATCAATATTTAGTACACTTACTCCCTATGCTGGCCAAGGGATTCCTATCTCGACCAGACTTCTAGTCCTCCCTGGAGATAAGAATAGAGGTACTACAAATCAGCTGCAAATTAATCCATCTTTACATAACATCAGCCTTTAATTGTTTACTTTTGCACCTATTTATATTATTTATTATCCATTATTTGTAGGACCTGGGACCAGAAAACAAATAGAGGCCCCAGGTAAATGGTCTGACTCATTCTTTTACTACCTCTAAATATTTCAGCACTAGAGGGAACCTCCAGTGCAGATCTCTGGACTGTGAATACACTCAGGCTTAAGGATATGAATAGCATTGGGGCTGCAAGGTAAGCTGTCAGATGATTGATCCAGGGAAGAAGTAGGTTTAGGGTCATATGAGCAGGGAACACCGGCGTCCCAGATATCCAAAGCGTGGTATTGAAATTGTTAACTTCATATACTTGGCCCTGCAATTTCTTCACCCCATAAGGAGGGGCAGAACCAAAGGAGAACCTGAATGTAGCCCTGCAAAACACAAGGATTAAGGTAGGGGCTCAGACACTCAGGCGTCTTAACAGTACCATCTCTCTTCTATTATTATCTCTCCAATATTAGGAGCCTCCATGACAATAGGGACTATGATAGTTTTCTGTACTATTATGAGCCCAGTTTTCAGCATAGTGCATAGTGGGCACCCAATCAATGTTGAATGGATATATGAGTTAAATGAATAAATGAACGAATGGATGACAGAAGCAAAACAATTTCTGAGAATATAAATCTATATTGGAAATGTCATTTTCAGATATGACATTGGAATATAGAACATGGTAAGGAATAAGAAGATTGTAGATTAACATATAGATTAACATATAGACTCAGTTCTTATGAACAAACTGCTACTATTAATAGAGCTGTTTATGTTCAAAGATTAAAATAGGGATTCACATCAGCTGTATAACTTAAGCTGGTTGTATAATTTATCTCAGTGACAAAACTAATGAATTAGTGATACAAATGGAATATTAGAGATACAACTTAAAATTTCACTGCATGTTTTATTTAAAAGTTGATGTACCGTGCAAATAAATCTTTAAAATATGGTCCTAAATCAAACTGTAAATAAAAATATAAAGCATAGCAGTCTGTAGGACTGAGGAGGGAAGGTGATTAAATGACCATGGGTATTCATCTTGCATGGAAAAGAGGGGAAGCTTGAAATGAGAAGGACAGAGAAAGGCTAACAAAAGGAGAAGTAGAAAGAAACATTTTATCATAGTCTGGTGTCACCACCATCAATATTTATCATGCTTGGCTACTCTGTACTTTGCATTAAAGGAGGTGCTATGAGTAACTGTTCTATCAACATTGGTGTTGCTGAATCACCTGAAATTGAATTTGGGCCAGATAACAGAGAATTTGGTTGTCCTAAAAAGTTATTTTAGCTATTTATAATGAACTGAGAAAAGTGAACACTTCCAGACTAGATGCTGTTGCAAAGCCAAAATCTGTTTGCAACAACGATTCAGACATTTCAGGTTAAAAAAATCTAGTATATATTGTTCTTCTGTACTTCGTCTATGTCCATCTCCCTCCCACATTTTATTCTCATGAGGAATTGGTTGTTACCTATTAAAATTATATCAGTGAATGAAATTTCAACAACCCCAAATTAAGCTTTCTCTATGACATCTTACTTCTATATTTGTTTATCCTTATCTATCACAACTTTGTTTTGTGTCTCAGCCCAACTCCCATTTTTGCTATTTAGATATTTTGCATTCACCTACAGAAAAGGGGGGAAAAAGACTCCCTGAAGATATTCATTAGATCTTTATTCATTTTTCAAGTATTCAACACAAGTGTTTTATTCTATTTCAAATCGTAAATGTCAAGAGCCTGATACACTATCCCTGGTGAAATATAATCAAAGATTTTTTGTTTGTTTCTTTTCTTTTCTTCTCTTTTCTCCACGTGGCTTTGTTGATTTAGCTCTTTTGCATGAAGGATTCACACCACATATACGCTGCCTGTCCAGTTCCTCAAGTTTCAGCTCACATTCCTCTCAACACAAAACTCGTTTTCCTCCTTTGCTGCCTTTTACCACACTTACTGTTCATATCTTTATTTGTCCATTGAACTTTGATTACCAAGTGACTTCCCTTTTACTTTTGATAATGGTTTTTCTTCATTATTGTTCCCATGTGCATTATTTCTCTTTCTGTATTATAAATATAGTTTTACTAACTAGATCATTAGTTACATTTTGTCAGAAACCTTACCTCCTACTTCTTATTCCTGCATAACACAGCAAAAAGCTGTAAACACAGTAGCAAATCAGAAGTTATACATTTTGACATTTCAGTTACCAACACATTTGGATAATGTTTTATATTTTGAAAACTGATTATACATAGTCAAGTTTACTAAATCCCATAACTTAAACCTTTTAAATAATCAGTCACATATTAAGGGTGACAGAAAAGAATTCTACAAAGACTATATTACACAATAAGGGAAAGGACAAGAAGCAAATCCAAGCCGTAAGACTCCAAGGGCAGGGACATTTCTACACTGTTAGAGAAAACACAGAAACTACATGTTCTGATATTGGGGTTGAACATGTAAATACCAACACTGCAGTAATGATGTTTAGACAGCAATTCACAGATGTGCACCCCGTGAGCAGATGAAAATAGCATAGCTAGAGACAGGGCAGCATCTGTGTCATTATTACACACTCACTATGCAAGGTACACTGCATCTGTGCTGACTTTAAGGTGGTTTTATTAATACACTAGGTGGCCGGGCGCGGTGGCTCAAGCCTGTAATCCCAGCACTTTGGGAGGCCGAGACGGGCGGATCACGAGGTCAGGAGATCGAGACCATCCTGGCTAACGCGGTGAAACCCCGTCTCTACTAAAAATACAAAAAAAAAAAACTAGCCGGGCGAGGTGACGGGCGCCTGTAGTCCCAGCTACTCGGGAGGCTGAGGCAGGAGAATGGCGGGAACCCGGGAGGCGGAGCTTGCAGTGAGCTGAGATGCGGCCACTGCACTCCAGCCTGGGTGACAGAGCCAGACTCTGTCTCAAAAAAAAAAAAAAAAAAAAAAAATACACTAGGTGATAAATATATAAAGCATAAAATTCATACAATGCAAAAAAAAAGAAAAGTCACACCACTAGAAAAAAACTGAACACTTCTATATACACGATTTATATATCCACCCAAATGTTTTTTTATTCTCTTCTATGCATCTCCTCTAAATAGCTACAAAGATGGATATGCTTATTACAAGAAAGACTGCAGGTATATTTGGATATGGGAAAGTACAGTGGCCACGTAAAAACTGCGTGATTTATAAAAATAAAAAACTTATTTTTCACTGATGCATATTGCAGGATTGAATGGTCATCACTGTTTTCTCTCTCCTTGATAGAGGCTAGTGCTGCTGTCCTCATTTAACACATAATAAAATTATGATGTCTCAGGTGATAAACAAAGCTAATGGCATAAGTAGAAAGGAGTTTGGACCATTTTACTGCCAGTTGTCCAATTTTACTATAAAATAAAATTCCACTTTGGAGGATAGCATCCTGACTCAAAGGCATCTTGATTATTTGTATGAGTTGATATCTCTCTTTTATGCAAATCTGATTGGTGTCAGGTCAAGCAAATAAACAGTCTAGACATTCTATTGTTTCTTCCGACTTGATTGAAAAAAAGTTATTTTGCTAATAAAGATTTTCTTATTTTTCCATAATTCCAAGGTTATGCAGTTGAATAAAGGAAATGCATTTGTTTGATTGTCCTTGAACTATTCAAGGTTTAACCCTCTCGTGGAAAACACTTCCCATTTGAATCTATAGACAGTTCTCATTAAAGATGTCCTTGATTAAAGATAACACATAATGATAAATGGATGTTAAATTTCTGGTAAATGTTTCATTAACTTTGTATTGCTATTAAGTTAATGCCAGCAATCATGTTAAGGTTCTGCCTGATTATCCATCGAAATGCTATATACCACTTCTTCATTGCTAAGTCCCCAGAACCATTCTTTACTAGGTTTATTACATCCCTTTCTATTCCTTGTTTGGCTTATCTCTTAAGTTTTAAACTTGTTTATTGTATACATCTCCCAGTACATTCATTTGCTTGTTTTATTCTATAAATTTCTATCATCCAATTGACTTTAGCTTCATATCCCTATACTCTATTTCTCATTCTGCCTTTGATGTCATGTAAATGCTACTTATAAAAATCAAAGCAGAGGTTCAATATCTTAGCAGAACTAAGCTCATAAAGCTCTGGTATGCTCACTAGATAAATTTTAAATTAAGACACTCATAATACATAAAATTAATGATATACAGAAAAGCAAGCAAAGAAAAAACCAAATACACAGGTGATTAAATTAAAACTGGTAATATATTTGGTAAATGGTATGTCATATATATATATGTATATACACACACACATATATTCACATTTTTACATATATCTACATATCTTTAAATCTATGTATATAACATATTTTTGCTATAGTTTTATTTTCTTTCATACCTACGAATTTTTGTATATAACATTATGTACACTATTTTGCATTTTCTTTTTTATTTGGCTATTTATCACAAACATTATTCCATTTCAATAAATATTTTTTGGCAATGTCATATATGTCATCATCTTACTGGCCTCTTTTTAATTCCTCAAACATCCCAGGCATACTCTATTCTCAGACATTTGAGCTTGCTGTTTCCTCAGCCTTTGCTTCTATTTTCCACAAATAGTATCATCCCTTGGTCTCTTGCTTTGTTCAGTTCTCTCTCAAATATTGCCCTTCAGAGAGGCCTTCCTGGAGAACCTGGTATGCTCTCCATTCTTACTGCATCCTTTAT
Organism: Theropithecus gelada; assembly: GCF_003255815.1. Lineage (NCBI taxonomy): Eukaryota > Metazoa > Chordata > Mammalia > Primates > Cercopithecidae > Theropithecus > Theropithecus gelada. The sequence goes on along the minus strand of NC_037683.1, from coordinate 69,153,806 downwards.
CACAACAACTGTATACTCCCTGACCGTATATATCATTTATATCATGTAATACATTTCTATTGCTTTATTTTTTATCTCTCCACCAGAATGTAGGCTATATAAAGGCATGGGCTTTGCATGTTTTGTTTACTACTCTCTCCTCAATGTTTAAAAAGTTTATAGCACATGCTAGAAAATCAATTTTAAAAGTCAATGATTGAATGAATATTATCCCAATGCATGACTCCAATAATAATTCATTTTAATAATCCAATGATTTAGTTTTTTGTAAAATTTCCCACATTGTCTTCTAATGGAAAGTGGGATAAATTCCAACGTCAAACCCAATTAGCAGCCAATCTCCCCACCTTAACAGTGCTCATCTCTGATGGTAATTAAAAGGGTTAAGCACATCTGTCCCAGTGAAATTAGAGGAGGTTTTCCTTTTATAGTTACCCAGTTTATTGTTCCTAGATAACTTCCTAGAGGGTAGACTGTAAATTTATCTCTCAACTACATTGATAGTTATAGTTATTTTTTGTAGGTTGCTGGGCTCAATTCCAGTCTTCGTATACGTGCTTTATTATGTATTATTCTTTCAATATTTTGCAAGGACCTTAAAGACAGGTATTATGGGATTTTTAAAAATGTTGTTACATGTTTTTTTTTTATTTTTTTTCTAAAAATCTCATAAGGTAATATAAAATCCCCAACAATTATTTAGTCATTTATTTGTTGCTTGCTAATTACCCCAGCTGTGGATTCTAATGATCAAGTAAGCACAAAAACAACAGAAGGCAGAAGATAGGGTATTTCAGCAGAGGACTTCAGGGAAGTTTATGTTGAGTAGTAAAAATTATCTTGCTAAATATATTTCTTCTTATGCTGAACTATGTTATTCAACTCAGCAGAAAATTTTCATCTATTATTCATAATAATGTGCACTAACAAATTTTTATCACTTTAGGCATGAGGCAGGATTCTTATAACACAAACATGAGGAGTGAGGCTGTATGTTGATCTCTAAGTTTCTGGAGGCAAACTCATTGGGTTCAGAGTCCACATTTCTATATGACTATTATTCAGAAATAATAATCTTATTGATTTATGATCTTTAACAACTTAACCAAACACTACTCTATGTCAGTTTCCTCATCTATAAAATGAGAGTGTTTACATTTCTTATAGGGTTGTTAAGAAGACTTAAAATGAATAAAGTATTTATAATAAAATGATTTAGAATAAACTGCTTAGAATACAAGTACTTAGGATAAAATATATAAAATACTATGCTTGAAATAGTGTTTGCTATTCTATTTAAAAAGTAAATGTCAGTGATCATTTAAGTTGACAGGAAACATGTTTGCATTCTCAAAATAAATTTAACATTAACAAATGTTATTTGCAATATGTATCTAGATTTTTTAGATGAGGACTTTGAGAATATCTGTGAATCATCCCACCATTATTGTATCTCATTTATGAAGCAGAATCCGTGAAAAGCCCAGAGAAAAAGAAGGTGAATCCATGTAAGAGCTGAAGAAAAAAGGGAGAGAAATAAAGTAAGAACCAAGTGAATAGAGGCTTAGAGAAATAAAATCTTACAGAGGGAAGGTTAACCTGTTTGGCAAAAAGAAGCTTAAGAGAGTGTCGAAGAGACACTAGGTAAAAATAACTGGGAAAATGAACCATGAAATCCAGGAAGTGTTGCTAGAATTCTGATTTAGATTCCTTTTAACATACTTCAGGAGACATGAGTAATTATAAAAGTTGTTCTCACCCTACCTGTTGTTTTGTACAACACTCTAATCTAGGACAAAACCAAGTAAGTTTAAAATATCCATAGAGTTTGCCTAAATTATTTATAATTGCTGAGTGTCAATGCATGGCATACAGGTGAGATAGCAGATAAGCAACAATGTGCGTGGACCGCAACAGCACTTTGTGCCTTGCTCCAATCCAAGAGCATTAAAAAAACTAGATAATGGCAAGACATATTATAAAGCTACAATAATCAATATAATATGGTATTGGTAAAAAAAAAATAGACAGATCAATGGAATAGAAAAGAAAGCCCAGAAACATACCCATATAAATATTGTCAAATAATTTTTGACAAAGGAGCAAAGGCAATACAATATAGAAAAGATATCTTTTCAACACAGGTCTTTGGAAAAACTGGTTATCTACTTGCAAAGAAAATGAACATAGATACAGATTTTAGACCCATCACAAAAAATCAAGCCAATATGGGTCATAAACCTAAATGTAAAATGCTAAACAATAAGACTCCTAGAAGATGACATAAAAGAAAATCTGTAGAACCATGGCTTTGTTAATTACTTTTTGGATGTTACACCAAAGGCACCATACATGAAAGGAATGATTGATAATCTGGATTTGATTAAAAGTAAAAACATCTGCTCTGCAAATGGCATCATGAAAAGAATAAAAGACAAGCTGCAGAGTGGGAAAAAATAATTGCAAAAGGTATATCAGATAAATGACTATTGTCTAAAATATACAAAGAATTTATAAAATTATACAAAAAGAAAATTAATAACCTAACTTTAAAAATGGGTTAAAGACTGGAACAGACACACCTCACCAAAGAAGATATTCAGAGAGAAAAAAAGCATTTTATAAATGCTTTACACCATATGTCATTAAAAAATGCAAATTAAAACAATAATGATATGCCACTACACACCTAATAGATGGTCAAAATGCAGAACCCTGACAACATCAAATGCTGCTGAGGATGTGGAATAATAGAAACTCTCATTTATTGTTGGCAGGAATGCAAAATGGTACAGCCACTTTGGAAGACAGTCTGGTGGTTTCTTACAAAAGTAAATATACTCTTAATACACAATCCAGCAATGATGTTCCTTGTTACTTACTCAATGGAGTAGAAAGCTTATGTTAACAACAACAAAATCCCCTGCAAATGAATGTTATAGCACCTTCTTTTCATAAATGCCAAAACTTGGAAGTAACCAAAATATCTTTTAGTATGTAAATGAATGAATCAACTGTGGTACATCCAGGCAATGAAATATTATCCAGTGCTAAAAATAAATGATTTATCAAGCCATGGAAAGACATGAAGGGAACTTAAATATCTATTACTAAGTGAAGGATGCCAGTCTGTAAAGGCTACAGACTATATGATTCTAACTATGTGATATTCTTGAAAAAGCAAAATTATGAAGACAGTTAAAAGATCAGTGGTTGCCATGGACTGGGAGAAGGGATGAATAAATAGAGAGAGAATAAAGGAATTTGAAGGCAGTGAAACTACTCTGTATGATGGTACAATGGTGGACATATGCCATTAGGTATTTGTCCAAACCTACAGAATAGACCCCACACCAAGAGTGAACACTAATATAAAAGATGGACGTAAAGGAATAATGTGTCAACATAGGTTTATCAGTTTTGACAAATGTACCACTCTGACGGAGGATGTTGATCATGGGAGAAGTTATGTATTTGTAGGTGCAGAGTGTATATGGAAAGTCTCTGCACTTTGAGTTCAGTTTTGTTGTGAACCTAAATCATCTTTGAAAAATAAAGTCTATTAAAACAAGCAAACAACAGCAAAATAGGATACTTATTGTTCCTCTTCTACAAAGTAATGAAGAGTACTCAAAATGGTAAACATGTAGATAAACATAAGATACAAGTTTTCTTTCTATTTTTTTAGGAAAATTATTAAATGTTTAAAACCAAAATGTTAAAAATATGTGGTAGAGTTTGTAACATATGCAGAATGAAAATGTATAGCAAAAATAGCACAAAGGATGGAAAAGGAAAATGAAAATAAGTTGTGGTTTCTTAGGCTATATGTAAAGTGCTATAAAATCATTTGAGGATAGATTATAATAATTTGAAATTAATGTATTAAACCAAAGAGCAGCATTAAAAAAGAAAACAAAGAATACAGATGAGATAAAGAGGAATACAGAAGCAAGACTTAAGAAAAAAAAAAGAAAAAGGAACGGATGTGACAAACAGAAACAACAAAAAATGGTAGACTAAACTTAACCATATCAACCATCACATTAAATGAAAGTGGGTTAAATATTTTATTTAAAAGCAAGAGCTGTTATCTTAACCATGCAAAGAGATTAAAAAACAATTTTCAAAATATGTACATTAAAAATAAAGACAAAAAGATTAAAAGCAAAAGGGTGGTAAAAAATAATCACACAAGCACTAATCAAAAGAAAGCTGGAGTAATAGCTGTGTTAATACTAAAAAAAGTAAAATGTTGACTTCTTGACCAAGACCATTATTGAAGATAAAAAGAAATCTTAAATAATGTTAAAAATCAATTCAAATTATAATTTATCCTAAATATACAAGTACCTCATAACAGAACTTCAAAATACATGAAAAGCTGAAGAGTATAAGTGAAGAGAAAGACATAAACAGTTTCATAATTATGATAAGATAATTCCAAAAGTTGACTCAAGAATTGGTAGAAAAAGAAGACACAAAATCAGTGAGTATTTAGAAGGTTGAACATTATTTGTGTTAGAGTTCCTCGGAGAAAACGGATCAATAGGAGACAGATGTAGATATAGATATATAAAATTAGATGTATTATAAGGAATTAGCTCATGGGATTATGTAGGCTGAGAAGTCCCAAGATCTATAGTTGGTAGACTGGAGACCCAGGAGAGCCAGTAGTGTACTTCCAGTCTGAGGTTTGAAGTCCTGAGAATCAGGGGAGCCAATGGTGTAAATTCCACTCCAGTGGACTGAAAAAACTGGTGTCTTAGCCCAAGCAGTCAGCAAGTGAATTCTCTTCCTCAGCTGTTTTGTTCTATTCAGGTCTTCAATCGATTGAAAGATGGCCACCCGCAATAGGGAGGGAAATCTTCTCACTCAGTCTACCTATTCAAACGTTAATCATCCAGAGGCCACTGTCAGAGGCACACCCACAAAGTTTAACCAAACATCTGGGCACTCCCCATGGCCCAGTCCAGTTGACACATAAAATTAACCGTCACATTCTCAATCACTTAAGCTAAACTAAATTTAAAAAATTATACCCAATACCTGCCAAATACACATTTTGAAGTGTATATGATGTATTCACTGTACTATAACTTTATTGGTGTACACTTATTGGTTCTAAATCCTTTCTTTGCCTTGCTCTTTGATACCGGAATTGGACCCTTAAACATTTTTCCTTTACTAGTTGGCTTGATGTTAGGTTTTCCCAGTATAGGCTGCTGGAGGGATACCGCAAGTCTCACATAGGAAATGGGGATTTTTCTTTATTCATCCAGTGTGCTATTTGCGATGCTATAGATCAGCCCCGAATGATGGGATACATTAAGCATTCATTACAGCTACCACATCAAAGTCTAGCTGCAACCAACACTCACCAGCAAGCTGTGTTCCTGAGGTAGCCACAATCTATTTCAACTGAATTATTATTACCCTCAATCATAATATGCCATTTTTCTTTTTCTTACCTTTTTATTGTGAAGTATAAAAAAGGTAAAAAGCAGGCTGGGCGCGGTGGCTCACGCCTGTAATCCCAGCACTTTGGGAGGCCGAGGCGGGCAGATCACGAGGTCAGGAGATTGAGACTATCCTGGCTAACACGGTGAAACCCCGTCTCTACTAAAAATGCAAAAAGATTAGCCGGACGTGGCGGCGGGCGTCTGTAGTCCCAGCTACTCGGGAGGCTGTGGCAGGAGAATGGCGTGAACCCGGGAGGCGGAGCTTGCAGTGAGCCCAGATCGCGCCACCGCACGCCAGCCTGGGTGACAGAGCGAGACTCCGTCTCAAAAACAAACAAACAAACGAACAAAAGGCAAAAAAGCAAACAAAATAGAAATGCCCAATTCAATACATTATTGCCAAAAATCCTTCAAGTAACCAAGAATAAAATACTGCCAGCACCCCAGGATCCCCCTTGAGTTCCCTCCTTACACGGTTTTCATATGATTCTGGCTACTTAAATGTCTTCTTTGGAAAGTACATATTTTAGATTCTGGGATATGAATCTCAAGTGTCCTCCCTATTTTTTTCTCAATACTATACACTCATACTTCTTTTTATTTTGCTTCAGTTTATTGTCCTTTTCAGATAATGTGTTTACTATAAACTGAAGGTTTGTGGCAACTCTGCTTCAAGCAAGTGTATGAGCACATTTTTCCAAAAGCATGTGCTCACTTTGTGTCTCTCTGTCACATTTTGATAATTCTTGTAATAGTTCAAACTTTTTCGTTATTATATTGATTATGGTGATCTGTGATCATTGATCTATGATATTTCTACTGCACAGTTTACCCTTGAATAACACAGAGTTCTTGAAATATATGGGTGTACTTATACATGGATTTTCTTCTGCCACTGCCACTTCTGTGACAGCAAGACCAATCTCTCCTCTTCCTTCTCATCAGCCTACTCAATGTCAAGACAGTGAGGATGAAGACGTTTATAAAGATCTGCTTCCACTTAATAAACAGAACATATATTTTCTATTTTTTGTGATTTTCTTAATAACACTTTTTTCTAGCTTTATTGCAAGAACACAGTATAAAATATATATAACATGCAAAATACATACTAATCAACTGTTTATGTTATCAGTAAGGCTTTCAGTCAACAGTAAGCTATTAGTTAAGTTTTGGGGGAGTCAAAAGTTATACATAAGTCCTCAACTGTGCAGGGTGTTAATGCTTCTAAACCCTGCAGTTTTCAAGGGTCAATTGGAATTATTTTGGGGCACCACAAATATCACTCATGTAAAATGGTGAAATTAATTGCTAAAGGTTGTATGTGTTCTGACTGCTCCACTGACCAGCCCTTTCCCCATCTCTCTCCTCCTCAGGACTCCCTGTTCCCTGAGACACGATAACATTGATATTACCCCAATTAACAACCCTACAATGGTCTCTAGGTGTTCAAGAGAAATAGAGAGCTGCAGGTCTCTCACTTTCAGTCAAACGCTAGAGATAATTAAGCTTAGTGAGGAAGGCCTGTCTAAAGCCAAGATAGAATGAAAGTTAGGTCTCTGGTGCCGAACAGTTAGCAAAGTTGTAAATTAAAAGAAAAAAGTGCTCAAAAAGAATTAAAATATGGTACTGCGGTGGCACATTTAATGACAAATGACAAGAAAGTACAATAGCCATATTGCTCATATGAAGAAAGTTGTAGTGATGTGGATAGAAGATCAAATCAGTCATAGCATTTCCTTAAGCCAAAGCCTAATCCAGAGCAAAGTTCAAGGTCTCCTTAATTCCATGAAGTCTGAGAGGGGTAAGAAAGTGTCAGAAGAAAAGGTTGAAGCTAGAGGAGGTCAGTTAATGATGTTTAAGGAAATACACTACCTCCATAACATAAAAGTACAAAATGAAGGAGCAAGTGCTGATGGAGAAGCTACAGCAAGTTATTCAGAAGACCTAACTAAGATTATTGATGGAAGTGGCAACACTAAAAAACACATTTCCAGTGTAGATGAAACAGCCTTATATTGGAAGAAGATACCATCTAGGACTTTCATAGCTGGAAAGTCAATGCCTGCCTTCAAAGCTTCAAAGGAAAGGCTGACCCTCTTGTCAGGGTCTAATGCAGTGATGATGCTAATTTGACGTCGAAGCTTTTGTGTCATTCTAAAAATTTTAGGGCCCTTAAGAATTATGCTGAATCTACTTTCCCTGTGCTCTCTAAGCCTGGATGATAGCACATCTGTTTACAGTGTGGTTTACTGAATATATTAAACTCATTGTTGAGACCTACTGCTCAGAAAAATAATATTACTGCATCTCATCAATATACTTGGTCACCCAAGAGCTCTGATGGAGATGTACAAGGAGGTGAATGCTGTTTTCATGCCTGCTAACACAATGTCCATTCTGTACCTCATGGATCAAGCAGTAATTTTTAATTTCCAGGTCTTATTATTTGAGAAAAAATTTGTAAGCCCATATAGCTGCCATAGATAGTGATTCCTCTGATGGATCTGGGCAAAGTAAGTTGAAAACCTTCTGGAAAGAGCTTAGCATTCCACATGGCATTAAAAACATCCATGATTCATAGGAGGAGGTCAAAATATCAACATTAACAGGTATTTGGAAGAAGTTTATTCCAACCCTCATTGATGACTTTGAAGGATTCAAAAGTTCAGTGAAGGAAGTTATTGAAGATGTGGTAGAAATAGCAAGAGATCTAGAATTAGAAGTGAAGCCTGAAGATGTGACTAAATTGCTGCAATTTCATGATAAACTTGAACAGATGAGGAGTTGCTTCTTTTGAATGAGTAAAGAAAGTGGTTTCTTGAGATGGAAACTACTCCTGGAAAAGATGATGTGAACATTATTGAAATGTCAACAAAAGATTTAGAATATTACATAAATTTGGTTATTAAAGCCTTGTCAGGATTTGAGAAGATTGTCTCCAATTTTGAAAGAAGTTCCATTGTGAGTAAAGTGCTATCAAATATCATTGCATGCTATAGAGAAATCCTTCCTGGAGGGAACAATTGATGCAGCAAACTTCATTGTTCTCTTAAGAAATTGCCACAGTTATCCTAACCTTCAACAACCACCCTGATCAGTCAGCAGCCATCAGCATAGAGTCAAAACTTTCCGCCAGCAAAACGATTATGACTCACTGAAGGCTCAGCTGATCATTAGCATTTTTAGCAATAAAATATTTTTTAATCAAGGTTACATTGTATTTTAGACATAGTGCTATTGAACATTTAATAGACTACAGTATAGTGTAAATATTACTTTTATATGCACTGGGAAGCAAAAAACGTTGTTACTCGCTTTATTGCAATATTCATTTTATTGTGGCGTTTTGGAATAGAAACAACAACAGAACCAAGGTGTACCTGTATTTACAGTTTTGCCTATAGAGTCCTTGCACATATTTAGCAAGATTTATTTCTGAGTATTTAAATAATTACTGCCTCAACAAATGAAGAAAAATTCCAAATTTGTTTAATAGTGAAAATTGTAAGCTAGTTCTGAGGATTCCCAAGGTGTGAATCCTACTCCCTCTGAGGGCAGTCTGCCTCATAACATGCCAACATAATTTATTGCTGGCATATAAACAGATTCCAGTCTCCTCCAGTCAAAAGATAGAAAAAGCAGAACACCAGGCCCAGTAGCCCAGTATTTAATTGTAAGAGTAGCAGAGCTCCAGAGTAGGTTAAAATCTTAAAGCAGCCAGGTCTGCTATGCTGAGGTTAAAGATATGATTAGTAAAGAAAAGTACTCTGGAATGTGAAATGCGGACATTTGGAATAAAGCACTTGAAAATATTGAAGTTCCAGAATCCCTTAACTATCTGGATGCACAGAAGTGGCATACTCCTTCTTGTGAGAGACCAGTGCTCCATTGTTGCTTGAAGTCAATGGAAAGTCCTCTGCCTTGTAAGATAAAATACCTGTTCTCATGATTTGTCCCTACCTGCCCTCCTGGTCACCAGATCTATAACCATTTCACAACAAAACTGAGCTAAGAAAATGTTGGCTTTCTAAGGGAAAAGGGGCAGGGCTTATACCCTACATGGAGCTGCAGGATCTAGCTTAAATTCACTGTCATGAACTATGACATGTACAATTAAACTGGATACTGAGGGTGCTGGACCAAGAGAATGGAATATAATGCACATTACATCAAAGACTGCAGAAGAGAGTGCTAATACTTTGCTAGAATAGCCTATAGGAAACTTGGAGAAAGAGACGGTCCATATTAAGTGACTTATAAACTCTGAAATTGCTATAGTAGATGGGGAAGAAGGAAAGAAACAGACCAAAAAGTTGGGTTTGCAAGACTGGACAATATTATGTAAGTCCAGAACATCCACAAACTGACCAAAAAAATGGATACTTTGTATTAGAGAAATGAGAAATTTACTAATAGTGAGGAATAGTAGTTATTGAAAAGCTTGGTGGTAACTCTCCTCTACAGGTCAGAGATCATAGCAGGTAATACCATTTCAGAATTAGGTTCATTAAGAGCAAGGGTATGATAGAATAGTTATAGAAGTCAGATGGCAGATCTTAATTCTAGAAACAAGATTTATGAAATTAATGTAAGTGGCAAAGTTAGAGTGGCAGACAAAGAGACATGTCTCCACACAGATATGAAGATGGTTAATTAAAAAATTGTGTTAATAGGGACAAAATGACCGGACAGGCAATATGAGTATCAATCCACAGCAACTAAGAAAAATCAAGGATGGATTATTTGGAGGTCAAAGGAAGCCACCACAATAAAAGTCATAATCAACCTTGAATAAATTGTGGCTGAAGTATGAAATAGAGACTGAGGTCTTGTTTTTCATATTAATTTCCCCTAACTTTCCATTCTCATTTTTTCCCATTTTTTCTTTCCAGCACAATGAATTGAAAATACTGTTATTCCTCCATTAAATTATGATGCCACCATTACAAAAAAATCCATTGGCCATATATGTATAGATCTATATCTAGATGTTCTATTCTGTTCCATTTATTTATATGACTATTCTTACAATTATATTGCACTGTCCTGATTTTTGTACTTTAAGTCTTGCAATGTTATTATTTTAAATTTTTTGACTATTAAAAATTAGTTTAAAAAAATAAATTTTAGCATCATAAACAATTTTGACAAAGAAATATTTTATCAGGATTGCATTGACTCTATAACTCAATTGTCAAAATAGACATTCTGACAATACTTAGTCTGCCAATCCACAAAAAATGGGACACATTTTACAAATTTCTCTCAAAAATGTCTTGTCATTTTCAGTGCTCAAGTCTTAAACTTTTAAAACTAAGTTTATTCTTAGGAACTTACTATTTGGGAGCTTTTGTAAATAATATTTTTAATTTAATTTGGCAATTTAAGTTTTTAGTATAGAGAAATATAATGGATTTTGTGTACTGCTTTTGGTTCTTGTGCCTTTTAAAAATTTCCTTACTAATTTTATTATTTATTTTGGAAAGTTCTTAAGATATTCTACAAAGATCATCATGTCTTCTGTGGATAGAGACAATACTGACTTCTATTATTTTTATTATTTTCCCAGGCTTATTGCATTAATTGGAGAATCCAGAACATTAACAAATAAAGGTAAGGAGACTGAACAGCTTTGACTTGTTCTTCAGTCTCAGAAGGAAAGCAGTAAGTCTGATATTAGCTGTGGATATTTTGTAGATGTCCTTTATCAGGTTGAAAAAGTTCTCTCTATTACTGATTTGTTGAAATTTTTATCATGAATGAGTGTTTAATTTTATCAAATGCTTTTTCTATATAGAGAGAGATTATTTTATGTTTTTTCTTTCATAGTTTTTTAACATGGTGAATTATATTGATTAGTTTTAAAATGCATTTTTTATTATTTTAAAGTTCTACACTACATTTATTGATATAACATCTTAAATTTATTTTATTATAAAATTTAACATTTCATTTAAATGCAAGCTTGTATTTCTAGCCCTTTATTGGCCATTATGCATTAGCCTTTTTAATATTGCTGGATTCAATAGTGCCATATTTTCAAATATTTTATAACTTTTTTTCATAAAAGATATTAATCTGCAATTATCTTTTCTCATAATATCTTTGTTAGATTTTCATATCAGAATAATGCTGACCTCATGGAATAATTTGGAAAGCCATCCCTCCTTTTCTTTTTTCCTTTTTTTCTTAAATAAACGGCATCTCACTCTGTCACCTAGGCTGTAGTGCAGTGGCACAATCATGGCTCACTGCTGCCTGGACCTCCTGGGCTCAAGCAGTCCTCCTCCTCCAGCCTCTCAGGTAGCTGGGATTATAGGCGTGTGCCACCATACCCAGCTAATTATTTTATATATATATATATACACACACACACACACATACATTCACACACACATATATACACATACTAGATCCTGTCTCCCTAGGAAACTGCATAGTAGAGACAGGGTATCACTATGTTTCCTAGACTGGTCTGAAACTCCTGGGCTCAAATGATCCTCCTGCCTTGGCCTCCCAAAGTGCTGGGAATACACACTTGAGCCACCGCACACCTTAAGCGCCTTTTCTACTTTCTGAAAGTGTTTGTATGACTTTATTTCTTCAGTGTTTGAGAGATTCACCAGTGAAGCCATCTGGACCTAAAGTTCTCTTCATAGGAACAGTTTTGATTACTATTTTAATTACTTAATAGATATAGAAAAATTCATAATTTTTTTTTTTGTGTGTGTGTGTGTTAGCCTCGGTAGTTTGTGTCACCAAATAATTTATCCGTTTCCTCTAAGCTGTCAAATTTATTTGCATCACGTTGTTCATAATATCTTATTATCCTTTTAATTATCTATAAAATATTCAGTGATATCACATCTCTCATTCCTGACATTCATCCATTGCCTTCTTTCTCTTTTCTTCCATTAATCTCACCAGGAGTTTAGCAAGTTTATTAGTCTTTTACAGATTCAGCTTCTGATTTTATTAGTTATCTCTATTTTATTTTTCTCATTAATTAATATTTGTTCTCATCTTTAATATTTATATTTATCTACATACCTTGGATTTAATTTGCTTTTAAAAAAATTTCTATGATGAAAGCTTAAATAATTGATTTTAAATTGTTCTTCTTTGCTAATATCATTTACTGATACAAATTTTCCTCAAAGCACCACTTTAATGTCATTCTACTAATTTTTATAAGTTGTTTTTATTTTATTTTGGTTTGAAATATTTTTTCTCATTTTTCTTATGACTTCTTTGATGCACAGATTACTTAATGTGTCTGAAACTTGCAAATATTTGAGAAATGTGTTAGGCTGAGTAGCCCCCAAAGATATCTGCATAATAATCCCTGGAAACTGTGAATGTTACCTTACATGACAAAAAAAGACTTTGCAAGTATAAAGTTAAGGGTCTTAGATGGGAAAGTTATCCTAGATTACTTGGGTATACCTTAACTGTAGTCTCAAGAGTTCTATAAGATGAAAACAAAGGGAGATTTGAATACAGAAAAGAAAACAATGAAACAACAGAAGTAGATTTTGGGGTGATGTGGCCACAAGCTAAGGGATGCTAGCAGCCACCAGATGCTAGAAGAGACAACAAACAATTTCTCTGTCAGGAGCCTCCAGAAGAAACCAGCATTACCAACACCTTGATTGTATACCCGTAAGACTCATTTTGTATTTCTGACCTCCAGAAAGAACTGTATGAAAAATTTTTTCTGTTTTTAAAGCAAGTCTATGATAATTCTTTTACAGTGGTAATAGAAAACTAATAGTGGACACATACCTTTCAGTTATTAATTTCTAATTTGCACGGTTTTAGTCAAATTATATACTCTGTAAGATTTCAGTCTTTTGAAATATATTCAAATATATTTTATGGGTAAAAATATGATTTATTTTGGTGAATATGTAAGTCAGATAAGTCAGTGTCAATGCATGGGGCAGAATTCACACCAGTAATTGGGTATCTCCTTTTAATATTTTTCTTTTTGTTTTTATAAAACATTATTGTATATCTGGGTTCAGGTTTCTTTGCTCTTACTGTGCTTAAGTTTAGCTAAACTTCTTGGGTCTCTAAATCAATTTTTTTTTTAAATAATATTTGGAAAATTTTTACCCATTATATCTTCAAATATTGTCTATGCTTCATTTTTATTCTCTTTTTCTTATGGTTCCAGTTGCATGTATAGTAGACTATTTGCTGTGCTTCCACAGGTCCCTGAGCCTTTAATGACTTTTCTTCAATATTTTTCACTCTCTATTCTTCACTTTGAACAATGTCTATTGATGTTTTGGAGTTCACTAATCTTTACTTCAGCCAACAGCACTATTTATTCCTGCAGGGATTTTTAAATTCCATTATTTAACCCATCTATAATTTATTTTGCTTTTATGACTAAAGAAACAATCTTTTAAATATTTTATTATTCTAGATGGCTGGTTATCTCAAGGCAATTTATTGAATTAGACAATAGTTTTCAAATAGAGCTCCACAAAAATATAGATGACACTCCTTTTCTCTAGAGTCTATGCATTGCTTCCATGATTTCAAATGTATGTTTCTGATCATGTCATTTCCCCGAAATTAACATTATTGTAAACAAAACCCATTTGCACAATTTGGTCATTAAATGCTCTTTATCTGGGAGAGTAAATAGTAATTGCAGTCCCCAAGGTAAAGTCTTAAAAAAAAAAAAGAGAAAAAGTACAAAAATTAGCTGGGGGTGATGGCGCATGCCTGTTTTCCCAGCTACTTGGGTGACTGAGGCATGAAAATCACTTGAACCCTGGAAGTGGAGGTTGCAGTGAGCCATGATTGCACCTCTGCACTCCAGTCAGGGCAACAGAGTGAGATTCCATAAAAAAAAAAGAGAGAGAGAGAGAGATTCAAGACCTATTTCTAGTGATGAATTCACACAAATTAGTAAACAACTAGAGGTAGATAGTGAGTGTGTTAGGCAGTTTTTGTGTTACTATAAAGAAATATCTGAGACTGAGTAATTTATAAATAAAAGATGTTTAATTGGTTCATAGTTCTGCAAGCTACACAAGCATGGCACCAACATCTTGGCTTCTGGTGAGACCTCGGAAGCTTACAATCATGGTGGAAGGCAAAGGGAAGCAGCATATGTATTAGTCGGTTTTCATCCTGCTGATAAAGACATATCAGAGCCTAGGTAATTTACCAAAGAAAGAGGTTTATTGGGCTTACAGTTCCACATGGCTGGGAAGACCTCAAAATCACGGTGGAAGGCAAAAGGCACATCTCACATGGCAGCAGACAAGAGAAGAACTTGTGCAGGGAAACTCCTCTTTTTAAAACTATCAGATCTCATGAGACTTATCCACTATCACAAGAGCAGCAAGGGAAAGACCTGCCTCAATGATTCAATTACCTCCCACCAGGTCCCTCCCACAACATGTTGGCATTCAAGATGAGATTTGGGTGGGGACACAGTCAAAGCATATCATTCTGCCCCTAGCCCCTTCCAAATCTCACGTCCTCACATTTCAAAACCAATAATGCCTTCTTAACAGTCCTCCAAAGTCTTATCTTATTTGAGAATTAACTCAAAAGTCCACAGTCCAAAGTACAAAGTCTCATCCAAGACAAGGCAAGTGCCTTCACCCTATGAGCCTGTAAAATCAAAAGCAAGTTAGTTACTTCCTAGATAGAATGGGGGTACACGCATTAGATAAATACAGCCATTCCAAATGGGAGAAACTGGCCAAAACGAAGGGGCTACAGGCCCTATGCAAGTCCAGAATCCATCAGGGCAGTCAAATCTTTTTTTTTTTTTTTTTTTTTTTTGAGACGGAGTCTCGCTGTGTCGCCCAGGCTGGAGTGCAGTGGCCGGATCTCAGCTCACTGCAAGCTCCGCCTCCCGGGTTTACGCCATTCTCCTGCCTCAGCCTCCCGAGTAGCTGGGACTACAGGCACCCACCACCTCGCCCGGCTAGTTTTTTGTATTTTTTTAGTAGAGACGGGGTTTCACCATGTTCGCCAGGATGGTCTCGATCTCCTGACCTCGTGATCCGCCTGTCTCGGCCTCCCAAAGTGCTGGGATTACAGGCTTGAGCCACTGTGCCCGGCCAAAGGGCAGTCAAATCTTAAAGCTCCAAATTGATCCCCTTTGACTCCGTGTCTCACATCCAGGTCAAGCTGATGCAAGAAGTAGGTTTCCATGGTCTTGGGCAGCTCTGTCTCTATGGCTTTGCAGATATAGCCTCCCTCCTGGCTGCTTTCACAGGCTGGTACTGAGTGTCTGTGGCTTTTCTAGGTGCATGGTACAAGCTGTCAGGTGGATCTACCATTCTGGGGTCTGAAGGATGGTGGCCCTCTTCTCACAGCTCCACTAGATGGTACCTTAGTAGGGGGCTCTGTGTGGGGGCTCCTACCCCACATTTCCCTTCTGCACTGCCCTACCAGATGTTCTCCATGAGGCACCCACCCATGAGCAAACTTCTGCCTGGGTATCCAGGCATTTCCACACATCTTCTGAAATCTAGGCAGAGGTTCCCAAACCTCAATTCCTGACTTCTGTGCACCTGCAGGCTTGATACCACATGGAAGCTGCCAAGGCTTGAGGCCTACATCCTCTGAAGCAACAGCCCAAGCTGTACCTTGGCTTCTTTTCTTCATGGCTGGAGCATCTGGGATGCAGGGCACCAAGTCCCTAGGCTGTATACAGGGGAGGAACCCTGAGCCTGGCCCACAAAACCATTTTTTCCTCCTACACCTCTGGGCCTGTGATGGAAGGGGTTGCCATGAAGACCTCTGACATGCCCTGGAGACATTTTCCCCATTGTCCTGGGTATCAACATTAAGCTCCTTATTACTTATGCAAATTTCTGTAGCTGGCTTAAATTTCTCCTCAGAAAATGGGACTTTTTTTCTATCACATTGTCAGGCTGCAAATTTTCCAAACTTTTATGCTCTGGTTCCCTTATGAAATTGAGTGCCTTTAACAGCACCCAAGTCACATCTTGAATGTTATGCTGCTTAGAAATTTCTTCCACCAGATGCCCTAAATCATCTCTCTCAAGTTCAAAGTTCCACAAATCTCTAGGGCAGGAGCAAAATGCTGCCAGTCTCTTTGCTAATAACAAGAGTTACCTCTATTCCAATTTCCAACAAATTCCTCCTCTCCATCTGAGACCACCTCGGCCTAGACCTTATTGTTGATATCACTATCAGCATTTTTGTCAAAGTGATTCAACAAGTCTCCAGGAAGTTCCAAATGTTCCCACATTTTCCTGTCTTCTTCTGAGCCCTCTAAACTGTTCCAACCCTGCATGTTATCCAGTTCCAAAGTCGCTTCCATATTTTTGGGTATATTTTCAGCAATGCCCCATTCTACTGGTGCCAATTTACTGTATTAGTCCATTTTCAGACTAATGGTAAAGACATATGCAAGACTGGGCAATTTACAAGGGAAAGTTTTACTGAATTTACAGTTTCCCATGGCTGAGGAGGCCTCACAATCATGGCAGAAGATAAAAGGCAAGTCTCACATGGCAGCAGACAAAATAACTTGTACAAGGGAAACTCCTTTTTTTAAAACTATCAGATCTCATGAGACTTGTTCACTATCATGAGAACAGCACAGAAAACACCTGCACCCATGATTCAATTACCTCCTACCAGGTCCCTCCCACAACACATGGGAATTCAAGATGAGATCTGGGTGGGACAGCCAAACCGTTTCAGCATACCATAGAGCAAGAGGGGGAGTAAGGAGGGAGGTGCCACGCTCTTTTAAACAACCAGATCTCATGTGAACTCTGAGCAATAACTTGTCGTTATTACAAGGACAGCACCAAAGCATTCATGAGTGATCCACCCTCATGACCCAAACACCTCTCACCAGGCCCCACCTCCAACACTGAGGATTACATTTCAACATGAGATTCGGAGGGGACAAACATCCAAACCATATCAGTGAGAGAAAAGAAAACATCATGATTCTTAGGTTTCTACTTTGGGCAATTGGGTATCTTTTGAAAAGGAAAGTAGAAAGTAGAAAGCTCGCTTCTAGCACTTGTCTGTTTGGTGACATTTTGTGATCTCTAAGTCTCACTCACTATGGACCCTGAATATTTTATAATTATAGCACATGGCAAAAGGCTCAGATTCTGGTGTTAGGCTGGGTGAAAATTCTGATTCTAACATTTTTAGTTGTTTGACAAAGATGTTTAATTTCTTTGTGCCTCGGGGTTTTTTTTTTTAATTTTTATTTTTAACCTGTGAAATAGTGATAATAATTATACCCAACCTGTTAGGGTACTGTGAGGAATAAAAGACTTCTTACATGGAAAATAATTGAAGCAGTATTTGGCCCACAATAAATACTTAAGCAGTGTCAACCATTAGCACCTATATTTCTTTTTAAAGAAAGACAATTTGTTTGCCAGTCCTAACCTTATAAAATCTAACCCAGCCAGAATGGTGCCAGTCACCTTGTTTGATAAGAGGATTAAAACAGATAGGCTGAAAATATAATTCACTATATTTTGATTTTGTTAAATTTAGTTAACAATTTTATTTTTGATATATAAATACCTACACCATTGGGAATTTTAAATGTCACTTTCAAGCATTAATTCTTCATAACTGAATGTACTGATTATCAAGTAGGAAAAGATAAAATAGCAGTAGCGATGCCCTGTTTCCAATCTCAGGGTACACAACTCCAAAGGATCCCAAGATGAGCCATGCTATGCATAGGCTGTGCAGCTAACCAAGGAGGTTAGTGGATGGATTCATAAAAAGAGGAAGACACAGCATCGTATTATACATGGCAGCTTCCATCCAAATAATGTCAGCATAAACAGAGCTCCTTGTTTCTCATGCTTAGCATGAACTATATGAATAATAAGCTAAGTAGCTCCTGTTTTCTTTGAAAACTGTCACTTCACTGGAATTAAAACCGTTGTTATTTTAAGTTAAATAAAACCAATTTGAACATGTTTTTCCTGCATCAAAAGCTTGAATTATTCTATGTTTAGATTCTCCATGATATTTTCTTAGCATAACTTTTAGAATGTGAATTTATAAATGAATATTGAGATTTAAAACCATGAAATTGAAAATATTAACAAATCATTGCAAGCAAGAAGTGTCAACTAATAATCACAAGAAAGCTATAAAGAAATATGGGGTTATTGTTGTTTTTCATCTTCTTTCTAAATTGCCTCATAAACAATATGTAAATGTGCTAAAACTCCTTTAAAAATGTTTTGTGAGGAGAATATACGCCAATGCAGAGCATATAACTAGAATTTATCTCTTGAAAGTATGAATTTTGTATAGTTCAGGGACCATCCTGTCACAGTTTGCACCAATTTTGTTCCCTTAGACAGGCTTATTTCTGTCTAAATTTGCTGGAAGGCATGTCAGCACAATGAAAAATAAATAATAAAAAAGAATTAGATGAAGACAAAAGCAGTTATTTCTAGTCCCCACTGCCTTCCCAGGAGAATATACCCCAATAATTGGAGGGTCCATTGTTTTGTGAAAGTATAATGGGTGAAATGATGCAAGGTTTGAGAAGTCAGTGTGAGGCAATATATAGGTCATTTAAGTACGTTATAGGTGTACATAAAGAAGAAAGAGAACTAGAATATGAAATCAGACCCAGTAGGAATGTAGAGACACAAGACTTTGGGCAGAGCAGAAATACCTCTTGGGGAGAATTTATAGTAATTAAATTAAACTAAATTATTTAATAAAGTAATTATTGCTGTGTGGTGTAAAATGTAAACTATCTTCTTCATTTCTCACCGAAAGCTTCTGTAAAATATTCAGCACTCACATATGCTCGGTGGATTGGATTTGCAAAAAAGCACTTGTCTTTTCTGAAAATGAGTGTTAAAGAAAAGTCAAACAAAAACCGAGGCTGTCAGAAAGGACCATCACACAGAAAGGTTACACCAACAAAAGATAGACCAAAGGGCTCTAAAATTATGGGAGGAAAATTAAACAGAGCTTCTCCCATTGCCGTGTATCAGAAAACGTTAATATTTTCTAGAATGGCCTTTTCTTCCACATGAGATTTAAAAAAAATTAAAAAATAAAAATACCTGGATATTAGGCCTGGCACGGTGGCTCATGCCTGTAGTCCCAGCACTTTGGGAGGCAGAGGCGGGTGGTTTACGAGGTCAGGCATTCAAGACCACTCTGGCCAACATAGTGAAACCCCGTCTCTACTAAAAATACAAAAAAAAAAAAAAAAAAAAAATAGCAGGGCGTGGTGCCAGGCACCTGTAATCCCAGCTTTTCGAGAGGCTGAGATAGAAGAATCGCTCGAACCTGTAAGGCGGAAGTTGCTGTGAGCCGAGATGGCGCCACTGCCCTCCAGCCCGGGAGACAGTGAGAGACTCCATCTTAAAATCAATAAATACAAATAAAAATAAAATAAATCGAATATTAGTAATTGCTTAAGCAGAGAATATACTTGCATGAAATAGGATACTTTAGTTGTAATTCAATAGATGTTTGGAATTATCATTGAACACATAGGAAAGAGAAACCAATGTGTGAAGGAATACACAGCTGTGCATTTCAATGATTGGCTGTTTTCCTATGTTCTGTTGGCAGCTGAAAGACAGGGGTATGCAGGAGCTCTAGGAAGAGTGCTAAGATGGCAATTTCTTCTTCGGTCACAAACCAAAGTAGTTTATTTATTTGTTTGTTTGCTTGGCCTAGTTTCACTGGGTACAGAGGAAGGTCAACATGTTAAAGCAAAATATTCAAACATTTAAAAGATTTGAAATAGCCTGGGCGCTGGGGAGTCATTCTAGTGGCTGCTTTAAATACCATTTGGGAAGGTCAAAAGGAGAGCCTGCAGACGGGCCGCGTTGGAGAGATAACCTCCGCCAGGCAGGCTGCAGGGCTACAAATCCCAAGGAGGCTTCAGGGCGGGGGTCGGCTGCAATCTGCTGCCAGCCGGATCCTGTGCAGTCCACAGGGGAACATACCCAGAGAAGGACGAGCAGAACATGGCAGCCTAACAGATGGCACTGAAACCTGACGCCTCTAGTGAGAGAAAAATCTGCCAAAACCAGGTGTTTCACAGGTTTTCTGCGTTGTTTTCTTTTTCTTTTCTTTTTTATTTTATTTTCGGAATTTTTCTGTATGGGTCTATTCCAAAGGTTTCCATAGGAGCACAGCTGTCTAGGAGTTATCTAAGGAAACAAGAAATTTTTTTTTTTAAGCATAGAGATTTTGGAAGCAGCTTTTGGGGACCACCCATACGTGCCACATACTGAGAGAGCCCTTTAATCAGGTCATTTCCAGGCACAACATGAGCATAAGTGGAAGTTTCAACTGTTCTTATCAGTTCTCCTGGGAAAAGTGGCTAAACTAAACAGATTGCCTCGTTCGTGAAAACTGTGTCAGCAGCCTCAGAATACTCAGATTATTCCTATTAATAATCTTGCATGTATGTTCAGCAAGCCTTCTTTGTCTGTTAAACGAAGTTGGGGGTGTGGGGATCTTCTAATGGGAAAGGACCCAGAAATGCATGCTTCTGTTCGTGGTGCAACACTAAAAGATGATAGGGAAGCAAAAGGCAATTAATGAAGACTGCTTTGTGCACTGACAGTTGGGCGCACAGGATGATTCTGCATCTATTATAAATCAACTCTGCCTTGACTCATGGGAAAATAAAATATGGGTCTCATAATTCAAAACCCAGAACGTCTACGGAGAGTCACATTTCATTTGGAGGAAGAGGTCACTCTTCCTCAACATTTTACACTCCCACATCTTAGAGAAAGCTATCCTTCCAGCCTCCCATCCATTCCATGCTTCTGACTGAGTGATTTGCTTCAGAGACTTTTATGCTCAGTCACCTCTCTCCTTAAGTAGATATGAGCATGAAAGCCCTAAAATGCAGACTGGGAACTAAATGATGCAAGTAGGAAAGTTTCTTAGGATTTGAACTGTTTGCTAGCAAGTCCTGCATTTGGAGAGTTTTTGAGACATTGATATATAAAATAATAAAGAGTTCATTTATTCATATGCCAAGTACTTATTAGGTTCTCAATGCTATTTTAGTGTCAGAATACAAATGATCCTCGACTTTCCTTCAGGTTTTCCAATAAACTTTCCTAAAGGGAGACTATGGTGAGTAAAAAATTTTTACATTTTACACACCCAGCTTGCCAAACATTATAGCACATCATAGTTTAGCACAGCTGACAGTAAATAGCCTCAGAACATTTCCATTAGCCTACATTTGGGCAAAACCACCTGGCAACACAGTACACTGTAGAGTATCAGTTGTCTACTCGCTTGATTGCGTGGATGACTGGGAGCCATAGCTAACTGCACAGCTCTGCATTGACAGAGAGTATCTTGCTGCACGTTACAAGCCCAGGAAAAGATCAAAATTCAAAATTTCAAGGATGGTTTCAAATGAATGGATGTTGATTTTGCACCATTGTAAGGAAAAAAATTATTGTCAAGCGATCTATGATTTCTTGGTCATTCACCCACTATAGGAATGTATGGCAAGATGAAGTTTTAGCATTCCATGGTCTCAGCATCACAGAAAATACATCTTTATTGAGAATAACATGACTTAAACTATGCACATCTGGCAATTAATAAGCATATGGTCATTGTTACCTTTCATTCCCTTCATTTTGAGAGGCAGTATGCTATTGTACAGTGAGTTTTAACATATTCCAGGTGGACAGCAATCTGAGCTCTGTGGAGGTGCCTCAGGCTGATGCAGAGGAAAGTAAGAGAATGAGCAAGTACAACTCTATGCCACTGTCTTCCACATATCCCTGAGCTCTGACTCTGTTTCTATATTATGGCTTGGTATGAGATTGCCTGGGGGGAAAAAAGGCCGGAAGGAGGTAGGGAGAGGGAGGAGTGTTTAAGGTCATTAGAAGAGGAGAAAAAACATTAGCTTCAATTAAGAAATCTAAATTTTCGTTCTGACTTTGCTACTTTCTCATTTTGTGAAATGGGCACATTATTTAACTTTTTGAGCATCAGTGTCCTCAATCTTGAAACAAGAATGGTCATACCTACCCTTTGGTTAAAGAGAAGCTTTAATAAAATAACATATGTAAAGGACTTAGAAAATCAGCTCGCAGTACATAGTCTGTTTCTTTTTTATAAATATATTTAGACAATTTATCCCTACATTTATTTTAGAGCCCTTTTCCAGTTACCATGCTGAGGATTTCAGAATTTAATAAAATAGGATTTTCAAATAGAGTCCTATGATCCACTAGTGAGTTGAAAGGAGTCGACAAATAAAGGGAAAATTAGAGGCCCAAGGTAGGAGTTGAAGTTGGATTTTAAATGTTAATATATTCCCACAGAAGTCAGGTGAGCTATATGAGGCACTAAGTCTTATAGACAGCAAATATCACCAATATGCCTTTGTCCTCCAAAGAAAAATACAAAACAGAGTTTTGAAATATTGTGCTTTGCCTTAGCAATAGAAGAATTGTTATGTTGATAACTAATGATTTACCTATCTCCTCCTTTTCCAAAAAGGACTTGTAGAAGCTCATTTCCATGCTAAAATTAGAGGAGTCTTGGGAAAGAGTGGAGAAAATTTGATACACTTTTTAAAACAAGGAGTTCCTACAGAACCCATGAATATTTAGATAGTTCTAGAAAACTGTACTATCATCTTGCCCAGGGGATCAATAGCAAGATAGGAGTTGGGCTACAGAGTTAAAATATGGGCAGCTCTAACAAGGAATGGAAAATTGTCATAGTTATTATATGAAGATACATGATACACAGGCACACACATAGTTTGGTATAGGCTAAGCTAACAACAAAACCTTTCAACATTCTGTGGCTCTAGCAAAATATAACTCGCTCTCTCTCTGGAAATAAGTGGATGGGTTCATAGACTCCTTCCATCTTGTTACTTTTAGTCCCCGAGGGATTTTCACAGCTGGCTCAGGAATTTTCTGCATTTTAGACAATGAAAAGGGAAAGAACATAAGTTGAAAGTAAAAATTTTCATTTTAAGCAAGTGATATGGAATTTACACACATGACTTCTGCTCACTTTCTTTCTTCAAGAATATAGTGACAAGGGCACAACTGGCTGCCAAGGAAGCTGACAGGTGTGTCCAAAACAATTCTATTGCTCTCTGGAAGAAGGTGAGAATGGATTTTGGTAGACAACAAGCAACCCTCCCTATCCTGAGAGTATATCTATCTACCATGATTCGAACTTCATTCTATAGTCAATCTAAACATTTAGATTTTCCATTCTTTTTTTACATTTTAAAAAATTATTATTATACTTTAAATTACAGGGCACATGTGCGCAGCATGCAGCTTTGTTACATAGGTGTACATGTGCCATTTTGGTTTGGTGCACCCATCACCTCATCATTTACATTAGGTATTTCTCCCAATGCTATCCCTCCCCCAGCCTCCGGCCCCTCAACAGGCCCCAGTGTGTGATGTTCCCCTCCCTGTATCCATGTGTTCTCAGTGTTCAACTCCCCCTTATGAGTGAGAACATGCGGTGCTTGGTTTTCTGTCCTTGTGATTCTTTGCTGAGAATGATGGATTCCAGCTTCATCCATGTCCCTGAAAAGGACACGAACTTATCCTTTTTTTGGCTACACAGTATTCCATGGTGTATATGTGCCACATTTTCTTTATCCAGTCTATTATTGATGGACATTTGGGTTGGTTCCAAGTCTTTGCTATTGTGAATAGTGCCGCAATGAACATACATGTGCAAGAGTCTTTATAGCAGAATTATTTATAATCCTTTGGGTATATACCCAGTAATGGATTGCTAGGTCAAATGATATTTTTAGTTCTAGATCCTTGAGGAATCGCCACACTGTCTTTCACAATGGTTGAACCAATTTACACTCCCACCAAGAGTGTACAAACATTGCTACTTCTCCACATCCTCTCCAGCGTCTGTTGTCTCCTGACATTTTAATGATCATCATTCTAAATGGCATGAGATGGTATCTTACTGTGGTTTTGATTTGTATTTCTCTGATGACCAGTGATGATGAGCATTTTTTCATATGTTTGTTGGCTGAATAAATGTCTATGCACAGACACTTCTCAATAGATTTTCCATTCTTATTCATAATGCTAAGAGCTTACAAAATGAATGTGATGTTATTGTTTCCATTTAGTTTTTATGTATCGAAACAACTCAAAACACTTTGAAAGCAGGCTGACAAGAAGTCCACAAAATTTGGGGTTAGTAAATATAAGTGGCGTATACTCTTTTGGCCTCTACTTTTATGTTTATATTTCAAAATCCCATATATAATTTATGTATTTATTGTTATGAATGGATTGCTAATATGGATAAGAATTTTATAATTTCTGTCCTTAAAGACATTAAGAATTGATATTGACATTTAAGAATTGACGTTAAGGATTAATGTCATCCTTAATGATATTAAGGATTTCTATCATAAACTAAAAGATTTTTTACATGGTCATTACTAGGGAATAAGACACAGTGCATCTCTAATTGTTTATGGCATTCATTGCCATTATGGGATTGGCACGTTTAGACCTTTGTTCAATACAATTACATTGCGTTATTGAAGAGACATTTATGCATTAAAATATGGCACTAGATATTTCCTTAAAGTGTTGTTACTCTTAGTATTTTAAACTCTCATACTTCTCCTAGCACTCAGATACCCCAACCCGTGCTTCCACTTAACACCTATGTTCCCACCTACCCCCTCATTTCACACACACACACACTTTTCAGTAGCTCATTCTGCTGAGATGTGTTTAACCATCCTGAGTTAGCCAATAAGATACCCAAATCTTTAGATTCTGTCTCTATTAATTACATAAACTGGGTCTACGGTAATATGTTTTGTGATCATGTACCAGATGCAAAAACTCTTTTCTGCCTATTTTTCACTTAAATTTGAACTTTAAGTTTTCTACCTTCTCTCTTTGTGAGTCAACTACAAGTTCAAATAAGTCTCAAAAGACAGTACCATAAACTGATACAATACCCAATGAAACAATGGACATTTAAAGTATCCTTTATAATACTACCAATTCATAGAAAGTCAGCTAATATACTTCATATAAACATAAATCACCATAATGATCTTCCTAGGCTAATCTGTGCACGCGCGCGCACACACACACACACACACGCACTCAGCCCTTTACTTTCAGTGGGACTCCAGTGTTTTTCAAAGAGCTCTAAAATTACAGCATTTAAAATTACAAAAATCACAATTAGGAGGACATTGTTCTCTTCCAACCTGCTTAGACACTGAATTGTCACAGTGAAAGCTAATTTTAGGCTTCATTTTCAGCCCCAAGGAAATTAACAGTAGCTGTACCATAACCTTTGTTCTTGCAAATCTGTTTCCCCAAGCCAAGTAATGGGTTGATTCCACTATTCATATCCTGTCATTCATAATTTCCAAGGGGTTATTAGTCCTCTGAGCACTAAAAGAAATGCCACAGTTTGAATATTGCAGCAGGGTGTGCAAATTTAGCCTTGACCTACATACAAGTTTTGTAAGAAATAATGAGAAAACTATTTTATTGGCCCACACATGCACAAAAATAACCAACAACAAAAACAAAGCTTTTATGAGCTGTTAGATTCTAGAGAACTTTTGAAACACAATTATACAAGGTGAACAGAAGAATAAACTGAGAAGAACAAAAATGCAAAAAGTAAATAATTTATGTAGCTACAGAGACTTAAAAATGTAAGGAATTAGAAGAAAATCTTTCAAAGCAGAGATCCTGTAAAACCTTAACCATATGCTTTTTTTGTCAAAATTGGATTTGTTATGTCACACCTCCATAATTCAGACCTGCAGTGCTTGGAAAATAGCTTGTTCAGACTTACTCTATCATGATTTTCTTAGCACTATTTTTCAATGAATGTTTCCTAACTTGGGAAAACATTATGGGTTGTTATGAAGCTGTTTTTATCTGGGTCAGTGAGTAGGTCAGTGAAGCAGAAAATATCCTCCAGAATGGAGTGAGGATTCACTTAACTCCAGATGGTCAATATAACTAGCATTTTTATATTCAGCAGTGCCATATTTCTTTAAATGAAGTGCTCTACAGGTGCCTCAATTATTTAACATATCATGGTTTAAAGAACGTTATATTTTGGAGGTGGGAGACAATGAATTGGAAAGAACATTGTTTCAGTATAGGAGCACTGTGTCCAAATAAAACTGTATAATGAACCAGACTCTACTTCTTTGGTAGAAAACAATGTCTGTAAGTTTTCCAGAATCTCCTCCTATATCAACTTAAATCAATAAAAGATTCAAGGATCATTGATAAGAATATATAGGTTTTTTTCCAAAAATTATACTTCAAGTGATTACTTTTATTTTTCCAAAATTTAAAATGATTTTATTTGTGTCTATTTGTCTGACTCACCCTATCTTCTGTGTAATGAAGACATTGGAAACTGTTTTCCAAAAGCCTAGTTTCTTTGTGAGGGTAGCACACATGATACCCTTTGATAAAATAATAAAATCTAGAAGAATAAATGTTATTGTCCTTGTCCCTTCTTAGAATGTACTTTTTAAAAACAATTATCAAAACAATTATCAGGGTGAACTGTTATTAGTAATTATAGTCACTTCCCCACAAAAATTAACATTGATCCTGGGCAAATAGCCAAGATATAAATACTGCCAAGTCCAGAATGATCTATTTTTGATTCCTTTTCATAGGACTCAATTCCTGGCTATAATAGTTATATGAATAATGAAGAAATCCTGATCTTATGCAGTGATGATTACTGAAACATAAATTCAAACATAAATACTGAAACATCCTGGGTTTCATTCTAGATCCTGGGTTTCATTCTAATGGCTTCAAATGGCATACTCTTTCAAGGAGGTCGCGTCTTCTTGGTAGAATTCCAGCTTGGTTTATAGAAAACTTGCTAGTTTGTGTAAAGGTTCAAAATTCAAAATCCAAAAAATAGCCTACATATTTTCTGGGGTTTACTCCTAAGTTCTACAGGTTCTGTTAGGAAGATCTCTCTGCTAACATATTGTTAACAAGATAAATTATTTGCAGAAACTAATCCTTTAATTTTTAGAGCATGTAATTTTTGGCTATGGCATATTTTTGATGCATTTGAAATATTAAAGTTTATAATTCTATATATACATGATGCCATTTCATTTACTATGTCTTTTAATAGGTCTTTGCATCAGAAAATTTTGTCACAATAATGCTGCTTTTAAAAATACATCACAACTCAATGATTTAAAACAACAATCATTTTATTTTTCCTTACTTGTTTGTTGATTCACTGAATAGGTCTTCAAGCTACGGGTCTGTCTAGTTATGCTCCATGTGCCTCTCAACTCCCTTGGCACAAAGGGGCAACTAGGTCATATTCTTTACATGCCAGTGGAAGGATTTCAAGAAGGATTTCAAGAAGAAGAACCACACTGGCACACTCTCACCCCCAGTCACATTCTGTTGGCCAAAGTGGACCACCGGCCAAGCCCAAAATTAAAGGATGGGAAAAATGCATTCTGTCATTAAAATCACATGGCAGATAAAGCGTCAAGCATTTTTTTATTTTTTATTTTCCAAGACAGAGTCTCGCTCTGTTGCCTAAACTGGAGTGCAGTGGCACGATCCTGGCTCACTGCAACCTCTGCCTTCCAGGTTCAAGTAGTTCTCCTGCCTCAGCCTCCCTATCAGCTGGGATTACAGGCATGCACCACCACACTTGGCTAATTTTTTTGAATTTTTAGTAGAGACAGGGTTTCACCATGTTGGCCAGGCTGGTCTTGAACTCCTGAACTCAGTTGATCCACCCGCTCGGCCTCCCAAAGTGCCGGGATTACAGGCGTGAGCCACCGTGCCTGGTCTTCATCAAGCATTTTGAACAAAGATATTGTCTTCCAGTCTTCATGCTTGGTAATATAAGATCTTCCATACTGCCTTAAAAGTACCAAGTGTTGAATTAAATAAAACAGATCTGTAATACAACCAGTTGAACAGCATATACCTATTAGCTTTTGTCATTTGTAGAAATAAATTTCTGGACAATGACTGATTAAGCTAGTCAAAAAAAAAAAAAATGTCCCTTTAATAACTTTTAAATGTTGGGTAAAGAATGGATGTGATGAGAATTTAAAATGGCTTAAGGTAAGACCCCAAAGGTAAATGCATAAACTACTTCTGTTCAGTCAATGCTGATTACAAGATAGAAAGAAATATCTTGCTATGCAAATCGTAAGATTCAGGCTAGGCTCTCCTTATTCTTCAGTTACTGTTGCAGACATCCAGCCTCTATGCAACAGCCATGTTGGTTATTAAAATATTAAAACATGGCCGGATGCGGTGGCTCAAGCCTGTAATCCCAGCACTTTGGGAGGCCGAGACGGGCGGATCACGAGGTCAGGAGATCGAGACCATCCTGGCTAACACGGTGAAACCCCGTCTCTACTAAAAAATACAAAAAACTAGCCGGGCGAAGTGGCGGGCGCCTGTAGTCCCAGCTACTCGGGAGGCTGAGGCAGGAGAATGGCGGGAACCCGGGAGGCGGAGCTTGCAGTGAGCTGAGATCCGGCCACAGCACTCCAGCCTGGGCGACAGAGCAAGACTCCGTCTCAAAAAAAAAAAAAAAAATATTAAAACATTTGCCTAACAGTTGGTCAAGAGCCACTCTCCTGATCCCACACACTGAGCACTGAGCACAATAAATGCAGGACACCAAATTCCCTCCCCTGGCACCCTTCCCCACAATCTCTTCATAATACAGCAACCAAAGATGTCATACCTAGCGTTTCAGGAGTCAACAGGACTGTATCAGTCCACAGACAGCATTTATTCTAATCACATAGTGCCCTATGGTCAATGCTCATGCTATGCAGGAAACTGAAAATGGTTAGTATCACTCATCAATTTGATCAAGAGCAGAGCCTTTAAGTTTTTGATGTATTCCAAGTAGAGGCTGGATTCTATTGCTCATGATGGATACTAAAAAGCAGGTTACTTCTTGCTGCTGTCCAGCTCACTTTCTCTAACAATTCAACCCTTGGGAGCCAAAGGGAAAAAGAAAGTAACGCTTTTAATATTTGGAGTAATAGTCAAAATAATCATACCATTTTCCCTTCAGTGTCTTCTAAAAATATTTTTTTCCTTTTTTGCCTAAAATGTTTTCATTGTAGAAAATTAACCTATTACTAATTTTTAAAATTTAACTAGTGTTTCAAATATCAGTAATAGCCAAAATCAGTGTTATTTTAAGTTGACTTAATTTTAAAGTCCAATACCTATAGCCTTCTACCTGAAGAATAAAATTATAGAGAAATGTATATAAAGACTTAGGAAAAAGAACACCCAGAAATGACCAGAGTGTGACCATAGCATTTGCAATACATCATACTAACTAAAATTATGGAATATAAAATTTCATTATTTTCATAATCCTTGCTTAACAGTTTTCTCTTTGGGACAGCACATTTTTAATCCTTTAGAAGAAAAAAAATGATGTCATACTAAAGTGAACAGTAACTTCAGAACAGAATACCTAATTGTGGGCCTATCATCAGAGTTCTGTTAACACAAAGGACTGGAAGGAGAGAGGAAAGTGAAAGATGTGGAAGGTGGGTATGCTTTTTAGGGCCTCAAATTCGATGTGATTCTCTGATACCTGTGACTGTCACAGGGCCCTAAAGGCCTAGACATGAGTTCTTCTGCTCTCACTAGATATGTTCCCACCCACAAAGGCTTCCTACCTTGTAATTTCCCTAGAAGCCAGACATCGTACACTCCAGCTCATCCTCAATCTGATGAGTTTCTCCCTGCTAGACACAAAATATACATACCAACCAATCACACGTTCCTGAGGAAACCAAAAATCACCTCACTCTTTTGTCACTACAAAGCCTTCCTCCTATAGTGTGTCCTTCTGTTCCTGAGCGCAATCCTCTGTGTGGTTCTACATATTCTACAGCATCCACCTCCCCTAAGATGTGAATATATCGTACAATGTGCAAATTATATCTGCCTAGTGTCATGTGTCATGGGTTCAGCCATTTTGAACTATTTAAGGTAGAGAGTCCTTCCTTCACCAATAGGGTAAGTGGGAGTGAATCAGAATAGGGTGAAATAGACTGAAGTGATTGCTATTTCAGGAGAAATGACACAATTTAGAAGAGTCAGGGTCCATCAACTATGAAATTCCAGTCCATTTTTTCTATTAGATACTGTGCTTAAGGTCTGTGAGCTTTGCTGAGGCCTACAAAAACATTTGAAAAATATTAGCTCCAAATGCAAAAACAAAAATGTGAAATTAAACTTAATGAAAGATGGATTCAACCTCTATAAAATATATAATTACTAAATGATTTTGTAGTTATATGTCAATTAAGCTTAATGTGAAATATGGGTATATTTCAGTGTGCTTAAGACGTGCAGATGAATGGTACTGTTAAAATTTTCCTAGGAAATAAAATTATTCAGAACTGGGAAAATTGACTTAACAAATAAATACTAGTTTATAGAAATTCAGAAAATAACAACTGGAAATGAGCATAAACTGACTTGCACAAAGTAAGAAAAAAAAGGAAAAGCTGCGGCAAGAAGAGAGGGCCCAGGAAAAGACAAAATATATTACTGCAAACATGCAGACAATTGTTTTCCAGAGGGCTAAGGAAGGGTCATTTTGCCTGCTGGAGATTGCCTGGTTATATTTAATAAGAAAAAACACTAAGAAAAAGAAAACATACATTCTCTCTTATCTAATGTACTCTTGGGTTAGAAAATAGTGAGATCCCCACATTGTGGTCAGAATATTTGTAACATATATTCAAGTTGTCCACCTAACAACCTATTTCAAAAATACTAAACTAATATAACTACATAATGGCATAGGGCAGTGTTTATAGGGCTATTAATCTAGGTTCTTTCAAACCAATTCAACTGAGAGTAAACAAATAGTAAATGAACAGTGCCAGAATGAACACCACAAACCAAAACTCTCAGCATCTTTTTCCAACTAATATAACTCAAATGACATAATAAAAAAAGTATGTTTTATGCAGAGAGAAAGATGGTATATCAGTCAACACTAGGAGTCTGAGTGAATGTACATAATATGGCATTGTATTTTTGTTATAGATTCATCTTCACTTATTTTCTCATCCTTTGAAACGAATCTTCATCACTAATCTATGTATTTTTTCTTCCTCTGCTTGTCATTGTTCTTGTTTTTTCTTTCTTGTTTTAAATAATTGTGATTGTGTTTTCTGTGGAATGACTGAAAGTATTATGACCTATACAAAATAATCAATGTATTATGCATACACTGTCATCAGTGGTCGTAATATTCATCAAGGTAGAATATGATGCAGAGAAATTACCTGTGATATTTATTTTGAAATTCAGTTAAAAAACTTGTAGCTCTTGTAATAATATTTCTCCCAAAACTTTAATTTGGAAAAAAAACAATCATTTATTTAAATCGTAGGAGTATATGAAGGATTGAAAACAACTACAATAAACAGTTTAATAAAGAATTTTTAATTTAAACATGGTGAGCATTAGAGAAAAAAATTGTCTTCTGAGAGGTTTTTTTATAAACAAAATTTCTAAAGGGCTCTCTCCTACATGTTCATGTAGACCTTTTCTTTCAGTAATAGAAACCGTGCTAAAGAGAAATGGTGCATTTTTTGGAAAGTTACAGTAATAAAAGGTTTAAGTCACCAAAAGGTTGACTGCTAACTTTAATTTTGTCTCATCTATTTAAATGGTTGCATTATAGCTGACAACATTTTGTGACATATACTGACTGTAACGATTCATTTATTTTTTCTGCTCTAGTAACTGCATCATAAATTATCATTAATGTCTACCTAAAACTCAGTAAGAAATCATCCTTGGCATAGTAATCTGTACTCTATTAATAGACAAATTTCAATGTCCAGTATAAATTTTCTGCTTTCATTTTCATAATGCCCACACAGGCTAAGAAGATGCATGGGATTCTACTACCCTTTCAAATATACACCATATTTAACCATTGAAGTGCTTTAAATTATAAGAGAGCTTTAGGTTCATTGTGTTTTCTATAAACACAGAGTTCTAAAATTTCTGTTATATGATAATTTGAACTAATTTAATTTTTAACTTCATATTCTTGGTATTGACTTATAACTTTAAAACTACATATTGTAATAAATATATCTGAATGACTAAGATAAGGGGCAGATGTGTAACTAATTCTGAAAATACTAAAATATGCTATAAAAATGTTGTAATTTAAAGTGTGGAACAAGTACAGGAAAAGATAGGCAGATAAAACAAGAAAGAGAGAAAGAAGAAAAGAGCCTGAAAGCCAATCTTGTTAATGTAAGGATTAAGACTATGAGAAAGGGTAGCATTTTAAATCATCAGAGAAAATGTACACTTAAATGTAAATGAAAATAATAAAAACACTCAAGGAAATACAATGGACATCTACTAAATCTTATGAGTGGGATTGATAGACTTAATTTTTTTGAAAAAAGAGTTTTAGACATAAAAATTTTACATTCCCATCAGGCAATGGTTAACATTTTAATATTTAAAGAGTTTTTAATAAAATGAATATATCAATATAATTGATAAAACAATTTACAAAAGAAGAAATGTAAATAATGAACATGAAAAGAGGCTTCAAACTCATTAGCAATTTACGTAAAACTAAAAACAGTAATGGGCCTCCTTTTTCATTACTGATTTGGCAAAATGGAAGAAAAATGGAAAAAGAAAAGGAAGGGGAAAAGGAAAAAGAAAGAGGTAGGGAGACAAAGAAAGAACAGGAATACCGAAGGATAGAAAGTAGAAAAGCATATATGATGGAAAGAAAGGAGAGAAAAAAAGGAAAATTCTTACCCATGATTAGTCAAGGTATTAAAAAATTAGCAATTTCATACAATGTTAAGAGCCATAAAAATTGACACAAGATATCTGCTGCTAAATTTTTCAATATATCTCATAAGTGTGTATATTTCTCAGCTTTCTAGGAATTTGTACTAGATAAATCAAGGTTTGTATAAATATTTAGTGCAAGATGTTACAGCATTGTGTTTATGGGGAAAAAAGTTGCAAGCAATCTAAATGACTGATTCAAGAAGTTCATTGAGAAAATTATAACATGTACATATGAGTTGCAATTTTTACAAATAATGCTGTTGAAAAGTAATGAAAGATGATTAAGATATATTACCTAGTGGGAAAAACATGGTAATAATACTAATATAGCTTACAAACTAATTGCATATTTCATTTGATAGCAACATTATATATTATTTATGTGAAATTACTAATAGTGGTGTCTAGTACATTCATTCAGTTGTAACAATATACAATGAACTCAATGGTTTATAAATAACAGAAATTTATTTCTCAGAGTTCTGGAGTCTGAGAAATCGAAGATCAAGGGCTGACAAATCTTATGCCTGGTGAGGGGCACCTTTCTTGTACACAAATGGCCATCTTTTTACTGTAACCTTAAATGCAGGAAGGGACAAAGAAAGTATACTGAGCCTCAGCCCCTCTTTTATAAGGATGCTATAAAAGGGTTCTGTCTGCATAACCTAATTGACCCCCCCCAAACCACTTCCTAATACCATCACTTAGGGTTAGGATATCAATTTATGAATTTTGTGGGGACATAAACATTTACACCATAGCAAGTTGTTACAATGGAATGGGATATTCTGGCTTATTTTTCTACACTTTCCTTGTATTTCTTTTCTATTACATATTCACTACTCAAGTTTTAGGCAAGAAAGTTGCCTTGTGGGTTTTTACAATTTGTCGACAGAGATTTTGTACATATGCCTTTAGTTTTTAAATGTTTTTCTATTAGCTAATAATTTTTCTATACGAATAGCCTATTCTTACTTTTTATATCTCAAAATTTCTAAACACTGGAATGTGATATTATATCCAGGTACCTGCCACTAGAGGTATAACTGGAAGTACAAATATATGTTTCTTACTAAAAAGACATTTTATAGCTAATGATGATAGTGGATATTTATAGAGTACATATATATATACTATGCATTAATCAAAGTACTATATATATATACACACACACATATTTGTTTTGTTTTGTTTTGTTTTTGATGGAGTCTCACTCTGTCACTCAGACAGGAGTGTAGTGGTGCGATCTCAGCTCACTGCAACCTCCGCCTTCGGGGTTCAAGCAATTCTCCTCAGCCTCCTGAGTAGCTGAGACTACAGGCGCATGCCGCTATGCCCAGCTAATTTTTTTGTATTTTAGTAGAGCTGGGGTTTCACCGTGTTGCCCAGGCTGGTCTCAAACTCCTGGAGCTCAGGCAATTTGCCCGCCTCTGCCTCCTAAAGTGCTAGGATTACAGGCATGAGCCACCGCGCCCAGCTCTGTTTTCAATAGTTTATAAACTATAACTTTATTTTTTCGGTCAATATGATTTCTTATTGCTATTTATTATAAAATTATAACTGTGCTTCCAGGAAATATATTGGTTTCCCAAATGTTATAAAGTTACACTCAAGAGTTGAATAATTTTTTTTAAAGTTAAACAGTAATGTTAGCACTCAATATACTATGAGCCTACCCTCAATACTGTCAATAATTAATCAGAGCTACATTTAAAAAATAAGACCAAAGAAGGAACACTAGCTAAGGAAAACACAGGTCACACTGTATACTGATCCATATTCCCTTCCCTTACTAGTTATTCTCACTCTAAAATTAGTAGCTCTAAAACGAACATTTCACAACTTGACAGTTTTTCATTTTCCTCAGGACCCCTTTGCACTTCTGACTACCTGTTTTTCACGAGTTGTTTCCTCTGCCACTTAGATTCAATGGCCTCTTTTTATTAATTTTTGCCCAGCAGCAAATAACTGTATACTTTCTTCCTTTAACCTTGGATGATACTAAATCGAAGCTCATAGAGAAAATGACTGACATGTCGTGTTCTTGGTTCATAACAGATGTGAACGACAGCCATATCTGAAATCTGAATATAGAGTGACTAGTCACTGGTTCTAATAGGTTAGCCTAACTTTCATTCAATACTGTCAAATGATCAGGATTCTACTAAATCACAAAGAAGACTTTCCAAGTGATTTAATTTTTATTTCCTTACCATTCTTTATCCCAGTAGGATTTACACATTCCTCTCAAAGAGCAGTTATCAAAGGCCTTTATGAGAAATGAATTTAAAAGTGTGGAAACCCTCACCATAACAAATACACTTCATCACTGAGAAATATGCTAGGATAAAACAAAATCTAAAACTTAAAAGAGATAGAAGATTGTTTCCCTTTCATGTAACAATTTGGATATAGGCAGACTAGGGGTAATTTGACGTTCACATGAGGTTTTATCTTATGGCTTTCTGTACATAGTTTCCATTTCCAAGGCTGCTCATGGTATCAGGAAGAGCTGGAGCTCTTGTCATTTTGTATATATTCTAGCCAGCAGGAGAGAAGAAAAGATTATAAAAAGGATATTTCCCTATCCTTTTAAAGGCACATCACAGAGATTTCATCTTACTTCTACTCAAGTCTCATTGGCTGGAACTTAATTGTATGACCACATCTATTGCAAGAAAGACTGGGAAAAAAATCCAAGAGTGGGAGGATAGACTTTAAAAGAATGCCAGCAGATGCTGCCACTTGCACTTCACACATATTCACACATTTTGCACTCAAATTCAAGTAGTTTATGAAGCCCTCCCATGAGGCCTATGCCAAAAATCCCTGTCACACAGATCCGACAATAAGAAACCCCACTCACACAGTGAAAATTCTGATGGTCTAGGATGCCAGGGTTATGACTTGATAGTCCTCTTGGGCCACTCTTTATAACAGAGACTCCACCAGAAGCTCTTTGGTAGTTACGAATTATCTGTAGGTAATTTATGTTTATTCTCTGCCTTTGACTTCATCCTGTGTGGCACAAACTTCAGCCTCACTAAAATATCCTTCTTATTTCTAGTAGAATATAGGATGTGTTTCACATGTACTTGCCATCAATTCCTTTTGGCCATTACCTGGTGATTGCCACTTTTTTCCTCCTATTTTAGCGTTTTGTTTTGATTTCTCCTTCTGACATGAAAAAGCTTCTGTGAAGGGTCATTTTAACTGTCTTTGTAGCAAATGATTTTTTAAGGGGTTTGAGGGATTTGATGGCTGATCCAGGGAAAATATATGATCATGAGGTTGCTTTAACCAGTTTGCATGTGGAGGAAGTAAAGAGGTTATGGTGAGGTGGTTTGGGGGTACAGGAGAGAGATGGGGACATTGCTACCTGGAAGAAGTAGAGAGCAAGGGAACTCTCAGAGGCGTGGCAGATCAAAGAGAGGGCTTAGATATCTAGGTGATGTGGCTTAGAAGGATGGTGGGAAGTCTGGACCTGAGAAGCTATAACTGCTAATCCCTATCTTATCATTAGATAATAGCTGTCATGTGAGGCTTTATGGAGTGTGCAAAACAAGCAGACTGTGAATGACTACAAATTTGCTTGT
Organism: Theropithecus gelada; assembly: GCF_003255815.1. Lineage (NCBI taxonomy): Eukaryota > Metazoa > Chordata > Mammalia > Primates > Cercopithecidae > Theropithecus > Theropithecus gelada. The sequence continues at coordinate 69,116,816 of NC_037683.1, read as the reverse complement.
TTGGGCAATATTTAAAATAATTTGATGTGTAAGAATTTGAGTTCGGGGCCATTAGGCTTTTGAGCTAAGGGAGTCTCAGCTTGCAGTGAAGAAATAACCTAGGGACCAATGTACAGAACCACAGAAGCTATTTGTGGTTCATTTATACTGTTAACTGGGGGGGAAAAAAGCACACCACAACTTATAAATTTAGAAAAGGAGAGGAGACTTGATGTCTTATAAGGGGTTACAGCCTTTAAGGTGGCCGCCATCCTGCAGGTTGGGAAAGGTGCCTCCTGCAAAGACCAGGGACAGGCCCTGCCAATTAGTAGGGGTTTTTTTTTTGTTTGGTTTGGTTTGGTTTTTATTATTATTATTATTATTATACTTTAAGTTCTAGGGTACATGTGCATAACGTGCAGGTTTCTTACATATGTATACTTGTGCCATGTTGGTGTGCTGCACCCATCAACTCGTCAGCACCCATCAACTCGTCATTTACATCAGGTATAACTCCCAATGCAATCCCTCCCCCCTTCCCCCTCCCCGTGATAGGCCCTGGTGTGTGATGTTCCCCTTCCCGAGTCCAAGTGATCTCATTGTTCAGTTCCCACCTATGAGTGAGAACATGTGGTGTTTGGTTTTCTGTTCTTGTGATAGTTTGCTAAGAATGATGGTTTCCAGCTGCATCCATGTCCCTACAAAGGACACAAACTCATCCTTTTTTATGGCTGCATAGTATTCCATGGTGTATCTGTGCCACATTTTCTTAATCCAGTCTGTCACTGATGGACATTTGGGTTGATTCCAAGTCTTTGCTATTGTGAATAGTGCTGCAATAAACATACGTGTGCATGTGTCTTTATAGCAGCATGATTTATAATCCTTTGGGTCTATACCCAGTAATGGGATGGCTGGGTCATATGGTACTTCTAGTTCTAGATCCTTGAGGAATCGCCATACTGTTTTCCATAATGGTTGAACTAGTTTACAATCCCACCAACAGTGTAAAAGTGTTCCTATTTCTCCACATCCTCTCCAGCACCTGTTGTTTCCTGACTTTTTAATGGTTGCCAGTCTAACTGGTGTGAGATGGTATCTCATTGTGGTTTTGATTTGCATTTCTCTGATGGCCAGTGATGAGCATTTTTTCATGTGTCTGTTGGCTGTATGAATGTCCCTTTTTGAGAAATATCTGTTCATATCCTTTGCCCACTTTTTGATGGGGTTGTTTGTTTTTTTCTTGTAAATTTGTTTGAGTTCTTTGTAGGTTCTGGATATTAGCCCTTTGTCTGATGAGTAGATTGCAAAAATTTTCTCCCATTCTGTAGGTTGCCTGTAAGAGCCCGCATTTCCAAGACAATCCTAAGTCAAAAGAACAAAGCTGGAGGCATCACGCTACCTGACTTCAAACTATACTACAAGGCTACAGTAACCAAAACAGCATGGTACTGGTACCAAAACAGAGATATAGACCAATGGAACAGAACAGAGTCCTCAGAAATAATACCATACATCTACAGCCATCTGTTCTTTGATAAACCTGAGAAAAACAAGAAATGGGGAAAGGATTCCCCATTTAATAAATGGTGCTAGGAAAATTGGCTAGCCATAAGTAGAAAGCTGAAACTGGATCCTTTCCTTACTCCTTATACGAAAATTAATTCAAGATAAATTAGAGACTTAAATGTTAGACCTAATACCATAAAAACCCTAGAAGAAAACCTAGGTAATACCATTCAGGACATAGGCATGGGCAAGGACTTCATGTCTAAAACACCAAAAGCAATGGCAACAAAAGTCAAAATTGACAAATGGGATCTATTTTTTTTTTTTTTTTTTTTTTTTTTTGAGACGGAGTCTCGCTCTGTCGCCCAGGTTGGAGTGCAGTGGCCGGATCTCAGCTCACTGCAAGCTCCGCCTCCTGGGTTCATGCCATTCTCCTGCCTCAGCCTCCCAAGTACCTGGGACTACAGGCGCCCGCCACCTCATCCGGCTAGTTTTTTTGTATTTTTTAGTAGAGACGGGGTTTCACCGTGTTAGCCAGGATGGTCTCGATCTCCTGAGCTCGTGTTCTGCCCATCTCGGCCTCCCAAACTGCTGGGATTACAGGCTTGAGCCACCCCGCCTGGAGTACATTTTCAACAGGTTACAAGAGGAGCTATGAATATTTATGAAGGTGGTCCTGATGCGTGCGTATTGAATAAATGTGCATGTTACAGACAACTCATGTTCACTTTTGGGTGGATACTTAACATTTAAATATATTACAGTTAGGCCTTTTATGTCAAAAGATTTTCTCAGGACTTGAAGGTATATGAAACATGCAACTTCTGTAAACCAGCCAGAATCAGTCCATTGTCAGAGGTCCTTCTTGACAGGAGAAAGTTATTGAAATCAGTCTCTTGTCCAATCATAGCTGTAGTTATGGCTGGTGAAAAGGGGGCTGGAGTTCAGTGTCTGGTAGTGGATGAGTTGAAAATCATTTTAATATTACCTAACTTGCTTATCTGGAGGCCAGTGCTTGTTTCGTCTAGAGAAAAAGAAAAGCTTCGTAACATAGTTACAATGTAGTTTATTCTTTAAGTGCAGACTATGCCAGACTAAACCCTTGCCTGGCATGGCCTTAGGTCTTGTTTGTAATTGAGTATCTTATTGCAACAAAGAGTCTGTTCTGTTGGTCTTATGATCTCTATGCTAACATTAATGCTGGTCAATTGTGGGTAAACCATGAAAGGGAGGGGATATAACAAAGCATATCTGACCTCCCATCCTGTCACCAACTCAGTTTTGTTTTTTTCTGGGATCCCTTTGGCCGCAAGGAACTTAGTTTTAAGTTTTGGGTTTTTTTTTTTTTTTTTCCTGGGGGCCCTTTGGCGTCTGTACAGCACGTGGTAGGGGGCGGGACGGGAGTTAAGATTTTATTTTTAGTTTACAATACAATACTTTTCAACCTCGAATTAGACACTGCCTTTGCAGTTGAGAACTGCCCTTTCCCCTGGAGAGAAGTTAATGAACTCAGTCTCCAAGTGCCCAAAAGGAAGAGAGTTCTTCAGAGTCCTCAAGCTATTTATGCCAATTGGTGTTCTGAGTGAAAATGGGGAGAATACTGATGAGTAAGGGGCTGATGCAATGGCCTTATGTACCACACAGTTCAGGCTAGAACCAAGAGGCAGAAGGGTTGGCAGGTGCCGCAGTTCCCCAGTCTCTGAATATCCATAGAGTCACATGGGTAGGAAGGGCATGATTTTGTGTGTTACCGTTTTGTACTCCAGGAAAGGAACTTTGCCCCCTGCCACTTTCTCTTTTTACAGTTGCTCTGACAGAGCATGTAGAATGAAAGTCATAGCAGCAGCAGGCTGCAATCTATTCTCTCCTTACTAGAGAATGCTTCAAAAAAAAAAAAAAAAAAAAAGGCCTGATGAACATTAAATGTGGTATCAAGTTCACTATATCAAACAATGGGATCTGATAAACCTGAAATGTAAGGGCGAATTTCAAGAGAACTTGATTAAATGCTGAAACGTTTAAAGATAAGATGTTTCACCTGCATTTCTGAACCATTTCTGAAATCCATGAAATGAATGCTAAAGCTGACCATCAAGACCTGAGAAGGAGCAAAATGGTGTGATAAAGATAAGATTTGTATGCCTGCAACAGGAAACCTACATTACAGTGAATTAAATGACATGGGAAGCTTGCATATATTTCTAGATTGATAATAACGTGCTTATTTGCTTTTGAAAATGCTGCTATCAATTTTCTTTGAGCTTTATAGAATATCTTTTCCCTGAGCTTCACAGGGTATTCTTTTTTTTTTTTTTTTGAGACTGAGTCTGGCTCTGTCGCCCAGGCTGGAGTGCGGTGGCCGGATCTCAGCTCACTGCAAGCTCCGCCTCCCGGGTTCACGCCATTCTCCTGCCTCAGCCTCCCGAGTAGCTGGGACTATAGGCGCCCGCCACCTCGCCCGGCTAGTTTTTTGTATTTTTTAGTAGAGACGGGGTTTCACCGTGTTAGCCAGGATGGTCTCGATCTCCTGACCTCGTGATCCGCCCGTCTCGGCCTCCCAAAGTGCTGGGATTACAGGCTTGAGCCACCGCGCCCGGCCTTCACAGGGTATTCTAATAATTCAGTCACTCATCTTGAGTACACAATTATATAATTATGTTTAAATGTTTTCTTCCTTTAAGGACAATATTATGTTAATTCTGCCACAATCTATTTGCTGATTCTGAATTTAGGTGTATTTTTTTGGAAATATAGGCATCTACACGGATTGAAATTATACCCTTATTTCCTTTATCTGGAGAAGTAAAGGCTTGTACAGCCTCAGAGACTAACAGAGGCCAGAATTTCTTAGGAATAATGAGCAGGGAATGAAATGGTTATTCGAAAAAATATATACAGATACATTTCTCTCACTTTTCTGCACATTCAAGAAAAGTTCTGTTAGTGTTTTGATCTCCTGTCTTATAGCAGGCCAAAATAGAAGTCTTATGGTAATAAGTAGATCTAGGTGCAATGCAATATGGACCAGAAAAGTAAAGTATAGCTTATAGGTATCAGCATTGGTTGGCATTAAATAATATGTAAGTTTGCATAGATATTCTTTTCAAATGTCATTACTATGCTGCCAGTAACTTTCCGAGTGCTGAAATGTTGTCCTAAATTTATTCTGACATTTTCTGTTTTCTACATATCTTATTAATGTAGGTACATTATTTGGGATAAGACTATTTTTAAATAAGTATAAATAGAAATATGATTCATCAGAAAGAATTTTTGGCTAAGTCTTTTTTTCTGAAAAATACCATACTTCAATTATTTAGATAATCCTCCAACCTTATTTTCACACATATTGCCTTGGTAAATGCTAACGTAGTATTCCACACACTAGCCTGTGTGCTCTTTGACGTCAGTGAGCATGTCCTCTTAATCATCCCGATCTGAGCACTTAATATAGTGCCTGGCCTCTAGTAGTATTCAATAAACATGATATCACATATAAGAGTGGAAACATATTATCAATTCTAACCCCAATGCAAAAGGGAGAGACATCTGTGCTGTTTACACAAAACAGAGTCTAGCAAAATAAATATTTCCTAAATGAATAAATGAAGTTGCATTAATTAGGTGTATATTCTGAAGTTAATTTTTAATTTCTAAGTACTTTGGTCTTAGAATTTTTTAAATATCCTCATAACCAAGATTGATGGTTGCAGTTTTCAGTAAATATAATTTACTAGAAAAAACTAAGAGGTACCTGCTGACATCAATTTAAAGACTCTGCATTATGTAAGTCCTCAATACATTCTGATACTGGGTGATAAATATACAGACCCCAGGTTCATGGTCAGAGCAATCCCCCACTTGCTCTGACAATTGGGAAGGAATTGGTGAGAATATGGAATCCAAAAGTGTTAAATAAATAATACTCCAAACTTCCAGATATCAGACAGAAATAGTATGCAATTAGTCTAACAGGGTCAGCCTATAGCCCAAGGTTAGTAATTCAAGTTGCAATGGTCTGCTGTATTGACACAGAACCTTGACTTCAGACAAATTTTATCTGGAATTCCAGTCATTCTATTACTGAATTATAAGTGATATTGCTATTCTCTCATCATTGTGTATAAATTCTGTATTGAAATGAAAGCATTTCCCAGACCTTTTGCATAGTGTTAACCTTCTTTATGTTAGAAAGAGAATTACCAAAAACACAAATTCAAACCAATAATGTTTATATTCAGCCAGACTAAGAAAAAACAGTAGTGGACAAAAGTACTAAAAATAATGAGTAATGCCTTTTAAAATATTTCTGGTTTTGCTTTATTTTCTCTATCTTTAATTATTGGGTAACAAAGTATTAGCTGTGTTCATTTTCCACTCTTTATTTAGTTACCTATCCTTTAATAAAATCTTTACAGTTTTGTGCACAGGAAAGAAAACATCAGAAATATTTGCCCTCTTTCTACATATCCCTAGCCTGGCTCTCCATGTGATTCATTAATGGTGCTGAAACTAGGATGTGAGTATAATTTCTGCCACTTTGCCTAAGAAATAAGCTTTTGGAGCAGCATGCATTCATTGATTCATTTATTTGCGCTAAATTAATAGCTAATGATATTCCAGACATTGTGCTATGGGACAGTGTTACAGGGTTGAGCAGCAATAGAACAGAGCTCTGTGTTGGCAGTTCTGATGAGTATCACAGAAGTAAGTGTCCTTGCTTCTGTAAATATAGGTATCAGGAATTGGCTTGACAGAGAAGACATCCTTGAGGAAAGACAAAAAAGATCATAGAGCTGAGAGTTAATATAAGATGAAGGTGGTAGGAGGAGCATTTTTGGTAGAGGAAAGAAGAGAGGACAAATCCCCATTACAGAAGGAATATGTGTAGTTGGAGCACAGAGAACGTGGGAAAATGGCAAGACTGTGGGCTGCTCTCCAGAATTCATTTTTCTTTCTTTCTGTTCACAGAGTAAATCTTATTTTTCAGTCGTTCTTGGTGTTTAATGTTGGTAATATGACTGGAACGGGTCAATGGAATATGAGTATATATAACCTGCGCTGTTTCCTCCTCAAAGATTTTAAGAAGAGGTTGTAGCTTTTCAGGTTATCGTTCTCCTCATGTTTGGGCAAAATGGTGACAAGACTTTGGGACTGATAGATCTACGAAAGAAAATGAAATATGTGTCTCTAAATTAATGAATAGGAGAGAAAAGCTAGCCAATCAGAATGCCCAGTTTGAGCTGTTATAATTGAGAAATATGTTTCTGTGATGGTTCATACCATATATATTTTGGTGTTTATTTGTTATTGTAATTTAGCCTAATATAACTAGTATGGAAATGTGCAGACTGAAGTGGGGTTTTGCTCTGACAAAACTTAAATATATGGTCCTGAGGAGCAATCAATGATATGTTTTGCCAGAAAGCTAGAGATTTCATGTTATGCAGTGGCAACATACATGGTTCAAATATTGTCTAACATTTTAGGAAAACAGGCTATGTGTCTTTTGAGCCTCTAAATTCAGGAAACCTATTGGAAAGAAACAAATTTTAGTGCCTTCTTTTGGCTTCTTGATGCTTATAAAAAAGATATTAAAAGAAAGAGATGAACTCAACCAAGGAATTTCTGGCTTTCAAAGGGAAATAAAGGGGAATAGAAAGTTCAGAAATTTGGAGGCTCACAAAATTTGGCTGCTTCTGAGAATTCCAGAGTAGGAAATAAGACTAGGAGTTTAAGCAGCAATGACCCATTAAAATTTCTCAGTTTTACAAAGGAACTCAGCTTTGTGACAAATAGAAAAGGATAAATCCTTTCAGCCATGCCTATTATTTTATATAGCCCAAAGGTAGCCATCAATAAATTCAGGGAGGGAGAGACAGACATCAGGGAAGGGAGCAAGGAAATAAAATAGGGTTAAGAATTGGAGGGGGGGGGGAGGGATTGCATTGGGAGTTATACCTGATGTAAATGACGAGTTGATGGGTGCTGATGAGTTGATGGGTGCAGCACAGCAACATGGCACAAGTATACATATGTAACAAAGCTGCACGTTATGCACATGTACCCTAGAACTTAAAGTATAATAATAAAAAAAAAAAAAAACTCAGAAAGAACTTTGCGAGTTCTGGAGATGGCTGAAATCAAACGAACCAGATGTCTGAAATGTTTCTGGGAAAGTTCACTGGAAAAATAAAGGCTAGAACATCATTTGATTGATTGAGCTATACAATAATCTTTGAACTCCAAGCAGTGTTTGAGTAAGATATAGGATACAAAGATGTAAGCCCCCAAATTGGGCATGCTCTTCAATTTTCAACTTATGTGTTCATGGTAGAAAACAAACAAGGATGAACCTCTGTGAAATTGGTGTCTTCCACAGAGCACATTCTATATGTAGTTGAGGAAATCCTTCTTCTGCTAAGGCTGGAAGTCTTCACAATGCCTCATGCAGAGGTCTATGTCATTAGTATAGACAAGTGACTGCTGTATATTTTATATTGTTAATGTGTTTATTTATTTGCAATATTCCTGTTTCTGCTCTGGTATTATAAATTTGCACTCTGGGTTGTGGAGGGCAGGCACAAACAACTTGTATTTGATTGACTACACCTACCTAGACTATGAGGAAACATAACCTCATTGAATAGGCAGAATTCTGCTTCTTCAAGGCTTCTTGAACTTTGAAGTAGATGCAACTATTCTGTACACAATTGTATGTGATTTGAGGTTGTTGCGTTTTAGGAGGTGATAAATGTGTTTATAATTGAGAAGATTAAACATTATATTTGGTCACCAGAGGACAACAAAGATTAAACAATATATCACTTTTGCAGAGGCTTTATGTGCTCACCAAAATTCATATCTTCCTTTTTTTAGCTGCATTTAAACCTTTCTTTGGACGTATATGTGTCCATATGACTAGGTTCTTAATAAAAGGTGAATAGGAGTAATATGTGCCTTTTTATAGACTAAGGCTTTTATAAAACAGATGTGTCTCCTTCTACCCAGCTGTGTTCCTTCCAAAGCTGGATGAAGGTGTCAACAAGGTCTTTAGGAAAAGCAAAGTCACAAGAAGAAAAACAGCATGAGTCTCTGAGTCATTGCAAAGGGAAAAACCACTCTCGGATGAAGAATACCCACCTTGGTGAGTTGAGTGAATCAAAATTAATGTTGAATAAAATCAAACCATTATATTAGCCAATTTTTCTACAGACATGATAACTTACCCTATTATGACTAATAAAGAGGACATAATGATACAAAAAGATGGGACTAAACAGGCAAAAGACCATGGGGACTTTATAAATTAAAGTGATGATATGTTCCCATTTGCCTGGCAGAATTTGAATTTAAGCCCAAAGCCCTAGAGTCTCATCCAGACTAACTTTTTCCCAGATCTTTCATTCTTAATGAATTTTTGTTGATAACTTCTGATGAGTTTAGAAACTTCTACTTTGTACTTCCAGCATCTGCCATGTATTAGTGTTATGTAAGAAGCACAGACCGTCAGCATAGTCTTCTTTTAACACCTATTTAAGCCTGAAAGATAACCAGCAATAAGCAGGAAGTCTTTGCTATGTTTTCTCAACATGTAATATTACAGAGTCCTCTTTTTACAGACATTACAGAGGGTGTTCACTTGTAAAATGAAGTGTGCTCTGTCACAAGCAGCTAGGGAAAATTTCCTCAATCTTCTGTCTTTGGGTGAACTCTTCAATACTGCTTCTCAAACCTGGCATTTAGCATATAAGGCATTTTCATGACAGCCCATGACATCAGCCTGTGAAATGCCTGAAACTGTCAAGCAGTCAGTTGAGAAAATCAGTGAGGGCTATGGGAAATGTATAAATTTGCAAACATGTAGTATGTGTTGAAAAAAGAAGGTGAACAGCCCTGCTCAGATTCACATTAAAACTAATCTGAACATTCTTGCTACAGTGGTTTTGTTATTTATTTTATAATAAAAGCCCACAATTGTTTCTTAATTTTTTGTTTGATAATACCATTTTTCTTTCCTTAAACTCTTTTAGCAGCAATGGACTTAAAAATTTCATGATTAATAAAAATCAATAGGAATTGAAATTGTGTTACTGACATAAAATGTGGTTCCAACTTTTCCATTCACTGTGGGGGTTGTGCTGATATCACTGGGCACAAAGAAACCAAAAAAAGGCAAATCTGTTCAGACAGCATCAGTAGCAATTCTAAAAGTTAACTATCTAGAGATGATTGTACCTGACGATTGTGATTTAACATATGCTGCAGTAGAGGGTGTATTTATGCATCACTGTAGAGTCTAAAATTTCATTTAGATCAAGTGATTATTCATATAAATGGATTTTGCATATCTTTAATTTCAAGAAAAGCTGTTAATATGTTTACTTTATTAGCAAAATAAAAAAATTAAACAGTGAAATGAGGCTAGTTTTATATAATTTCATCATGTACTTCGAACAGAATTTAATAATTGGATTTCTTCATCCAAAATATGGAAACACAGTAAAACATTAAGACGTTTATTCACTCAAAAGTGAATCCATCTGACATTATGACTGCTATGTAAACTCAGTTTAAAAGTTTCACCTTGAAGAGAAGAGAACAATACAATTTTAGATGAAGTACATGTCTTACACACACACTGCTTGGGGCCAAGAATTGTTTTATACTTCAAACAAATAATGTTCTAGACTTTTGTTTATTTCCAGCAAAATTCTGCAAAAGCAATTTAGGCACATGATCCTTTTGATTCCAATCATCTCCATGTACTACAACTAACTACTATTAAAGTCCTTTTCTATCTGAGATAATGGGAGCGTCTTCAATCCAAAGCAGTAGATTCTGCCATTCCCAAAGACTGGTTGTAACCTGCTATCATCAGCAGACTGGGGATGTAATGGGCATAACCAGTGCCTAGAAAATGGGACCACCTCTCATAGGTTTGCCCAAGGACTGGCAAGCAGCACACCTTCTTCTCCCTCATTATGTGTAAGCGTTCCCTGAGACCAGGATATCATTTTAAGGAAAAGGAAGACAGAGAAGAAAAAAAAAAAAAAACCCAAGAACTTAACTTTAATATGTGAAATATTTACATGCAAATATCAAATTATACTGAAGTGGCAATTTTAAAGTAGGTCTTATTTTTCATCTGTGAAAATTTGAACTTCAAAGCCTGTGAGAAATTCATAGAATGTGAGCTCTGAAATTGTTCTATATTGAATAGAATGTGTTACATTATCAATGCAAGTATATCACTAACATATCTCTCCATAATAAAGGTCACCACAAGCCAACTCCTGCATAACCTGTGACTCTGTTGGGTAAATATTTATATTTCCCACAGAGAACACTTAACCTCAATCTGTGAAAGATGGCTTTTTCCAATTCAGTATATTAAAAAATTACCTCCAGGCTTTTCTGATTACCTTGAACTGTATTCTGCATAAACTGGTTGCTTTTCTATCGCTCATTTTTTCCACCAATACCACGGAGCCTGAATTCAGGCTATGCATTAGTAAGTAGAGTTAACCATCCTCATATGCAACACTGAGCATTGATCTCCCAAAATGTAGCAAGAATGGTTAACCAGTCAATACACAGATTATTCCAGTTGCTCATGCCAAAGGTCTCAGAATCATTGCTTACTTTCCACTTAGGTTCATAATCAAGTCCATTTCAAATCCTGACAGCTCTACTTTGAAATATATTTATATTCTGACTACTTCTCACCAATCCTAGAATTCCTATCGTAGTCTAAACTACAGTTAGTTTTCACTTGCACTATGTTATTAGCAAGCATCCCAACTTATGCTGTACCTCAACCAGTCACAGGATGAAATTCTTCATTTGATTTGCAGCAATCTCAGCCCTTCAGCTACAAGAGATAAGAGTCTCTTTGGGGGATACAAAGAAACTTTCAGGTCACTTATGCCTTGCTTGAGCTAGAAATTCAAATCCCTGAGTTCATTCTTTTCTTTAACCACTTCATCCAGCAACATTAAGAGCAACCAGCGAATCTCATTATATTCATTAGTTTTCCAAAAATTTTTGAAAATATCATATACACGTTTACCTGGCACCTGCTTCTTATAAGTGTTTTTGCATATTTCTATAGCCAGATCATGTATGGAATATTACTGTTCTCTTCAGTATTAAGAAAGAGTATTAGCATCTTTAAATTTAAACAGATTAGAGTCAATTCCAGAAATTCCAGAACAAATTCAGAAAACTCATCCTTAACACTCTGTTTTTCTATAAGCACTCTCAGAACTAAAATCTATATTAGGATTTTCCAGAGAAATATAACAAGCATATTTACATTATAAACCAATTTATTCTGAGGAATTAATTAGCTCATGCAGTTATGGAGACTGAGAAGTCCCAAGATTTTCAGCTGGCAAACTGGAGACCCAAGAAAGCTGACATTATAGTTCCAGTCTAAGTCTGAAGGCTGGAGAATCAAGAAAGCTGATGATGCAAGCTCCAGTCAGAGTCCAAGTCCAAAGGCAGGAAAAGACTACTGTTTCAGCTTGATTCCGTTCAGGCAGAAAAAGCAAATTCTCCCTTACTCAGCCTTTTTGTTTTAATCAGAGCTTCAACAAATTGGATGACACATTAGCAGGGCAATTTGTTTTACTGAATCGACTGATTTAAATAATAATCTCATCCAGAAACACCCTCATAGACATACCCAGAATAATGTTTAGCCAAATATCTGGGCACACCATAGCCCAGTCATGTTGACACATAAAATTAATCATCGTAATCATATACAACCTGAATCCCTGATTGCCACCTCTTGGATTTTATCACATCACTTTTTTCTATGCCATACTCCTTGCTGTTCCTATGTACATAAGATATATTACCACCTCAGGGTCTTTGCATTTATTATTTCCTGCAGTTATAATATTCTGTCCTCAAATATACTTATGGATTGATCCATTACTTAATTTTGGTCTCTGTTCTAATATCAACCCCTCAGAAAGAACTTCTCTTATCATCCTAAAATATAGTAACAACTTGCACTAATTGATTATGCTGCTTGATTTTAAACCAGGCACTTACCACTACCCTACCTTATACATTGGTTTGTTTATTACTCGTCTCTTCCTATTAGAAAGTAGCTGTATGATAGCAGGAACAAAGATTAGTTTTTAGAGTTCACTCTAGTATTATTTGCTCTTACAGTTTCTGGCACAGGGGAGGAGCTAAGTTAAAATATGTTGAAGGAAGGAAGGAAGGAAGGGTAACCTCATTTGTTCTAACGAATGTATTAATACATGTTTGGGTTTATTTTCCATTATTCTATAAGCAGGAAAGCTAAATTCCAGATCCATAAAATCAATTTATTCCATTCTGGTTTTAGACCATTTTATGATACTAATATCTTAGTCACAGATCTATATTCTCAGTTTCAGGAGACATTAGGATTTTTTTCCCCTCCCTCTTTACTTCTTGTTTCTCTCTCATAGAGCTCTCCTGAGGAATTGCTGCAGAGGGAGAAAGCAGAGACTGCTTGAAAGGAGAAACAAGAATGGCAAGATAACAAAGATTCACACATTGTTCTATCACCCCCAGATTCTTTTCTCCAATGCAACCACCCTATTCTGATCTCTAACCCTGGCAGTGTCAAACGGATGATGCTTTGAAGAATGAATATCTCTCAAATTCATGTGGTGTATTAGATGGACTTCAGATACCTAACTGGGTACTGCTTCACAGTTTGTTTACTGTTGGGAGTTTGTGGAAATCCAGATTCTTCTTCTCCAATCCTTAGAACACTGTCCATGGGAGTAATTTGTGTCACCAGGCAATCCCTTGCATAGGTGTGCAAAGGAGATAGAGAAAATAAGTCAATTCTTCTGTTTTGCTCATTTACCTTTATCTCACATCAGGTTATCTGAGTGAGATAAGGAAATCAGACTAGTTTTACGTATGAAATTATTGCTACAGATGGAATTTATTTTATTTTATTTTTATTTTTTGAGATGGAGTTTCGCTCTTTTTTGCCCAGGCTGGAGTGAAATGGCATGATCTTTGCTGACTGCAACCTCTGCTTGCCAGGTTCAAGTGATTCTCCTGCAGCAGCCTCCTGAGTAGCTAGGAGTACAGGTGTGAGCCACCACGCCTGGCTAATTTGTATTTTAGTAGAGTCAGGGTTTCACCATGTTAGCCAGGCTGGTCTCAAACTCCTGACCTCAGGTAATCTGCCTGCCTTGGCCTTCCAAACTGCTGGAATTACAGGTGTGAGCCACCACACGTGGCCAGATTCTACACATACAAGTGAGTTACATAAAATATAAAGGTCACTGTGGTTAAGAACAGAGGGAGAAGAGCAAAAGCAGATATCAAAATGTGATTTACTAGGTTGTGTTTTTAAGTAAGAGTTACTATTTAATATGATTTTGTAACAAAAGAATTGCCTAAACTACATAAAATAGTTCATTTAATTCTCACAATACAGATAGATATGATATCATGAGGAACTGTGCATCAGAAACATGCTGCCATTTCTTCAAGTTTACATAGCCAGTGAGAGGCAGAGCCATTCCTAAACCTATTTCCATTTGACTCTCTAAGTCTTTCATTTTCCACTATTTCACATCACTTCCAAACAATTATATTTGTCAACTAGGCAAACCAGGACTGTTGAAGCATGCATATTCTATATGGCCCTTGGGTTGAAACCACTGCTGACCAGCAATACGCCTTGTTTGAGATTAGTTTTCTTCAACAACCTTTGCAGGAAAATAAATCAAATAATTTACACATGCTGTTCCTAGGTTTCTCCCAATGTATATTATTATTAGCCATTCTAACTTCTGAAATTTTGCATTATATTCTTGGAAGAAATTCTTATGCCCATGTTGATTGTAATTAATTAATCTTTCAGCAATTCAAGTAGTACTGTCAAGTTTCGACTGAGAATATTCTAGTCATGTGGCCCAACCATTCATTTTGCTGTAGCATGACATTTGCCTGTGCTAACCTGTCTGCATTCCAGAAACTTCTAGTGAAATATGCTACCGCCAACCACTTCCTAGTGTGAAATTTCAAAGTGGTTCTGCATACCCCTAACAATACCCTAGAAAATATTTCAATAAGTAACCCATTACTTATAATAAACCAAACAACACATTTCAATTGACATCTATTCTTTTTCACCCTTCCTGAATCACTCATGATATTGTAGCCTATTTGTGATTTTATATGCCTAGTAAATCCTAAGCTTCTTTAAGGCCAGAACACTTGAAATACTAAAGGCTGGATGAAATTTCCTATGCCGCCGCCACCACCACAATCACCACTACTGCTACCACCTGGAATCATAATACGCACAGAGTAGACTCTTCAAATTCTTAGTGTTACTTCCTCTATTTCTAGTTCAACCAATTATTCCCTTCAATTCTAGTCTCAGACATGTAGTAAAGATCTTCCCTTGCCAGGAATAATCTTCTCTGTGTACCTACTCAAATAGTATAAAACCAAATTAGGGTCCCAGGTCAGACTGCAGAGCCCACAAAAGCATGAGTTGTAACAATTTGCTTATTTGGTGCCAAAATCACACATGATTTACCATGAGATCAAAATGTAGTCATTTCATTGAAAAATTAATATATTATCCAGATACGAAGTCCACAAAATTTAGTGGACCTTTTTTTTACAGTTATTTACTGTGTGACTCTGTTCTCACGCTGCTGTGAGGAAATACTCAAGGCTGTGTAATTTATAAAGGTAAAGAGTTTGAATCGACTCACAGTTCCACAGGATTGGGAGGTCTCAGGAAACTTAGAATCATGGTGGAAAGAGAAGCAAACACGTCTTTCTCCATATGGCAGTATCAAAATGAAGTTCAGACTGAAGTGAGGGAAAAGCCCCTTATAAAACCATCAGATTTCGTGAGAACTCAGTATCACAAGAACAATGTGGGGAAAACAGCGCCCATGATTCAATTATCTCCAGCTGGTCCTGCCTTTCACATGTGGGGATTATTACAATTCAAGATGAGATTTTAGGTGGGGACACAGCCAAACCATATCATGTACCATCAATTGCTGTTTTCTCATTCTGTAATAAACATAGACATAGCTGCTCAAAAGAGCACAATATATATAGTAGAATTTCTAACTTCCTTAGATATATCTCTGGAATTACAAACATCTAGCAATGAGTTGTCCATAGTGTTTAATGATTTAATTACCAGTATTTCTTGCTCTGATTTTTTTTTAATATAATTGAAACTTAAAAGTAAATTTTAAATACAGGCTTCATCATACAAATGTTTAACTTATAAGGGAGCTTCAGGGTTGAATTTTCATAGCTTTTTCATTTCTGACTTTTGTTTAATGAGCAGATTTTATTTATTTATTTATTTTTAACTTTTATTGTAAGTTCAGAGGTACGAGCCCAGGTTTGTTACATAGGTAAACTTATATCATTTTGGTATTTTTAAAAGAGAGAAGGCATGATGGAAACAATAGAAAATAGGCAGGAGTACCGCTGGATAGCCTGGGGAATATAGTCGAGATTTCCAACATGACCTTGGCCAGACCATTTATAATTTGCTCCAACTTTCATATCTAAAATGAAAGCTATTGTTGGTTGGTTTGTTTTGTTTTGCAGGGTTTATCTGAGGTTGTTGTTTCGGTAGCTTATTGTCGCTTTTTTTCTGAACCTGAGGCTCCTAAATGAATCCAAATGTTTGTTTAATGCAAGATGAATTTTATTTTTCTGCAGGTACTTTTTGGATATTGTGTCTTTAAATGAAGGGATGAATGGAAATTTAAAAGTGAAATAAAAACATGAAAGATTATCAAGTCTCAAACTTTTTTTTTTTTTTGAGACGGAGCCTCGCTCTGTCCCCCTGGCTGGAGTGCAAGCTCCGCCTCCCAGGTGCACGCCATTCTCCTGCCTCAGCCTCCCGAGTAGCTGGGACTACAGGCGCCCGCCACCGCGCCCGGCTAGTTTTTTGTATTTTTAGTAGAGACGGGGTTTCACCGTGGTCTCGATCTCCTGACCTTGTGATCCGCCCGCCTCGGCCTCCCAAAGTGCTGGGATTACAGGCGTGAGCCACCGCGCCCGGCTTCAAACTGAGTTGTATCTTACTGAACGTAAATTTCAAGGTCAACAGGAATTTGTAGAATATTACCCGTCTCTCTATATTTATAACCCTGATATTTTTTCCATATGAATGAAAATGCATTGAGTCTGATTATCTCTTGACTTTAAAATTTAAATGATCACATGTGTAGCTCACTTTTAAGATTAGCTTGTTTTGATGATTTCTGCTCTTTCTGGCTTGTTTCTTGACTGATATTATTTAAAATAATTTCTAAAATACTTATGAAGGAATGGACCTGTAACACCTCTTTTCTTTCTACTGAAAAAAATTAGAAAGTTGGCCCCTAATATTTCTTTTTCCCTCTAGGTGCACAGGTTTTAAAGTAGCAGTCTTTAAAAGATAAGCAAACTGAGTGATTAAAAAGTAAGGAGGAGGTACTATTTTACTATTAAAAATTTCATTTTTAGCCATTTTTAGTAAATGGCTAAAGGTGACATATATTTCCAAAGGTGACATATAATATTTGTTCATTCGTATTTAAAAAATAGACCTAATGCTGTTAAAAAGAAAACAAAAGATTGCATATTTTAGAAAGAAATGTGTAAGTAAAATGTCACGCTTGTAATCCCAGCACTTTCGGAGGCCAAGGCGGGTGGATCACAAGATCAGGAGATGGAGGCCATCCTGGCTAACATGGTGAAACCCTGTCTCTACTAAAATTACAAAAAATTAGCTGGGCGTGGTGGTGGGCGCCTGTAGTCCCAGCTACTCAGGAGGCTGAGGCAGGAGAATGACGTGAACCGGGGAGACGGAGCTTGCAGTGAGCCGAGATCGTGCCACTGCACTCCAGCCTGGGCGACAGAGCAGGACTCTGTCTCAAAAAAAAAAAAAAAAAAAAAAAAATATATATATATATATATATATATATATAAATTCTGAAATCCAGACATTGTATTTTACATAGTTTTCAGGGAAGTTGAACTTCTAAAACTGATGGTCTGTAAACAAGGAATTGTCCAGTCTATGATTATAAATTTGACACCCACTGTTAACATCCTATAATTGCAAATATAGAATTATGAGGTTATTAAAAGAGGATGGATGTGGTATTGTAATTCAGGGTCAAAGGTTAAAACCAAGTGCTCATGAAGAAGAAAAAATATTATTTCATGGATTCCAGGTAGTACAAGAAGAGCAAAAGTCATCTGAGTTGTCAGAAGACCATCTCATTTATGTCTTCATTTGTTCATTGAGCAAGTAATCATTTAGTGCTTACAGTATGCAGAGCATCTTACTAATCTCTTCTATAAGTGTATGAATGAAAGGTCATAGTCTCTAAAAATTAATAGCAAAGGGCCCTGATCTGGTATATGTGGGTTGGGAAGATTTTCCCAAGGTAGAAACGTTTAAATAGAAATATAAAGAATATGTAGGAGTTACTGTATGTTCTGATATGATGGAGAAAGGTCTTCCAGGCAGTGGGAACAGTTTATAGAAAGATTCTAAGATATAGAGATCATGAAGCGTTAGAAAAACTAAAGGAAGTTCATAACAGACAGAGTGTAGACTGGGCAGGGGGAGGTGGTTAGGCTACTGTGCTGATTTTTTAAAAATATATTTCACAAAATGACATTAATGACTCATGAAGCAAATCTTTGAAAATTTTTGGCAGACTTCAGTTTCTACAATAATTCTAATTCTAGATGTCTATTCTTCATGGTTGGTATTTGAAAAGCCCTGAATACAATGCATAGCCTTAAGTTGGAAACATTATTTTTAATAATTAAAATATATCTCATACTTATTTATAATAGCTTTCTCTCTCTTTTTCTCCTTACACACACACACACACACACACCCAAAAGAAAGAAAGAAAGAGAGAGAGAGAGAGAAAGAAAGAAACAAAGAAAGAAAGAAAGGAAGGAAGGAAGGAAGGAAGGAAGGAAGGAAGGAAGGAAGGAAGGAAGGGAAGGAAGGGAAGGAAGGGAAGAAAGACAGAAAGACAGAAAGACAGAAAGACAGAAAGGAAGAAAGGAAGAAAGGAAAGAAAGAAAGAAAGAGAAAGAGAAAGAAAGAAAGAAAGAAAGAAAACTGAATTTTGTTGTCTCATCTTTCCGGGAGATTCAAGTTAACTTTGCTGTCTTCCTTTTCCCCATTGTACTATATTTAAAGTAAACGTCAATTTAATTAGAGCAAATGCATTCCAAATTCCCCAACAACCACAAAACTCCTTGAAAGCTGAGAGTAAGTGACTATACACAAGTTCCAGTTGATTTTATTTCTTCAGGCTTGTGGATTTGATCCCTGTCTAGAGAGTTTCATTGGTGTTTGCATGTTCATTTTTAAGACTCTAGGTATTGATCGTGGAAATATTACAGTTTTATGGGGAAGGAATGTGAGTGGAAATGTCTGCACACCAAAAATCACACAGTTGCATTTTATGTAACAGTTACACAAACAAGATTATTTTAGTGGTAATTTTTAAAATATCAGCTCTATTTCTCTTATATCTAGATATAAACTGCCCGATAAATGTGGGTAAGAGGATATAATAAATGTGTTAGATAACAGAAAACATGTGGAAACTGCTCTTTGATGTTATTCTGTTCTTTAAAAATTATTCTAGAAAACACACTGTGTGTCAACGTACCAGATGCTTCTCATGTGTGACGTTATATAATTCTTAACATAATTCTAAGAAGTGGATATTATTGTTCCCATTGGATACATGACAAAAGATGAGGCCTACAAAATTTCACCAATTAGCACCAAGTTCATAGGTGACAGAACCGAGATTCACTTGCAAGACTTTCTAACTCCAAATCCCTTGTCCTTAATGCCATTTTTTTTTCTAGAAGAGCTCCATTTCTTTTGTTTTTGATCTTAAATTTTAAACTGCTATGATAATTGTATACCAGTTACTCTACCCAAAAGTTAATCTCCCTATAAATAATATGTAGTATATTAGTGTACAATGGAGGACTATATTAATTCTCTTTAAAAGAGATAATTCACTGGTCCTTAGGAAAAAAAAATGATTCTTTTTCTGCCACATTTGTCATTTCCTCTTTGTCCTTCTTCTTCCTAAATGCAGGAATTATTATTCCTTCACTAACTCTGAACTGTTCCTTTTAATAATCATATCCAAATACATGGTTCTAAATGTGACTATAATAAAAATCAGTCCAAAAACTCTACCACCAGTCATCTGTCCTGGATTTTAATCCACAATTTTAAGTCACTTGAATGCCAACCTTTAAGTCATATTTTATTCCTTCTTTCCTGTCACTTTTTGATAGCGGTGATAAGACTGCCATCAATATTGCTTGCTCTATTTTTATTTTAAAAGAAATCCTAAATTTAATTCAAGGAAAAGTTAGTACATTATCAGTTAACTATATAAGTCAGTTTTTTAAACGGATTATCATAATTCTTTATAAAACAGTAAGTATTTATATTAAAGTACACATCCCATCTTGACCGTGTACTTTTTATAATCTTTTTTCTTTATGATTTCCAATAATGGTAGAGTGATGCCTTTGCTGGATCTATGACCTGGTAGTTTTTTAAAAACCAAAAAATAAGAATTTTTGGTCCAGTATAGTTCTATGATTGGAATGTAATTTGTCTTACATATTTGTTGAAAGACTTTCCAGCATAATCAATGGCTCTGATTTCTTATGCTCATGACCCTTTCTCCTTGTTCAGTATTCTTTATTTGATAAAGCTGGCTTCTCATCATTTTGACAGCCCCCAAACTGCTCTCTGTTCCTGCAGTGGATATATATTTAGCGGCTTGGCCACATTTTAGTGTACGTCTATTACTCAGCACTCTATTGCAGACTGTGGAAATTTTTAGGAGGATTATAGGTGAAGGTTTCCTACTCTCCCCACAGTGAAGTGGTGTGCTCGTAATGGTCAGGAAGTTATTTTTATCCTACCTCATGACACTTCCATGGTTCCTGGGAGTTCCTGTTCCTAATTTGCTCAGTCTTCCTATCAATTCTGTGAGCTAACCTGAGACTCTTTAAATATGTTCCTTTTTGCTAAAGTTAGAATTCTAAAAGACACACCTCTCTAGAATGTCCTCTGTCATGCATTTTGTGCACAACTGTCTTATTTATCTTTTCATTTATAAATATAGCCAAAAGTTTAACACTTAGGACTAAGAGTAAAATAGTACTGGGAAACAGAATATATTAAATGCAAAGATAAAAAGATATCTATGAACCTATGACCTCATAAAAAAAATTTTCATCTTTCTCAATAAAATTGACTTAACAATTGCAACACTAGTGTTCACCTTCAACACTAATAAGTACAATTTGTGCTTAGATTTTCCTAATAGCATTCTCCACTAAAAGAGAGGAAGAATGATTCCACTTTTTGATGTAGGAAAATTCAGAGTAGGTCTGGAGCTTTAAAGCTTTAAGAATGCTTTAAAGAATGACAGAGAAAGTACTGAAAGAGAATGTACCCCCTTTAAAGAGTCTGCTCTGAGCCAAATTAAACAATTTAATTTTTTATTATCAATTATTAAAAGTAATTAAGTCTATGAAAGAGTACGTAATGCTACTGACACAACAAAATTTTAACATGAAGTACTCAAAATAATAACTGAATATATAAGAATGATGACTATGATAGATATACTTATGCTCTCATTCTTTTTAATAAGAAGAAAGTTGTACATTAACAGTAATTTTAAAAATATTTTAAAGACACTTTGATACGTATATGTAAATTTATAGATTTGTATATGCATACAAATATATGTGATTTATAAAATGTATTACCTCTATAACTGTGGCAGGTTAACAGAAAATTATTCTGAATAAGCAATTGAAAATATAAGCACTGAACCAAAAACAAGAAAGAATGATTAACACGGATCACACAGAGTATTTCAGAGATATAATATTAGTTTGCTAGGACTGCCATAACAAAGTACCACAAACTAGGTGGCTCAAACAACATAATTTTCTGTTTCAGTTCTGAAGGCTAGAAGTTCAAGATCAAGGTGACAGCAGAGCTGGTTCCTTCTGAGGGCTATGAGGAAGAATCTGTTTCATATATCTCCTCTAGCTTCTGTTGGTGTGCTGACAATCTTTGGCAGTCCTTGGCTCATGGAAGCAATACTCCAAATCTGACCGTGATCTTCTCCTGATGTTCTTCCTCTGTGTGTGTGTCTGTGTCCAAATTTCCCTAATTTGTCTAAGAACACCAGTCATATTGGATTAGGGCCTATCCTAATGACTGGATCTTAACTAATTACATCTTCAAAATACTATTTCTAAATGAGGTCACATTCTGAGGTACTGGGATTGGCATTTCAGCATATAAATTTTGGGAGGCACAGTTCAACCTATAACAGACATTCAGTGCCATGATATATACAAAAGGAACAATATTTGAATAAACTGAATGCTGAGCATGTTTAAGTGTGTGGACATATCAAATTAACAAAGTAGAATGTGGAGCAATTAAAATTGTAAAGACGAAGAGCCTCCAAAATGAAATTATTTATTTAAAGAAACATTTTTGTTACCGATAGAACCATAAGAGCTACATATATGTGACAAATGGTTGAAGGAAATATACACAAGTAAATCTAATTAGGGGATTAAGGCCAGAAATTATTAGAAATAACCTACTAATGAAACTACTACACAAATTATCATCCTGAACTACTTAGGCCAATTCACAACTGGATATGCTCTTTATGCTGGCTAATTACATTGACATAGTACCAAGATAAAGGAGACTGTCATTCTAATACAATGTTGGAAGATGACTTAATCTTACTTTGGACTGGTATTTTCATCAATAAATGAGGCACAATTTTGGCAATGATGTCAAGATGGGCAACTAAAAATTTTTGAATCCTGAAAGATCTCATGTACGGACCAAAATAGACAAAATGAAAAATCTATAAAGCAGTAGACAACAGATAAATCATAATTACTGGGGAAGAATGGTTTTGAAAATAGTTTGTCCCAATTGGCCCTTTATGTTTAAAATAATAAAGATGGGTTTATGACCACAACATACAATAAGGACTTCAGAAGGAAAACGATAGTTAGCACACCATTTCTTTCATTGCAATTATACACAATTTACTTTTTAATGTTAGAGCTCTTAAAATGGAAACAACTTGACAAAATATTTATCATGAAATTTTGAGACCACTAAGACAAAATATAATGAAATGCAAGAAAAGATCTTCACAACACTTAGTTAAGGAGGAATAAAACAACTGAAAGATCACCATCTTAGTACAGTGCAGTTCTCTTATTTAGAATTGGGTTATTAGAGCCATTGTTAACACTGCTCAGAAAAACACTGAGAACAAAAAGTTCATTGGAGATAACGTGATTGAAACCTTATCTAAAGGGTACTTGTTATCTTAAACATTGAAAGAATATAGAGCAGGGGAAAAATACATTTTCATATGTAGTTTTGATTTTTTTTTTTTTTTTTTTGCTCTAAGAGTATAATCTGTGAAGGATTTTATAAAAAATATTGAGATTCCTTGCCCATGCCTATCTCAATATTTTTTATAAAATCCTTCACAGATTATACTCTTAGAGCAAAAAAAAAAAAAAAAATATTGAGAGGTCTTTTGTAAACATTATTCAATTTAAATATTTTATAATAATATTTAGAAAAACAAAAAGCTGTGTTATATTACCTAAACTTTGAAACAAAGACAAAATGTACAATCCGTGACCCAATCAACTCGCCGTATTGATTGATCTATATAGTACACTTGCATTATGGCTGATTAACTGTGAATGACATAAACCAAATGTCAATATCTAACCTTGAAGATAAATTCCAATCATTTTTCAGATCCTTGACTTGTGTGCCAACATGCAATTTAAAAGTTTTAAGAAAATATAAGAAAAAATTATTATATTACATAAGATTCTTGTCTTTATTTTTCTTCTTTTTTGTTAATTTTCCAATTTTCCCCAGTCAACATGTATTACCTTTTAATCTGATAAAGAATGTAACATTTTTACAAGTTGTCATGTGTGTTGTCTAGAATATTATAGGTATTTAATAATTGGTTGCATTTGTTAGTAGCAAATTAGATTATCTGCTAACATGATCAGGAAATATAAGGATATAAGCAATCCATATACCTATTTCTAATAGACTTGTTTAGCATGTTTGCCTGAGACTAATTTCTATTTAGAATATTTTATACTTACTCATCATCCAGATATTTTCAAATAAGAGCCTGTAAGACAATGTGTTGGAGAGACTGTACTATATTCAGGGAGGTGCTTTCCAAACTGTACAACAATTTGAAATACCAATTTGGAACATCCTCTGAAAATAAATTCTGCAGTAAAATAAAATTTGTTGAATTTTATTTCCAATCTTTTGATGAAGCTCAGCTTTCTTCAGAAGAATTCTAACTCTTATTCACCTATAAAAATATCTATGAAAATCTTTAATATTTTGAAGCGTGTGTCTCTCAAAAATCTGTTTCTCTATAGGACCTTTCATGCGTGATAAACAACTACTAACATCCCACAAACTGGTGTTCTAAAACATGTGCCTTACAAACACTGACTCTGAAGGGTGGTGACAAGAAGGAAATGAACCGTCTTGGACATTTTATGAAAAGTATTTTATCTTGTTGATAGTCTATCTATACAAAGTAACTGAAATAATATACAGTATACATTTCATCAAAGTGTTAAATGTTTGAGTGACATTTAATATTCTATTAAATTTAATGTGAAGTAGGCAACTGATTGTATCAATCTCTTAGGAGTCATTCTCAGTTACATTTGTCAAAGCAGCAGCCCTGTGTAGAACTCAATATATGAGAACAAATCAGCATTGTGAATTGTAAGAAGTTTGGGAGATGGCCATTATAAATCTAAATATTAGTGTGCTTCTATATTACGGGACAGTGTTCAACATTGAACAGAATTTTAGTTAAAATGCAGAAATGACGGAATGGTACAGACCAGGTAATTTTATACTTAATCACTATAAGCAAGAGCTTACAGTCATCATTGGCAATCCTTGCATTAAGAGATCAAATTGGTTTTTGAAATAAACACTTTCATTTTGTTCTTCTAAACACTTCTGTGTTAGGACTAGTATGTGCCAGACTTAGCAAAGGATTCACCTTAATCAATACCACTGTAGCAGGAGGAAGATTGGTTCAGTGATTAATTTCATGTTGTACTCATGGGAACAAAGCAGTTGAATATATTTGTCTCTATAATCCCTTTTCCCAGATGTAATTACAAATGGAATTGATCAACCCATGTGTTTCTAGTGAGGCTGAAGCAGGCATATTAGAACTGCTAGGGTACATAATAACTTAGTACAGATCATCAGTCCTTGGGGCTACAGGGAATTGGATATTAGAATCTTATTTTAAAAGAAAACAATTTTTCTTTTTCAAGTTCCTTCCTTCTTGTCAAGTTTCAACAAATTTCTCTTCTAGCATCTCGGTAGAGTCTTGTGAAGGAAAGTTAATAACTGTATGTTTATCAGCAGCATGATAGAGCTAGAAGAGTAATAGGTTTTGAAGACAGACAGACTTTCTTGACAATATTCAAGTTGCTATAAACTCGCTTTCTTGGAGCATCAACTGCCTCATCTTTATAATGTGAACAATGATATTTAGCTAACAGAGCTATTAAAAAGATTACACAAGATCATCTTTCTAAAGCAACCAGACATTTCCAGAGAAATGCAGAGCAATTAATAAAAGTAACTCTTCAAACTTTATATACTATTTTTGCTGTGTAACTGCTAAGCATATTTTGATGAAACTTTGTACTTAATATATATGGCTTACTGAGCAGTTTTAAAACTCAACACCCTCAAAATATGTATCCTAGACATCAATTTCTTAAGCTTAGCCTGCATACCAAATGAATAAGGAAAAAAATGTCATTGAACTACATAAAAATCTGCCCTTGATGTCTACAATCTCCTTAGAAGCATATTCATGCCAGTATAATTATAGATACTGAAATCACACATATCAGTCTTCACTCAAGATTATGAGCAATGGTAGGTGCAAAATAAAGGACTAAGATATAAGTATTTTCACTAATATGCATTTTTGAAAATTAGAAATGTAAAAGAGATCCAAGTATCTTGATTAATCTGTATTTTTGAAAATTTAAACTTATGAGTTTTTTGAATATATACATATTTCATTTAATATTACTTCGCTCATCGTTGATTCAATACAATGCTCTGAATAGTTTCCTAGGATATTTGTGTGTGTGTGTATCTTGTGAATGTTTTCCACAAGTTTTAAGGACTAGCATACTCCCTCACTTAATGACTGCCAAAGCTAGCATGGCAGATAGTGCTGTAAATTTTCTACCAAGGAACTTTCATGTACCATCTACAAACATTCTCAGCCAATGAGCAATTCATCACCCAAGGTGATGTGAGCATGTTCTGCAATGTGTGTTTTTACACCACAGTGGCCTTACTTTCTGTCACTTATTTTGCACTCTCCAACAGCTTTGATTTCTAATACCTGACAAGAGTTGTGCAGATGAGAAGTTATATTTGCCACAAGGAATTCTGTGTGTTAAAATTCAAGTCGTACAAAACTTCGTAATGTCTGTAAAATAATTATTGATGAAGTAAAGAAAAAATCAGTAGGCAATTAGGTAGAAGGTAGAAACACTCTAACAATGAGAAGGGAATTGTAAATTTTATTGAAATTTAATATAAGATAGATTAGCAAATATAGAAAGACAATGTAGCCTGTTGTGGTCTCAAGGAATCTGAAGAGAATATTACTTTTTTAGACAAGCTTTGCCTCTTCCTTAATGGATAACATTGTCCTAAAAGATGCATTGAGTTTAAAATGCCATTGATTGTAAAACGTAACATCTCTTGTACAACTGGGATGAGAAAAGTAGCCAATTAAATTATGGAACAGCATTAGTTATAGCATGCCTCCTGATATGTGAGATAGTACAATGGGAGAAAATTGTGCTTCTTACAATTGATGCTATAAGTAGGGTATAATTTATATTAGGCTATATATTGTAATTGTTTAGGCCATGCATTTTAGAATCAGAGGGATCTGGGTTTGAGACCCGAATTTTCACATACCAGTAGTTTCACCGCACCAAATTGCTTGCCTTGTCTTTGGTTTCCTCATATATAAGAAGTAAAATAATATGTTAATGATACAGGGTTGCGAGGATTTAAAACAGCTAACACACAAAAGCCCATAACTCATAATAACTATCACTTAGTCAGCATTCAATAATCTTAACTGTTATTGGAATTAATTTGGATATATATAGTCCAAATAGATTAAAAATACGCAGATATTCAAACACATTTCGAACCAAGACTTTGGAATGCTAACTCTCCTACGCACAGGCTTTTGAATTATTATCTAACCACCTTCTTTATATGAAAGGGTTGCTATAAGCCATTATCCATAAACTGGTCATTCTACTTCAATCATTATTCATATTATTTATTCCTCCAAAAATTACCCTTCCTCTTTCATCACTATCTTTTCCAAATTTGTATACTCTCTTCAGATTTCCTCCTTCTTCATCTTCCTTAAACTTCTTGGGGTGGTCATTAGACCTGTTCACAGATATTCCTTTTCTCCCTCTTCCTGGTACATAGGATGACCACACCTGCAGGCCTCTTTGACTTTAGGAATGCCTAGATATTGTGTTTTGATCAAGGAAATGTAAGCAGAAGGTCAATTTTGAGAAAATGTTATGTTACGGCCAGGGAGCCTTTCACCAGCTCCCTTTTCTTACCTAGTTTTTGTAAAAACCTGTAGAGGCAAAGCTTTTGTCAGCCCTGATGCCTGAGTGAATACCATGAGTCAAGAGTTCCCATATCCAACATAGATTGGGAGTGAGAAACATACTTTCGTTGTGTAAGGTCTTTGAGATTTAGTGCGTTGTTTTTGACCATAGCAAAATCCAGACCAGTAGTTCTCAACCAAGGACAAATTTGCTTCCCAGAAAACACTTGACACTGTCTGTAAACATTTTTGGCTGTCACAACTGGGGACAGCGGTGCTACTGGCATGCAGTAGAGGCCAGCAATGCTAGAAGGCACAGGGCAGTCCCAGAGTTAAGAATTATCTGGAGCATAATATAATCATTGTCAAGACTGAGAAAATGTGATATAAGCTATCTTGGCTAATATATTTTCTGTTTAAAATTTAAAAATTCTTTAAAATTCCTAGATTAATGCAATAAATTGATACTTTAATAAAGGTTCATCTATTCAAAGTTTATCCAACAAATTTCTTTTGGATATTCAGAATAAAATACTCTAAATAATTTTTAAATTGTAGTTATTTATGTTTTCAAGAAGCACAAACAGAATAAATTTACTTAGGAAGTTTAGGCTGAAATAAATTTTAGAGCTCCACAATAAAATCAAGCAAATATAAATGCTGAGCTGAAGACTATGTTACACTTTAGGGAACTAGGCTGGGACCATAATTTACCAAACATTGGTCATGTGCAGTTTATAGCCTTATAAAAATCAGAAGTAAACTAAATTAAAGTAAATGCATTTAACAGTGCTATACAGTGGCCTTCCTCCCTTTAATTTCTGTGAAATACTTTTCAGATAATTTTTTCTTTGAAATATCTAGTTTGTCTTCAGAAATTAATGAAAAGGGATACTTTTTTTATGTTACCATAATGTACTTATAACTTGAGCCTCACAAAATAGACATTCAGTTGAAGAAATTTGAAGGGATGTTTTATCCTCAAAAGCAGTTTTCAACTGTAAGGATTA
Source organism: Theropithecus gelada (assembly GCF_003255815.1). Lineage (NCBI taxonomy): Eukaryota > Metazoa > Chordata > Mammalia > Primates > Cercopithecidae > Theropithecus > Theropithecus gelada. Next base: position 69,088,471 of record NC_037683.1, on the reverse strand, counting down.
ATTTTTTTAAGTTTCTAGCTTTTAAGTAACCATGACAGCCTATTGACAGAGTTTCACTGCTCCCAGGGGAAGGTGGGCAGAAGGGTGAGTAGCAACAAAAATAAGCTTCACTTAGGACCATATGACCCTAGTTTAATGTATGTTTTATATTAATTCATGAACATATATGTTATACAATGTATGAGTTCAAGTTTGTGTCATGCAAGAAACTGTAACAAATAAATACCAAATCAACAGTATTTGTCTAAAAAATGCAACCCATTTAGTTCTTTTAAATTCACATAACTGTTTCTCTTCTTTTGATAAACTCTTCCTTCACCCACTCCCATTTCACTACTGTTCTATCTAAAGCGGTGGTGTCAAATAGAAATATAAGCAAGCTGCAAATACAAGGAGCAGATGTAACTGTAAACATTCTAGTAGCATCATTAAAAAACTACAATGAAAGAGGTAGAATTAATGTTAATAATATATTTCATTTAACTCAATATATCTAAAATATTATTCAATGTGTGATCAATGTTTTTAAAATATTGAGAATGTTACATTCTTTTTTCATACTAAGTCTGAAATGGAGTGTGTACGTTACAATGTAGGACAACCCAAATGGAACGTAGTGTATCTATGAGAACAACTCAAATAGAATTAGCCACATGTCCAGTACTAAATAACCATATGTAGTTAGTGACTGCCATATTGGATTGTATAAATCTAGAGAAATGATTAAAGAAATTTGCTTATTTTGGATAATAGAAAGAAAAATTAAGGAGAAAGATCAATCTTCAAAAATACAAGATTTTTGTCGTAAGTGAAAGAGAAACAAAATACATTACTCTAAATAACAGAACTTTATAGAACAGTTGATGGATATCACTTGAATAAAAAAGAATTGCTTTACTTGCTAGTGTTATTCCAACAATAAAATGGTTTGCACTTAACTAAAATGTGGGAGGAATTCAAGCTAGTCCAAGTATCTAGAAAAAGTAATATCTAACTTAAAAGTTTAAATAAAAGCTTAACCCTGTCCATTGTGACTGTATTACAGCAAACACACCACCATAACAAGTTTTCATAAGCTTTGGCTAGAAACCATGTTAAGTGTTTTACATCAGGATCTGAATTCCTCGTAATTTTAATTAACAGCATTCATTCTGTGTTCTCATGTTGAGGGATCAGTAAACTGAGGTTTCAAGAGGTTAAGAAAATAGCCCAAAGACATATGGATAGTAAGTGGTAGAGTCACAATCTGAGATTAGTTGCCCTAAATCTTTACCTTTACCCATTTTGCTATCAGAACGTTGATTCACTTACAGCCCCCTTCTTACATATGACTCTGCCTCCTGACCTAAACACACACCAAAGGCAATTTCAAAGACTAGGCGTACTACTACCCCAACTTCTTCTATCTTGCACCAAGATGATTTTCAAAACAACCCACTTAATTGTGTGGAACACTTTACTTTCCTTTATTTTTTCCTCAATTTTAGCCTTTGGGTCCTCTATAATTTTATCCCCAGGAGAAATATAAGAAATCTATAATTTAAGAGAAGAAAATAAATGTGCACTTAGTGTAATTGTAAAGAATTTGTGTTGCGGTTGGATTACATTTAGAGTTTTTTAAAAGAAAAGTATCTTCCACTTTAAATATATGCTATTTGGTTTAATGCTGAAAAAATTCTTAAAAAATAATTGGCTTATGACTTACGTTGAGTATAATTAGTATAATTTTATTAAATTTAACACTTGTTTTTAATCCCTATTCCAACATTATGTATCAGGTAAACCCACTCTCATGAGAATATTTGTTACCTTGTTCTACCTTCATTATTGTCCCTGTGGAGTGTGATAATTATTTTTCTTTATCAGTTCATTCTGCACGGTTCTGGTGTCACCTCCAGCAGTTTGGGAACACATCAGTCCTCTTAAGACCCTCCTATGATAATCCATTTATTCTCTTTCCCTTTAGTAACTTACCCTCTGAGTTGTTTCCAAAGTTAGCCAGCATCCATGACTCTCCTTCTTGCCAGACCTATGCTACCTTCATCTTGTGGAAAATGTGTAACACATGAAGGCATGGGTTTAAATGTGATTCTCATATAGAATAGAGGATAGTAAGACAGGGATCTTCTGAGAGAATGGATGATTGATTTTGAGAGTTATCTCAAATGACTTGAAATGAATTGTTTTACTACAATTACTTAAGCTAAGGAAGTCTCGTCCTCTTTACATTATCCTAAGGTATTGTCTTGTTTGTTTTGCTCAAGCCCTTCTTATTATTGAAGTGCTGAGTAAAAATATTAAAAAGAATTGTATGCTTTCTATTTGTATTTGTTGACATGTCAAATGTTTTGGAAAGGAATGCCTCTCTGCAAACATCCATAGATCCATGTTACATATGCATCATTTGTTCATCATCTTGAGGGGACAACAGAGGCCTCTGAAACATTATCCAGTTACACACCCACATCTGATGATAACCCTTCAGTGTGTGCTTATTATGTAGAAAGAGGCTTTTAATGATGTCTATATTTTATTTCCCTTCAGAGTACTAAAATATAATGCAAAACGAAATGGTAATGTAGACCTCAGAGAAAATCTACACTTCAGTCTTGCACTTCTGATAACCTTATCAGCCACATTCACAACAAGACATTATAGTGCAATAGACGAAGACACTTTCTGCAACTAAAATGAACTGCTGTGTATTTCTTTTAAGTCTTGTCATCTGTAAATCGTGTAAGTTGAATATTTCCTCTAACTCAAAATCACACTTTACTCTGACAAATTGCCTTGCAGGTGATTTCTTCATTTCATAAATAATTATTTCATCTCTGATTTTATTGTTACCTAAGTAGGGCAGAGCTTGCTTTATTTTGTTTTTCTTTCTCAAAGGAATAAAGGAACATCATTCCTTCTCAAAGGAATGAAACAGTATAATTCGTGCTCTTTATTAGCAAAATATGACCTTACATTCTGTAATAGATAAAAGGTAAGCTATGCTCACGGTGGGACTGAGGGTCAAGGAGTAGAGAATCTTTAAAGATTTAGTATTTTAATAGGAACAGAATTAGTCTCTAAACCTGAAATAGAAAATTTATTCATAATACATTTGCATCTGTTCCCTAAGACTGCATTTCTCACTATGATCTTTTCTCATTCTGATCTCTTTTAGAAAAAAGTGTTCTAATTTAACAGCAGTGACAGAGGAAATTAAATGAAGAAAAATATGTAAATTGTTGCTTAGAGTCTAATGGGACCTTAACATTTAGGGCACATTGAGTACGTGTTCTTCTTTGGACCCCAAAAGACTATGCTATAAGAAAAATATATCTATATTCTGAGTCTGGACCCAGGCAGGATTTTCGGAAGAGCCTTAATGCATATATCTTTTAGAAATGTGCTCAGCAAAGAAAAATGTCACCAAGGCCTTAAATAAAGAAAGAATGGATTTATCTTACTCAGAAAAATGTTCAAGAGTAGGCCATCCAAGGTGTGTATGAGAGGTTAGTAATGTTATTAAGGGTCTTGGTTTTTACCCGGATCTACCTATGATTTTGGTTCTACCATATGTAATGTGTAGTACCCTATCTACCAATATTGCTTTCATCATGAGTTGGATGCTGCACCTCTGGGTGTTATATCCATGTTCCAAGAAATAAGATGATAAAGGGGAAAAAGATCACAGGATGCCTACAGTGGAATCTGTTGCTTTAAAAAGGTTTTATAGAAGCATCACCAAATGACTTTCTTATGAATCTTAATGATCCTCATATATACATGTGTGTACATATATACATAGTATTGGTTCACATGATTGTGAGATGGCTCACGTGATTACAGAAGCTGAGACATTCCACGATCTTCCATCTGCATGTTGGAGACCCAGGAAAACCAGTGGTGTAGTCCATAGTCCAAAAGTGAGGCCTAGAGAGCCAGCGGTATAGATGACAAGTTGAGTCTGAAGACCTGAGAACTAGGAGCACCAATGGCAAAAAATCTATGTCCCAGCACAAACAGTCAAGCAACGGGAGGGTGAATCTAACCTTATTCCACCTTTTTGTTCTATTCAGGCCTTGAAGGAATTGGATGATGCCCACTCACATCAGGGAAGGTCACCTGCTTTACTCAGCCCAATAATCTAAATGCTAATGTTTTTCAGAAACACTCTTACAGACATACTCCAAAATAATGTTTAATTAGATATCTGAACATCCCATGGCTCAGTCAAGTTGACACACCAGATTAATCATTACACCCTATCTGAGTCACACTGGAGAGATAAGTTATTTATCGACCCAGATTCTGTCATAAAAGAAGGCATGATAAAAGGGATAGCTTTTTAGTAGATTTTTTAGCAGATTGAAATGACAACCATTTATTATTACTCATGGATTGAGTCAGTAAGCAGCTGTTTTGCTGATCGGGGCCAGGTTCAGCTTATCTCAGCTAGACTTGCTCACATGTTTAGGGCCTCAGCTCTGCTCCACATGGTCTCTCATTCTCCAGTAAGCTAGCTTGGACTTGTTTTCATGGCTGCTGCAGAGCAGGTTAAAAGACAGAGACAGACAGAAGAAACACAAGATAACCTCTTAAGACCTGGGCTTGGACCTGGTACATCCCTTCTTCTGCCATACACTATAGGCTATCGCAAGTTCCAAGGCCACCTAAAATTTAAGAAGTGGAAAAATACAGTAACATTTGCATCTTGAAAGAAGGAATTGCAAAGTTACATTGAAGAGTGTGGATCACTTTTTGCAATCAGTCACAATATGGGCTGAGTGTCCCAACTGGGGGATCTAGTCCCAACTGTGTCACAAACTCATCAAATAACCTCAACCAGTTCATCAAAGGTCTCTGCCCAGTTTCACTGCTAGTCCAGTGAAAATGATAACCTCTATTTTACCTTTCTCATAAGCTCGATTTGAATAAATCATATGTAGGAGAGTAACTTTAAAAGCAAAAACAAAAAAACAAAAAAAACAAAAAAAAACAGTACTGAACTGTTAGAAGAGTTAACTTGCATTAAATTTTGCTAGAGCAGGAGGCATGTTGCATATGTTCCTGATTATCTAGAGAAATGTTTTAAAAAATGAAAAAAATACCTACGCCATTATCTCTCTTCCCCACATTTAAGTAGTATATACTTCTGTGAAAGTGTTTCTATTAAAATAAACAGAAATAAGTAAGTCCAATGGCTTTTAAAATTTTGTATGGTATAGAATCACCTGGAAGTCTCATTAAAGCACAGTTTGTTGGGCCTCACAGTTTCTGATTCAGAAGGTCCAAATTAGTCATGGTTTGGGGATTGAAAATATGCCTTTCTAAAAAGTTCCCAGATATTGCTAATGCTGCTATTCTGGGCCAAAATTTGAGAACCAATAACAGGCCTGTTTCCTTCAGACTACATATACATTTCTCTTTAGGATGATTCTCATTCTCACTCAAAGACCCAGGTTAACAAAGACTCCACTACTAGTATCTGGTAGAAAGAAGGAAAGATGGGGAATTGCACACCAGTTTTTACATGCTTAGGACTGAGAGTAGAATATGACATTTCTGCTCATGTATCATTAGCGAAAGCAAATTGTGAAGCCATATTTAATCATGAAGAACTAGAGAAATAGAATCCTACATTTCTTAAGAAGAGAACCTTAAATATTTAGTGAAAAGCATTAATATCTACTGAAAAATTCAAGAGTACTATGTATGATACTCTTTTAGCTAAATGGGATGGAGGTACAGGAAAAATATTATCTCAAGATGTAGAATTTGTCTTACTTGGAGAATGACTGAGTCACCGATAAAAATAAAGCAGGCAGAAGTTGCTTTTAGTAGGAAGATGATAAATTCAATTTAAGATATTCTCAGTTTGAAGCAACATCTGTATAGAGAACTAAGTGGAAACGTTCAACATTTTATGGGAGTTATAGCCCTGGAGAGGTTAGGAATAGAGATGTGGACTTAAGTGCCATTGGGATTGAAGATAGAGTTCAAGCAATAATAATGGATAAAGTCTCTGAATATGAGAATATTAAAAGATAAGTACAGAGAGAGCTGAGGACTAAATTTTGGTGGTTTCTCACAACTAGGAAAATTAGAAGGGGAATAAGAACCAAGAAGAAAGTCCAAAAATAAAAAGCTAGAGAGGTTCTATGGAAGCCAAGTATGAAAAGGGTTTCAGGAAATAAGAGGAAAAGTATCACTTACTAGATACAAAAATGTCCAAGGAGACTAATAACTGGGAAAGAGTCCTTAAATTTGTCAATTAGTTAATAACTAGTGACCACTGATAGAAGTTTCAGGAGATGATTAGAATTAAAAGATCAGCATACCACAAGTTAAGAGATTGGGAAAAAGGTATATTCTTCAAAGATAAATGAATTTTTTTATACCTAGGAAAGTTCACAGACACAGTAAGCATTGCCCTGCGTAAAGATGAATTGTAAAAATTAACAAATGTGTGAAAAGTTTCAAGGTGTAATTAACTTTATTATTCCCAAGTTTCTAAATGCCAATGTCCAAAAAAGCACCAAAATTTTGTAATTGTAAAGTAGCACATAACATCATTATTAAGTAAGTGGTTATGTTCATCACTTTCAGACAGTAAAATAGAAAATATACTAATAATTCTTATAATTAGTTTACTTTGTAACACACACACACACACACACCCCTACACACACAGTCAAAGTGGTAGCAAAATAAGAAATGGAGTCATGACTCTAATACTTTAGTAGATTATCTTACCTTACCTTAACTTGCATTATACTGTGTTCATCAGTAACTTTTTGTTGTGTAACAAACAACCGCAAAAATTTCAGTGTGTTATAACAAATATTGATTTCTCACTCTCACACCTGTGGATTGGTTGACAATTGACTCACTTAGGCTGGGCTTAGTTGAGCTTGATTCCAAGTGATTGGTCCTGTATAGGTTTGCTTCACCTGCTTTCTGTTCTCCTTAGGCAGGTGCCATGTTTTTGGTAGTGACAGAAGAAGCAAAAAACAGCAAACACAAATGCACAAGCACATTTCAAGCACCTACTTGTGTTATGTTCACCATCATTCTATTCACCAAGGCAAGCACAAGATCAAACCCACCCTCTATGTGTTAGGGAAGTAAGATCTGCTGCTAGTGGGAGGTTTTAAAGAGATATTTCAGAGAAGAGGGATGGTGGTGTGCTGGAGCCAGCTTGCTCCAATTCATAAAAGCTAATCTCTTCTCAACTCTGCATTCAGGGATATCATATAAATAATCTGAAATGGGCCATGTTATTATTATTTACACCATGCAAATCAACAAGTGCTAAAAATTAAGGGGTTGTTTATGTGTTTGTTTTTTAGAGCCAGTTGGCAAACATTTGCCAGCACACTTCTAGGAGTAAGTACAGTGAAGAGTAAAAAATTGGGAACATTAATACTATTTATTGATATTATAGTACTATACATACTCTATATCGTTATTTATTAATTTTTTCTACTTTTTTGAGTGGTTACTATGTTACCAGGTAGTAAATACTGTGTTAGCAGGGTGTGAGGATACAGTGATGAGTAAGACTTTAGTTCTATTCTTGTGTTTTTTCACTGAGAATAGTGGAAGAACTACATAGACATACACATACACATACACACACATTCACACACACATTGCCAAGTTATTTTAAGTGCAATGATAAGCAAAATGTACAACATACTATGTGATTCTAGAGGAAAGAAAATTATATTTTTCTACTAAATCCTCAAAATGCTAAGAACAGAGTAAGATTTGAAGCCAAAATAGATCTAGAACATTGAAAGCTCAGAATTACTGGAAGAGATACCTTGGCATTCCTATATGCAGGTCTCCATGTAACTGTGACCCTTTGCAGCAATTTTAATCATCAGTGACTCTATCCAGTATCTCAATAGCACTAACAGCATCGCTAACAAGAAAATAGCAAGGAATGCTATTTTAATTACCCTTTATTAAAATGAGCGATTAAATGAATCCAACTGGATTGGTTTTATTGTATTATTGTTGTGCTGTATTATCATAAAATATTTCTGTGATTTTTGTTAGATTCAATCAGCTTTAAAAGGATTCTACCTTATACATGGTTTTCCCATGTTATGGGAACAGCTGTGTAACAGCTGTGTAAATTATTTTCAAAGCTGTACAAGAAAATCAGCAAGGGCAGAAGTGCATTTTGCTTCTTGCTTTAAGACATCCAGTTATGAGCCAGTTATTTAGGAACTTCAATTTGTCAGGTTTGACAACATTGTAATTGATTGCAATAATAAAGCCCTTACCAAAAGCTCAATTACTTTCGGGAAACTTGCCTTGTTTTCTTAAGTGTTTTGCAAGTATGATAAGTAGGTTGTGGTGCTTTTCTTGACATAAGTGCATAAGAGATATATGATCTCCCTCAGTGCACATAGTGACAAAAGATCAAGCTGTTGGGCTGCAGGCTACAACAAATTGAACCCATTGAATTTCAGCTGTGATCTAATGCAGTCTTAGGTTTGTTTCAGTCCATTCAAGTGACACCTTTCTATGCAAGTGCCATAACTGTATCCACAAAACTGATCAACGGAGGAGTGACGTTTCATTATTTAAGAAGGTATTTATTGTTTTAATGGGATAAGGCTTTATTTATTTGCGTTACAAATTACTAAGTGGGATTTAAACGACAAATCTCCAGCTTGAACCACTTTATAAGAGATCTAGAACAAAACTTTATAATGCAGTTTCCTATGCTAAACAAAATGGCGTCAATTTCAATAATTCTAGATAGCCTATTCAAGTCGGACAAATAAATCAGTGAGCAAATTACTGTGACATTTATTTGTATTTAGATTTTTCTAAAAATGAGAGATATTAGTGTATAATTGTCCTTGAATTTTAGTGGTGTATTTGAAATGATAAAATACTACCAGTTGACCTTGAGGGATAGACTTATAATCTGATGCAAAGTAGCAATTTTCTTGCTTGCAGACAGTTTCATGTGTGAATAGAGGAAATAATTTATTGTATTAACTGCTAAGCCTGGATTAAAAATGATAAAAGTTTCTTCTGAAACTTCAATAAATATCTTAAGAGTCTCTCTTAAGGGGGTCTAAGCAGATTGTAAAGGTACAAGATACAAAATCTTAGGGGATATTTTCCATAACTATTTGCTATCTTTAAAAACTGCAATGCTTTACATCAATAACGGCTCTAATGTGCCAGTAGCAGTCTTACACGAAGTCACTAAACCTAAAGAATCTCCCTTCTAAGAAAACATTTTATTTTTCTAATTTCAGCGCCTAATTCTTGATATAAAGAATCATACCTTTCTCTTATACATATATTTTAAGTCCTAAATGCATCTAATATTTGTGACGTGTGATAGTAAGGAGTAAACTTCATAATCCTGAATCTACCATTTGGATTCACTAAAATAAGCTGTTTCAGAAAAAGTTTAAGTCTCATTTCTGGAGAATTACAGGAAGGAACAGTGAAATCACTTTTCTAGTGTTTGAAATAGTATTTTTAATTCTGCTACAACAAGGAGCCAGATAACGTGTTAGTTTCTTTCAAAGTCTGATATGATTTTATGATTCTATAAAGTATACAAAATTATCAACAATTAGGACACCTGAAAAATGTTTGAATCTAATCATCTAGATATGCACTAAAATACTAAAATAATATGCATAATATCAGAGAATCTTGATAATTAATTCTTCCATTACATAAGTTTAATCTTTCAAGACGTCTCCTGTGCTATCTATTTGACTATTGCAAAGAATAGTACAGTTGGGTAACAATCAATGAAGCAGTGCCCACCTAGTGGGAAATTTCTAGTCATATTTCATAGGGCTTTCTGTTTTAACTTATTAGCTATGACTATTTCCACCCCTTTAATCAATGACTTTGCAGTATATATAAAAACATAAGTGAATGGCTTTCAACTGGATGCTACAAATAACATGTAAATAATAGAACTCAAGATTCAAAACTAAATAGGCCAAAATATTGGAGAATAATAGGTAAATTAAAACTTTATTAGGAAAAATTAAAATTCATGTGGAAAGAAGCATGAGGAAACTTCCTATGGTAAAGATAATGGATTTAAATCTTGATAGGAGTTAGAATAATATCTTGAACTCAAGTTCCTGGTACACATGCTGAGTTATTTATGAGTGTTTGTGAGAGGTTTGTGCTGCCATTTTATTTAAAATGCATCAAAAAATAAGACAGTTTGGTGAATGAATAGACGGATGTATAGAAAGATATGTAATAAAGTAAATACAAGCAAATGTTAATTGTAGAATCTAGGTTGTGTACATGTGGTTATTCACTATATAATCTTTTCAATTTTTCATTACGTTTCAAAAGTTTCCTAATATAAGTTTGTGACAAATGTATATGTTTTAATTATATTGAGCAATATTGAAGACTTCCTGGAACTTAATAGTATTCTAAGAAGTTAGTATGGAATAAATGAATAAACAATTACATGAATAAATGAATGGTTTAAAAAGTGAACATTAAAAATGGAAAAAGTCTTAATGGCAGCTTGTGTGTAAATTATTCTGGGGTTTTTGGTAACCTGTTACTTATTTTCCAAGTAATGTGCCAAGACACCAAGGAATCAAACACAATTCCAGATGATAATACAATAAACACAGTGTTCAAATTAAGGGGATAATAGAGCCATTGTGTTCTGATCAGAGCATATCTAAATTGTCAATTCTGTTCCAGACACTCACCTTTATAAAATTATAACAGAGAAATTACTACCAAGAGGAGAATCACTGGGAGACAGTGAGCTCCAAAATTCGTGCCAGATAGGAAAACGTTAAAAGACGTGGAGATTTTCAAACTGGAGAAGAAAATCTCAATGAAGAACCTTAGAGTGGACACATTCCCACCATTCCCACTCTAACTCTTTTCACGGTTCTAATTTCAGCTCATTTTGAACTATTTCAGAATGCTTTATAATACAGTCTTAATTTAATTATTTTTTAAACAAATATGTAATTTATTACTTTATTTTGTACGTAGTGCCAGGAACCTTACACCAATTGTTGTTCTTGCTCTCACTCCTGCATGTGCGCATACACACATAGATGCCCATGCACACACACACACAGAGTCTCAATTTTCAGCAAAAATCTAAGCCTCTTGAGGGAATGAACTGTGTTATATACATCTTTGTATTCCTCATATCAGCACAATTGTGCTCATTTATTTTATAAACATAGTGAAAAATGTTTTTGTGCTAATCACTGCACTGAGATTGGAGCTTAAAAATTTATTTTAACACCCCCTCCCCCGGCTCATAAGCAGCTCATAGTGTAAAATTGGAAATGAACATAAAACCCAATAATACAAATCACTGTAGTAAGTACAATGTCAGCAACATACATAAAAGATTATAGAAACCAATATGAAAGTTGCATCTAACATCCTGGAGACGAGTAATGGGAGAAGCAGGAGACCTAAGCAAATCTTAAAGGATGCACAGAAATTACTATTAGTATGAGTGTGATGAGAAGAGAAAGAGGAGAAAATCTGTTTTAGAAGACTTCACATTACAGATAGAGTCATTGCATGAAAGAAAGCATGAGGGAAGAGTGGTCGCAAGGCACAGTATGCCAACTCCTTTAGCATACACTTTTGCAAAGAGTATTTGGCTTAGTAATAAAATGTGTTAAAACAATCTTAATCCTTTCATGCAATCAACTGCTCTAAATTAGAAAGTCTCATCGACTAGATGGATTTCAGGATCCACTTAAAACTCTCTCCTGTGAAAAATAACCAATTCTAGATATTGCAGCTGGTTACTGGGGGTGGGGGGGAAGGCATTTTTTGAAGCAGAATCTTTGTTATGATAAATAAATCGATCAATTGTAGTTGCTGCAACACAAAAGTTATAGCAGTCTCTAGTACTGTTTACCCAAAGGCAACTTGTCTATCTATTTAGTAATCTGCAAATAGTACGGAAGTTCTTAACATGGGGGTCATGTACTCTAGATTTAAGAGGTCTGAGAACTTTAATAAAAAAATTACATATTACTAAGCTCTATGTGAAATTAGCATTTCTTTTCATTTTAAAGGGAGGCAACAAACCATAGTAGTATTAGCAACACATATGAGTGGTTGTCAATACAAATCCTTTATATTTTTGTGTAATATTGCAGTTAGTGCTGATGCATCAAATATTATATACTTCATTCATGCCTTTGAAATTACAGTTAATATTAGAATAACTGCTAGAAACTTGTTAGTTCATTGAGGATAAATAATTATGTTATTGCTATGTCATAAATGTTTAAGACTGCTTTAATAGCTGTAAGGCATATAACTGGTAAGCTTTAAAATGACATATAAGTCATATTATATGGCTAACATATAATAAAGGAGTCTAAAAAGGGAGCCAAAGGCGTAATCAATACTCCGTGTACAAACATAAGAAAGTAAAATAACATTTTAATGTTAATTTTAAAAAATAATAAGAAGAGATTGCAGAGGATTCCTGATTCCTAGTGGGGTCACCTTTTTTTGTTTCATTTTGTTGTTTTTTTCTCTACTTCTGGAACTCTTTCTTATTAACCTTTTCGTAGGTTATTATATTATGCCACTAGGCATTAAATCATGTTTGTTAATACTGTTTATAAAGTTCTTTATCAATGCTAAAACTATTTGCAAGGGAATAGCCCATTGCTGCCTAAAATTGGATTTTTTAAAATTGGGGGATAGAAACAAGTCAAATGTGGTCCAATTCACCTCTCTCTGTCAAGCTCACCTTTGGCCGTCTCCCCTGAGAAGCCAAGACTCTCAGGTCATCCGTAACCATTTTTGATACAATTGCTTATACACCTTTTTCCAGAGTGAGTTGTTATTTTCTTCACTTTTATCAGAGAGATAAACTGCAGAGTATTTGATTATTACTTTCCTGATGTTTCTTCTTGGCTGGCTTTGGGGTTCACCCAGTGCAAGTTCATGGAGGTGTTAAGCCATCAAATGCCTGAGTCACTGCAATGCCAGTGCCATTTTTATAGTGATGACAGCTCCTCTTGGCTTTTTACAGCCCTCTCTTGACTCCATTTCATTCAGCCTCAGAGCAAGACTGCCTTAGGATTGGCAAAAAGATGATCCCATCTCATTGCTGACCTTAAAGGTCTTCGATTCTCAATGGATAAAGAAGTGCAGATAATATTAGCAGTGCCTTTGGTGCCTCTATAGGCACATCCATCCACATTTAAATACACGTTTTTATGTTTAGCCATTTATCCCTCTCTGTGAAATATTACAACGGCTTAAACATTAGCATACTAATCCAGGCCTGAGGTCTGGGAAAGATTTATGGTAAACATTTTTGGTGCCATTATTCACACTATGTGTGAAGCTGAGTAAGACTTTCTTCTGAATCAGAGTAATACCAGATTCATATCCCACTGGCTGCTCTGCTAAAAATCTGACTATTTTAAGTTATATTTCAATGCAAAAGAATAGTTCATGCCAATGATTCAGCATGGCACTTAGAAATATAAATAGCTATAGAGTCAAAGAGAATGATGTTAAAATCCTGGTTCTGTCATTTTCTAGCTGTGTGACCTTGAGTAAGGACTTAACCTCATTTAGCCTCAGCTTCCTTTACTACAAAATAGCTAATATTGTGAGGATTAGATAAAGAAATAAGAGAACAAAAATTAAATGAAAAACTGAATATAAAGCCTGCTATGCAGTCCGTCTCAATGAAAGAAAACAATTATGATAAAGATCGCCATTAACGACTAGTGATGCATAATAAGATTTAACCTTTCTCAGCCCAGATTGAACAGGAGAAATGTGGAGACATTGTCAGTGATGGACAAAATGTCCAAGCTCATCAATTCTACCTACTTCATCTTACAAAGTAAGAAAGTAAGACATCAAGAGGTTATGGAGCTTATTCGAGGACACTTAGTTATTTATCCAATGGAAAAGCTAGGGCAAGATCTATTTCTTCTGGCCTAAATTCTATTCTTCAAGTGTAAAGATTTGAACTTTATGGCAGAATGCCAAGGAGACAGAAGTAGCGCACTTAATAATAAAATAACAAATCTCCATCTCCTGTGTACAGAGGGAAAGTTCAAGAAATTACAAGAGCAATGAGGCCATAAAAGAAAACAGCTGCCCTTCTGAATCAAAGAGTTCCTCCTTTATGTATTTTACTCCCATGGAGCAGGGACCCACAGCTAAAGTGAACTTGGTTTCAGATGTACCTCATCTTCACATAATATAAGGAGCACAGACTGGATGAAGATCATACACAATTCTCATCCTGGACATTCCATTTCAATCTTTCTCTAGCTCTAAGGCTTTTCCCACTCCCTTTAGTATCCACATCTGCTTTTTCTATCATCCATCACCACGTCTTCTTTCCAGCCTTTCTGTACTCTCCCTATTCTGTATTCCCATATTTCCCATCAGACGCTCAGAAAAAGCTAAAATGTCTTACTAGTTTTTTTTTTTTTCTTAACATGTTCTGCTTCCCCGACACCCTGGTCAGATTGTGAGGTCTGTACATGTAAATATATTCTCCTTTTATTTTTCCATCTTCATTGTCAAGAAAAGTCCCTAACAATAATACACACTCAATAAAATCATACCTGCTTTCAGATCTGCTGCCACAGAGCAAATGAGTAAACCAGATTGACACTCCATTACTTGAAACGTACCAGCTGTTTCACATTGCCTTTAGCACAAGTAGCAACATTCTAACGACTACTACACATTTGGCAGTACTCTGAACTCTTCCCACCTCTCCAGTCCCAACTCCCAATACTCACTCTCTACAGCCACTATTTTGCTGCCTTGAATGAGCCAGTATTTTTCTCACATCAGAAACTTGGTGATGCTGGTACCTTTACTAGGACACTTTTCACTCATTACACTATCTCAGAGTCATCCTTTGGGTTTCAGCTTAAATAATATCTCTGTTTGACTCTTTCCTATACACTGAAGTGTCATTTATTTTTTCAATCTCGACACTTGTTTTTCACTAGACTTTCAAAATAGCAGCACGGTGTCATGTCTCTTTTCTTCCCACAGTGTTTTTTATTCAAATGTCTCAATCCTTATTTATCTGGCCCTAGTGGCTTCCCTGGTTGTCCAATCACTCCTCAAACTCTTCCCTTCCTTGATTTCTGGTCTGACCCATGGTCCACATTAGTAGTTGTGTATACTCACTTGAATTCTTCCTGAACTTGTACTCTTCTTTTCTTTTTAAATCTAGTTTGAGAGGCAGTTCTCAAATTTGCTCATATCCATGATAATATGCTTCTAGTAAGGACAATGCAATGCTCCATACAGCTCAGTTTATTCAATTTAAGGAATCATTTTGTCACTAGTGCACACTTCCAGTCATTCTACAAGTGTCTGTTCACCACCTATGTGATTGTTGCTAGGATAAGCACTATGGAAATAAAGATGAGCAAAGGGAAAGGACCTCTGCCTCTCCTTCAGGTGAGCTCAGGCTATTGAAGAAGACAGGTACTACTCATCACACCCTATATTTACACACACGCGCATGTGCACGCACGCACGCGCGCCCCCCCACACACACACATACATTTTGTTTAAGAACTATGAAAAAGATTGCAGCATAATTATTAAACTGACAAAGTCTGGATCGAGACTGAGTGGGTTTGAATCCTTGCTCTTGCCACTTGTTAGCTGTGTTACCTTAACTGAGCTTTGTAACTTCACTATGATTCAATTTCTTCATTTATAAAATGGAGCAGATACCACCACTTACTTTAGTGGATTGTTGTAAAGACTGAGTCAATTAATGTATATAAAACACACCAAGTAAGTGTTATAAACTGGGCTATTATCATCCCTTTGCAATTCTGTCCTTCCAAATTTCTTAGAGTTATATTTCCTTTTATTTTCTGAAATTATGTAAATAAAATACAGCAACTTTTTTGTTTTTAATTGTCTAATTCTTTTTAAAAATTTAATTCAATTTTATTTTAAGTTCTGGGATACATGTGCAGGATGTGCAGGTTTGTTACATATGTAAACGTGTGCCATGGTGGTTTGCTGCACCTTTCAACCCATCACCCAGGTATTAAGCCCCACAAGCATTAGCTATTTATCCTGATGCTCTCCCTCCAGCAGTGGTTTTTGAAATGGGCTTGTTTGGCAAAAGATAAATTGAGGAAACATGTATTTGGAGGAGGGATGATTTTACTACCTTAAACTTGGAAACGTTCGGTATCCAAAATGCTTAACCTTGTACCCCAAGCCCTCTGTCATATTGCCCTTGCATAATTCTTCCTCATATTCCACTGTTCTGGTTTTTAATTGTTGTGCAACAAAGCACTCCAACACTTAATCACTTGGAGTAGCATCCATTGCATT
Organism: Theropithecus gelada; assembly: GCF_003255815.1. Taxonomy (NCBI): domain Eukaryota; kingdom Metazoa; phylum Chordata; class Mammalia; order Primates; family Cercopithecidae; genus Theropithecus; species Theropithecus gelada. The sequence goes on along the minus strand of NC_037683.1, from coordinate 69,072,094 downwards.
ACAGCTCATGATCATGTAGGGTCAGGGATTCTGCTAGGAGTCAGCAGAGTGATTTTGGTATTGACTGGGGTCACTTGGTGGTATTCACCCAGTGGCCGGTCTGGTCTGGAGGGCCCGGGATGGTTTTAGTCACATTTCTGTGACCTTACTGGAAATAACTAGATGTCAGATTCAGCTGGACTCCACAGCCTCTCCATGTAGTCTCAGGGCCTCTCCACATAGTTTTTAAATAAGGCATTTTATATGGCAGCTAGCTTCGTCTACCATGAATGTTCCAAGATTTGGAAAGAGGAGCTGCCAATCTTTTAAGGCCTGGTCCAGAAACTGTTACTGGGGCACTTCCACCATATTCTATCCAACTATTCACAGACACAGAATCCTTGCTGTTGCCACCTGTTAGCTGTGTTGCCTTACAGCCAGATTAAAATGGAAGGAGACATAGAATCCATGTCTAAATAGGAGGAGAGACAAAGACTTTGTGGCCATCGTTAACCTATCACACCTGCCTGGTGTGGTGCATAAGTAATATTAAACTTGGCTCAATGTCTCACATTCTCCTTATTGCTCGATGCCTCGATGCTTCAGGAGGTCCTGACCTTCTCTGTGATGCCCCTTTTGCCTTTGTTCTTCTGGCTAACTTTAACTCACACTTCAAATTCTAGCTCAGATATCATCAACTCCTGCCCCAAGCCCCTAAATAGACTCCGATTTAATATCATCCTGATTGCATGCCTATCTTACCTCCTGCCATATTTTATTGGGACAATCTGTTTCCTTCAGCAGCATGTCAGCTCTGGGGTGGGAAAAAGTATCATGTTTTATTCATTTTTGTATTTCTAGAGTCTAGGACAATACTTGGTGTACCAGTGTACCCAGGATGATCTGAATGACTGTCATCACTTTAAATTTTATTGAAAATGTACAAAGATTATTATATGAAATAAATTGATTTTAATTCAAATGACCATGGCATTTCACCAGAAATATTAAGTTTTCAAATATTTTTACCAGATTAAATTGTAAAATATTAATTTTTATAAAGATATGAATAATATTTTAAAATATTCAATGATGAGACTTTTATATATCTTCATTTAATTACAATATTCATTTTATTTTCCTTTTGAGGGCTGAGTTGGCATAGCTAGATGGAGAAATAATTTTTACAAGTTAGACATCACCTAGAAGTCAATAAAAATGATGAAGAGGCTGTCTTGATGCTGACGGAGAAACAGAATTATATATGATCTTTCAAGTATAGAAAATTAATCTACATCGGGCTATAGATGTATTTGATCACAACCCAAAAATTAAAGTACAGGTAAGCTCCAAGGAATTTTCCGTTATTTCTGGGTATAACAAAACAGCTTCCGGAACTGCTCTACATTCAAAATCCTTCAGCCAGTCTCCTCTTACACCTTTGATCTTTCTTCTTCTTTTCTCAGTTCTCTCTCATTGATGACAGAAAATATCTTCATGAATATGTATGGCAAAAATGTGTTAACATTTATTGAGCGTTAATATATGCTAAGCACTATACTAAATGCTTTACATGGAATATCTCATTTATTAAGATGGCTCTGAAAATTACCTGTTATTTATAGTGAGGAAATGCAACTTCAGAGAGTGACTTCTCCAAGGTCACACTGTTTGTAAGTAATAGAAACAAAATCTCTCTAACTCAAAAAATCCTGCTTCGAATCTCTATAAATTACTTCCTAAAGAAATTAAATCACAACATTTAATCAAATCTACATGGTTGCCCTCAAGACATAAATTTTCCTTTCACACTGCTGAGTAGTCAGTGAGTTGAATAGAATATTCTTCATTTTGTTGAAATGAGGAAGACTATGGCAATAACAATTTAGGAACACAGAGCCAAGATCAGTGTTTGGCATTGGACGTGTTGTGTTTTTAAATAAATGTGGTCTCTACAGAAATTTTAACAGACTCTAGAACATCATTGATGATTAACTGGATTCAACACCAGAATAGGAAACTATTTACTATGCTTGCAGGTGGCATCATTATGAGGGACAGGAATCTTTTGCATATGGGTAAATTAACTCTGTGTCTTTCTTGCCAGGTTTTACATGAGAAGGAGGAGGATGTCCTGCCCTCTTGGATCTGTTTCTTTGTTTGGCGTGTCCACACCTGCCACCTTTTCCAGCAGGTTGTTATTGGGAGGCTGGCCCTGCTTTCCTACTCAAGGGTCTGGGAACTACACTGAACGCCACCCCACCACCATGGTGGCCTGTACCCAGTCACTGACTGGTGTGGAGTCACCTCTGCATCAAGGTGGAATATTTACGCCCAAAACCTTTCTTTAGAATCAAATTCCTTCCCTTTCATTTCCTACTACATTTCATCATGGATTTCTCCTTAGAGCCCTCTCAAAAAATCGCTTGCTCACATACTGCCTTCTCAGGCTCCACTTCTAGGAAACCCAACCCAAAACAACATGGATGAGGGCCATATTGCTTCCAAACTGGGACGAAGTGAAGCTAATGCTCTATTTTGATAGTGTTGCTGCCCTTATTCATGAATCTATTTCATTCAACAAATGCCTTTAATGAGATAATTTGTGCAAGGTCCTAGGTTTCAGGGAAGATAAGCTTTGGGGTGATTATAATTATTTTAGGCTGATAAGCATCATTTAAATTTCAACAGCAATACCTGAATTAAATAAAAATTTCAGGAGTAACAATTAACTGACAACAAATGGTACGAGCAATATGTAGCATGATGCTGAACTATAATCCACACTCCTGGAATCTTATAAGGGCTGTTTCAATAAAGTCAAAAGCAGTGTCATACAAGCATAACAAATATTTAGCTCAAAGTAAAGGTGATGGAGGCAGAAAGGTTAGAGACAAAGACCTGAATCTAAATCCCATCCAAACACAAGTCCTGTGACTTGGGATCATTTTCTTATTCCTTTCTGAGTGTAAATTTCTTAATCTGGAAAAAAAAAGAAAAAGAAAACAACAATTATTTTACCAGAAAGTATTGAACATTAAATATAAAGCATTCTGAACAATGCCTGTCTCAATGAATGTCTTCATAATGTCATTAGCTAAAAGGGAATTTAGGTCTGGCACATCTCCAAAGTGAATCAATGAGAACAATGAAGGAAAATTTCAATAAACCCTTGGTCAGAAGATATATACAAGATCATAAAAAGATGCTAATCATACTCCCAATCACCCACCTCAAAACCTTGCAGTAAATTTAGAAACCTGGCAACTCAACTCTTTGAAGCTTCTCAAAATTCTTGCCTCTGTTCCTTCTAGGCTTAACTACCACCATCGCTTAGCTCAGATGCAGAACACCTCACACCTGGAATATTGGAAGAACCAAATCGCTTTTTCTAAAATGTCACTTTATTCATATAATTCCTTTGATCTAAATGGTCTATACGAATATTCAATGCTCCTGGAATAAATTCTAGACTTCTTAGTCTGGTATTCAAGATTCTTGATGGTCTCATGACAATCTACTTTTCCAGCATCATTTCCTACTGGCCCTTGAGATTAACCCCAGATTTCAGGCCATCTTGTCTTCTCTCTGTCCCTGCACTTGCTCTGATCTTCTTTCTCTGCTCATAAGGAACAGAATATTCTCTCTCAATTGTCATCTCTCTAACTCTTATCAATGCAGCAGTGCCCAATATAAATGGCGTCTCTTCCACAAGCTTTTCTGTATCATCCAAAAAGAAGTGACACTTATTTTTGTCTATGCAATTCACTGATTCACTACGCAATAGCAGTAATTTGACTCCATTGTCACAGTTATTTCTGAATATAACTTTATTGCATGTTTTTGAATTCATTATTCTTAAGAGATAAACATATATTTCTTACATATTTGTATTCATTACAGTACCTATCACACTGTAAGATGCATAAAGGGTGGTTGGTTAACATTTATCAAATAATTACATATATATAAAACCTTAGATTTTATTCTTCAGTAGATTTAATCTGTTAATTTCCACATTTGCACAGAAATTTGAAATTTCAGAAAATTGAGTTTTTCTATTCTGTTTATGAATTCTGGATATTGATTTATTAATTTAGTTACTGGCGCAGTAAGATATGTAAAGTGGATAATGGGTATTCAACTAATGTTTGTGAAATGAACAAATAAGTAATTGACTGTAAATTGAGGAATGTCTGCCTTCATAAATTCCTGGGAGAAAAATATAATGCCATTTCATTCCAAAATAGTAGCTAATATGATTTAGGTTAATTCTATTTTTCCATGTGAAAATAATGCTTTGCGGTGGAAAATAAAATGATTAAAAAAGGAGAACGTTGCAATCTTAAAATCCATTGACTAACAAAAAGAAACTAACTCTTTAAATGCATACTTATAGGATATTAGACTTTCAAGTCATCATGGAAGAAAAGGTAGTTGTATAATAAGTTTCATATGAGTTCAAAGTCTGCTCTTTCTTTGAAACATTTTGTTCTCAATAATAGACCCTCAGAGCCAGTTTTATCCTTCACTATCAAATTTTAAAGGTGACTAAGAACAGACTACAACGTGACGTTATCTGCAGACCCCACCGTGTTCTAAGCTGGCCACTCTCATTAGTGTGAGTGCACATGTTGATAAGCCCCAGGGGGCATTTATGTGACACCAAAGAACGTTTCATGACATGCCTTCAGTCAAGATTTTGCTCAGGCATTTTGAGTCCCTCTCTAGTGCTATTTCCTCTTTTTCTGTAGCTTTTATTCGCACTTGACCCTACGTTTTAGAAAGTGCACACAAGTCAGTATTCCAGACATCCCAGGGACTTGAAGAGCTGATCTAATGTCTGTGTTGCAAGATAAAAAACAGAGGAATTTTGTTGAACCCATAAAAAGGATGACATTTTGCCTGGCCCTGAGCTGTTCTGTTCAAAATTGAAGCGTTTGCAGCTTGCGGCTACTTGATTTGTGAGCTGGAGAGCATCATATCTTGGCCATTACTGAATCATAAAAGTTCTCTGCCTCTTCCCAGCTCATTTTATTTAAAAGGAAAAAGAGAAATCCTTTATCTTACAAAATGCATTTTCTTTTTATTCTCCTTCATTTCTGGAATGTATTCTGTAAAGGTTCAGTGAAAACATATGTAAATGGTAATTTGAAAAAACCATTGAGCTGATGCAAGAAAGGTTATTTGGGTGGTTAGACTGGAATACGAGTCATGGGAATAGGGCACTTTGTAGTACTTTTTTGTGCCATATCACCTGTGAACGGCTAGAATGCTGTACACATTAATTATTTTCATCATCTATAAAATGGTAATATAGAGCCACATAATACATCCAGGTCAGGTTCTGGTTTAACCAGAAAATATTGATTGGTTCTAGGTGGAATGAACTGAGCATGAAGGAGAAGGCTTCATTAAGAATTCCTCTGCATTTAACATAACTTGGATGAGAGAGAGACTCATGGAATGTTTCTAAACAGCATCTGAAGTAGTGATTTCCCAGCTTACCCGTATCACTTTATAACTAAACCCATCTCTACAGCATAATTATTCCTTTATGTAACAACATGTGTTCAGTGCATTTGATAAGTCAGTCACTATCTTGGCTGCTGGAAAACAATAGCATAGTCATCCTTCTTCAAAGAGCTTTCAGTCTATTTATAAACATTTTCTTATGTCAAAGAGATAAGTATTAGTTAAATGCTTATAATAGGCATAGTCTCATTGTTATATAGATAAAAGATAATACATCATTTTATGTGAAAAGAATATCAGAAATTTGCACAAAAATAAGTGTGCCACACAGTTAATTTCCAAAAGCACTAATTTTTTGTGAATTTTGTGATGTTTATTGTATTTGTGAGCTTTTCAAAATCCCTAATATATCATGGTTTATTTTCTCATTCTAAATAAATATTCATTTCTGTACATAATTTTGTATTATTGTTCTTAAAGGATTCCTCCAAACTGTAGAAACTTGTGACCCCACATAGCCTCAAGCCAGCTCTGATACAACACTGTTATCTGAGATGATCTGCACAAAGTCACAACATAGTGCCTTGCATGAAATAGGAGCTTAAAGTATGGCAGGGATGATTATTACTGTAGTTCTTGACTAGTTCTCTCTTTGTCATTCTCTTTAGCTTTAGAAAAGCATTTCTCTACAGAATCAGGGAAAAATCACGACATCCATGATTGTCCTTATTAGTTCTGAGAATTGTTTCAGTGCATGACAAAACCATTTTTTTTTTCAGGAGTGCTATATGAAAATTAGATTTCTGTTTAATTTTGTACGGAATTTATTAGTTTGTGTAAGAAAGTATGAATCCTGGCCGGGCGCGGTGGCTCATGCCTGTAATCCCAGCACTTGGGGAGGCCGAGGCGGGCAGATCATGAGGTCAGGAGATCAAGACCATCCTGGCTAACACGGTGAAACCCCCTCTCTAAAAACACAAAAAATTAGCTGGGCGTAGTGGCAGGCGCCGGTAGTCCCAGCTACTGGGGAGGCCGAGGTAGCGGAAGGCGTGAACCCGGGAGGCGGAGCTTGCAGTGAGCCGAGATAGCGCCACTGCACTCCAGCCTGGGCGACAGCAAGACTCCGCCTCACACACACACACACACACACACACACAGAGAGAGAGAGAGAGAGAGAATGAATCCTTTAAGAAAATAAGTCTGGAAACTCTGAAGCCACTTATAAATCGAAAGCACAGTCATAGGCAGATAGAGATGGAAACAAATACTCTATATAAATGTTTACTCTTCCTTCCTCCATTTTGAAATGTCTGTTGGAATAGTGGAGAAAAAAATGAATGTGAATTGAACAGTTCTTTAGTGAAGAAGATTCATAGGTGTTTAACGTTCTCTGTAGCGAGATGTCCTCAATAATAATTTCTCTTTTTCTCTTCTGAAAAAGATGGAGAAAGTATTCAGGGTTTCTCAGTGCTTGGAAAGAAAAACATAGTCATCGTTTTCACTGGCTTCAAATAGCCTCAATAGTGTCAACAAATCCACTGCAGCTGAGTCAGAAGGAAGATAGCCACCTGTGACAAGCAGCCCTGGGTAGCTTTGAAACAGAGCCAGCTCAGAGACTGAGGACAGGCTTCAAGGAAGGACTTTTGACTTCAAGTTAATCACTTGGTGCTGATTGATAAGGGAAAAGGAAAGATTACTAAGCAAAGTCGACCTGCCTGGAAAGCATTTATTTCTTTAAAATGTGCTTTAGAATTATCTATCTGTCAAGATGTTTTTATTCAGGTTAATGTTAATATGGCCTTATATGTTTAATAATTGTGTGGAAAAATTTGGTGCTCAGTGCATTTGGGAAGAATCTGTTAAAGTGAAACAGAATACAAGAGTGTCATGGTAAAGAGTGCTAACTCCAGAGCTAGACTGTCTGCATTGAAAATCCTGACTTCCTAGCTCCATGACCTTAGACAAGCTCCTGAACCTCTGCAAGACTTGGTTTTCTGAACCAAAGAAATTAATGATAGCATCTACCTCATAAGACTGCTATGAGGATTAAATAAGATATCTCTACAAGGATATCAGCCCAATGCCTGCCAGACAGTAAAGGCTTCCTAAAAGCAAATGCCTCATTAAACTTGAAGTCATCCATTCCTACTACTCCTCTAGTATATTGTTCTTAGTTTCAAGAAATTTTTGTGTTCCTTGCTGTGGAAATGGCAGTTAATAGAAACTAAAGAATATTAAGAATTTCTTTGTTGGTTTAACAGTGTGTTTTACCTAAGAAAATCTCAAACAGTCCCTGTAGATGATGATAACATGTGGACCCGCCCCGAAACAGTTAAACTGGTTTTGTTGCTTGGGAGCTGATGAGAAACAACTGACACAGCTCCTCAAAATCGATCTGGTTCTACCTCAAAGAACAGATATCCAGGCAAATGGATTTACTTTATTTATCCCAACTCAGAATAGAAGTTATAAACTCTCAGGCTTTTATGAGGTAGTTCCCTGGGGCTGAAGCTTTTTGTTATCTTTTCTTCATGGTACAATAAGGAAAGATGCAGATGGGTGGCATCAACAACCAAGCAAAGATGATGAGTTACTATCTTAGAACCACATTACTTCAATGTCAAAGTGTGTAGAGAATCACAGAGTTAGATACTAAGGGTAATAGCTTGACCTTGGCAAGTTGTGTAAGATTATATGACATTTTGTTAAATAAAGAGAGACACATTACAGATAGCTGGATTTTCAACATACTTGCAAGGGAAAACAGCCAGAGAATATTTTTCAGTTATTTTGTTGTGTTAGTTATCCTTTACCTCCTAAATTAGTTTTTGTCTATCAATTGTCTATTTGTCTATCTATTATCTATTTGTCTATTTATTGTCGATTGTCTATAGTCTATATATTGTCTTAGAAATTATGTTTTCAGGGGGTTGGGGGGTTTTTGGTTTTGTTTGTTTTAGTTTATCTTGCCTTATCCCTGTTTCAAGATGACAATTTCTAACTCAGTACAACAAAGAAAAGTTGGGGTCATTCTTAACAAAACATCCTATTAAATTTAAACAGGATATTGGGAACTTGTGCCAAGGTATCACCACAAGTGAAAAGAGTTCTAAATATTGGCTGGGTATGGTGTCTCACGCCTGTAATCCCAGCACTTTGGGAGACTGAGGTGGGCAGATCACAAGGTCAGGAGATCGAGACCATCCTGGCTAACATGGTGAACCCCGTCTCTACTAAAAATACAAAAAATTAGCTGGGCATGGTGGCGGGCACCTGTAGTCCCAGCTTCTCGGGAGACTGAGACAGGAGAATGCCATAAACCCACGAGGCAGAGCTTGCAGTGAGCCGAGATCGCGCCACTGCACTCCAGCATGGGCAACAGAGTGAGACTCTGTCTCAAAAAAAAAAAAAAAAAAAGAGTTCTAAATATCAACTTTTATTTTATTGATCAATAAATACCCACATTTGAAAAGTCTACTCAAAAACTAATATAAGAGCAACATCAACCTGGTAGAGCATGAAGTGATTACTGTCTTCGTCCTGTACATATGTAAACAAGTTCCTTAACACTCATCCTCCCAGTGTTCTTTTTGATTTTATAAAAAAATTCACTTTTGTGATTGTCATATAATCTTTTTTCAGTCTTAAGCTCAATGCCAATTCTTTTTTTCATAAGATGTCAGTAGATGAACCTTTGCTTGGATCTTTCAAGACGCTGAGGTTTCTAGGACACTCTACTTCCAGGTATTAATCTTCTCCTATTTCTTTTGGTCCAGGCAATTGCAAGAATATTCTTGGCTGCCCCAGCTCTTTGCTATGTCAGCCTCTCACAGGCCTCTCAGAGTCCATCCTAGTCTATAGCATAGATAGCAATTCTTCTCCAGAAAATATCAAATTAAACTAGCCTTTCAAGTTGTTAGCACTCCTTTTTTGGGGGGTTGGGGAGTTAGTCAAAATCTAGCACAGTATTGGCAAGTAGTGTATGCTTAATAAATATAATATTAGATGATGGTTTTAAAATAGCATTCTGAGAATAGACCTCACACTCTCCCAAATCCCCAGTGGATGATCAAAAAAAATATAAAATAGAGAAAATATTCAGTATCACTGGAAACAAGGGAAAAAAATGCCAGTACTCCCCATCCCTGATGCTAAGAAAGATAAGTATCATCAAGAAGTAGGAGGAATTGACTGTGGCTGAAATTTACTAATAATACCAAAATCACAGGAACTGGAGTTAAAGAAAGTAGAAAAAGACAAATAAGAATTATATCGGGGGGGACAGTTCCAAGATGGCCAAATAGGAACAGCTCCAGGCTACAACTCCCAGTGTAAGCACCACAGAAGACGGGTGATTTCTGCATTTCCAACTGAGGTACTGGGTTCATCTCACTGGGGCATGTCAGATAGTGGGTGCAGGACAGTAAGTGCAGCCCACCGAGCGAGAGTCGAAGCAGGGTGAGGCATCACCTCACCCAGGAAGTGCAAGGGGTAAGGGAATTCCCTTTTCTAGCCAAGGGAAACTGTGATACACAGCACCTGGAAAATCGGGTCACTCCCACCCTAATACTGCACTTTTCTAAGGGTATTAGCAAACAGCATACCAGGAGATTATATCCCATGCCTGACTCACAGGGTCCCATGCCCACAGGGCCTCCTTTATTGCTAGCACAGCAATCTGAGATCTAACTGCAAGGTGGCAGCAAGGCTGGGGGAGGGGCACACGCCATTGCTGAGGCTTGAGTAGGTAAACAAAGAAACCCAGAAGCTCGAACTGGGTGGAGCCCACTGCAGCTCAAGGAGGCCTGCCTGCCTCTGTAGACCCCACCTCAGGGGACAGGGCATAGCCAAACAAAAGGCAGCAGAAACTTCTGCAGATTTAAATGTCCCTGTCTGACAGCTTTGAAGAGAGTAGTGGTTCTCCCAGCATGGAGTTTGAGATCTTAGAATGGACAGACTGCCTCCTCAACTGGGTCCCTGACCCATGAGTAGACTAACTGGGGGGCAGCCCCCAGTAGGGGCAGACTGACACCTCACTCGGCCGGATACCCCTCTGAGATGAAGCTTCCAGAGGAACGATCAGGCAGCACCATTTGCTGTTCAGCAATATTCACTCTTCTGCAGCCTGCTCTGCTGATACCCAGGCAAACAGGGTCTGAAGTGGACCTCCAGCAAACTCCAACAGACCCGCAGCTGAGGGTCCTGACTGTTAGAAGGAAAACTAACAAACAGAAAAGACATCCACACCAAAACCCCATCTGTATGTCACCATCATCAAAGACCAAGGGTAGATAAAACCACAAAGATGGGGAAAAAACAGAGCAGAAAAGCTGAAAATTCTAAAAATCAGAGCGCCTCTCCCCCTCCAAAGAAACACAGCTCCTCACCAGCAACGGAACAAAGCTGGATGGAGAATGACTTTGACGAGTTGAGAGAAGAAGGCTTCAGATGATCAAACTTCTCTGAGCTAAAGAAGGAAGTTCGATCCCATTGTAAAGAAGCTAAAACCTTGAAAAAATATTAGATGAATGGCTAACTAGAATAACTAATGTAAGGAAGTCCTTAAATTACCTGATAGAGCTGAAAACCATGGCACAAGAACTACGTGACAAATGCACAAGCTTCAGTAACCAACTCGATCAAATGGAAGGAAGGGTTATCAGTGATTGAAGAGCAAATGAATGAAATGAAGCAAGAAAAGAAGTTTAGAGAAAAAAGAGTAAAAAGAAATGAACAAAGTCTCCAAGAAATATGGGATTATGTGAAAAGACCAAATCTACGTCTGATTGGTGTGCCTGAAAGTGATGGGGAGAATGGAACCAAGTTGGAAAACACTCTCCAGGATATTATCCAGTAGAACTTCCCCAACCTAGCAAGGCAGGACAACATTCAAATTCAGGAAATATAGAGAACGCCACAAAGATACTCCTTGAGAAGAGCAACTCCAAGAGACATAATTGTCAGATTTACCAAAGTTGAAATGAAGGAAAAAATGTTAAGGGCAGCCAGAGAGAAAGGTCGGGTTACCCACAAAGGGAAGCCCATCAGACTAACAGCGGATCTCTCGGCAGAAACTCTACAAGCCAGAAGAGAGTGGGGGCCGATATTCAACGCTCTTAAAGAAAAGAATTTTCAACCCAGAATTTCATATCCAGCCATACTAAGTTTCATAAGTGAAGGAGAAATAAAATCCTTTACAGACAAGCAAATGCTGAGAGATTTTGTCACCACCAGGCCTGCCCTACAAGAGCTCCTGAAGGAAGCACTAAACATGGAAAGGAACAACTGGTACCAGATATTGCAAAAACATGCCAAAATGTAAAGACCGTCAACGCTAGAAAGAAACTGCATCAACTAGCGAGCAAAATAACCAGCTAACATCATAATGACAGGATCAAGTTCACACATAACAAAATTAACCTTAAATGTGAATAGGCTAAATGCTCCAATTAAAAGAAACAGACTGGCAATTGGATATAGATCAGTTTGTTGTATTCAGGAGACCCATCAGTTTGCTATATTCAGGAGACCCATCTCATGTGCAGAGATACACATAGACTCAAAATAAAGGGATGGAGGAAGATGTACCAAGCAAATGGAAAACAAAAAAAAAGGCAGGGGTTGCAATCCTAGTCTCTGACAAAACAGACTTTAAACCAACAAAGATCAAAATAGACAAAGAAGGCCATTACATAATGGTAAAGGGATCAATTCAACAAGAAGAGCTAACTGTCCTAAATATATATGCACCCAATACAGGAGCACCCAGATTCATAAAGCAAGTCCTTAAAGACTTACAAAGAGACTTAGACTCCCACACAATAATAACGGGAAAGTTTAACACCCCACTATCAACATTAGACAGATTAACGAGACAGAAAGTTAACAAGGATATCCAGGAATTGAACTCAACTCTGCACCAAGCGGACCTAACAGACATACACAGAACTCTCCACCCCAAATCAACAGAATATACATTCTTCTCAGCACCACATCGCACTTATTACAAAATTGACCACATAATTGGAAGTAAAGCACTACTCAGCAAATGTAAAATAACAGTAATTATGACAAACTGTATCTCAGACCACAGTGCAATCAAACTAGAACTCAGGATTAAGAAACTCACTCAGAACCACTCAACTACATGGAAACTGAACAACCTGCTCCTGAATGACTACTGGGTACATAACGAAATGAAGGCAGAAATAAAGATGTTCTTTGAAACCAATGAGAACAAAGATACAGCATACCAGAATCTCTGGGACACATTTAAAGCAGTGTGTAGAGGGAAATTTATAGCACTAAATGCCCACAAGAGAAAGCAGGAAAGATCTAAAATTGACACCCTAACATTACAATTAAAAGAACTAGAGAAGCAAGAGTAAACACATTCAAAACCTAGCAGAAGGCAAGAAATAACTAAAATCAGAGCAGAACTGAAGGAGACAGAGACACAAAAAACCCTTCAAAAAAAATCAGTGAATCCAGGAGCTGGTTTTTTGAAAATATCAACAAAATTGATAGACCGCTAGCAAGACTGATAAAGAAGAAAAGAGAGAAGAATCAAATAGACGCAATAAAAAACGATAAAGAGGATATCACCACCGACCCCATAGAAATACAAACTACCATCAGAGAATACTATAAACACCTCTAGGAAAATAAACTAGAAAACCTAGAAGAAATGGATAAATTCTTGGACATATACACTCTCCCAAGACTAAACCAGGAAGAAGTTGCATCCCTGAATAGACCAATAGCAGGCTCTGAAATTGATGCAATAATTAATAGCCTACCAAGCAAAAAACGTCCAGGGTCAGATGGATTCACAGTCGAATTCTACCAGAGGTACAAGGAGGAGATCGTACCATTCCTTCTGAAACTATTCCAATGAATAGAAAAAGAGGGAATCCTCCCTAACTCATTTTATGAGGCCAACATCATCCTGATACCAAAGCCTGGCAGAGACACACACACACAAAAAAGAGAATTTTAGACCAATATCCCTGATGAACATTGATGCAAAAATCCTCAATAAAATACTTGCAAACTGAATCCATCAGCACATCAAAAAGCTTATCCACCTTGATCAAGTGGCTTCATCCCTAGGATGCAAGGCTGGTTCAACATACGCAAATCAATAAACGTATTCCAGCATATAAACAGAACCAAAGACAAAAACCACATGATTATCTCAATAGATGCAGAAAAGGCCTTTGACAAAATTCAACAGCCCTTCATGCTAAAAACTCTCAATAACCTTGGTATTGATGGGGCGTATCTCAAAATAATAAGAGCTATTTATGACAAACCCACAGCCAATATCATACTGAATGGGCAAAAACTGGAAGCATTCCCTTTGAAAACTGGCACAAGACAGGGATGCCCTCTCTCACCACTCCTATTCAACATAGTGTTGGAAGTTCTGGCCAGGGCAATCAGGCAGGAGAAAAAAATAAAGGGTATTCAATTAGGAAAAGAGGAAGTCAAACTGTCCCTGTTTGCAGATGACATGATTGTATATTTAGAAAACCCCATTGTCTCAGCCCAAAATCTCCTTAAGCTGATAAGAAACTTCAGCAAAGTCTCAGGATACAAAATCAATGGTCAAAAATCACAAGCATTCTTATACACCAATAACAGACAAACAGAGAGCCAAATCATGAGTGAACTCCCATTCACAATTGCTTCAAAGAGAATAAAATACCCTAGGAATCCAACTTACAAAGGATGTGAAGGACCTCTTCAAGGAGAACTACAAATCACTGCTCAATGAAATAAAAGAGGAAACAAACAAATGGAAGAACATTCCATGCTCATGGATAGGAAGAATCAATATCGTGAAAATGGCCATACTGCCCAAGGTAATTTGTAGATTCAATGCCATCCCCATTAAGCTAGCAATGACATTCGTCACAGAATTGGAAAAAACTACTTTAAAGTTCATATGGAATCAAAAAAAGAGCCCGCATTGCCAAGACAATCCTAAGCCAAAAAACAAAGCTGGAGGCAACACGCTACCTGACTTCAAACTATACTACAAGGCTACAGTAACCAAAACAGCATGGTACTGGTACCAAAATAGAGATATAGACCAATGGAACAGAACAGAGCCCTCAGAAATAATACACACATCTACAGCCATCTGATCTTTGATAAACCTGAGAAAAACAAGAAATGGGGAAAGGATTCCCTATTTAATAAATGGTGCTAGGAAAATTGGCTAGCCATATGCAGAAAGATGAAACTGGATCCCTTCCTTACACCTTATATGAAAATTAATTCAAGATGGATTAGAGACTTAAATGTTAGACCTAAAACCATAAAAACCCTAGAAGAAAACTTATGCAATACCATTCAGGACACAGGCATGGGCAAGGACTTCATGTCTAAAACACCAAAAGCAATGGCAACAAAAGCCAAAATTGACAAATGGGATCTCATTAAACTAAAGAGCTTCTGCACAGCAAAAGAAACTACCATCAGAGTGAACAGGCAACCTACAGAACGGGAGGAAATGTTTGCAATCTACTCATCTGACAAAGGGCTAATATCCAGAATTTACAAATAACTCAAACAAATTTACAAGAGAAAAACAAACAACCCCATCAAAAAGTGGGTAAAAGATATGAACAGACACTTCTCAAAAGAAGACATTCATGCAGCCAAGAGACATCTGAAAAAATGCTCATCGTCACTATCCATCAGAAAAATGCAAATCAAAACCACAATGAGATACCATCTCACACCAGTTAGAATGATGATCATTAAAAAGTCAGGAAACAACAGGTACTGGAGAGGATGTGGAGAATTAGGAACACTTTTACACTGTTGCTGGGAGTGTAAACTAGTTCAGCCATTGTGGAAGACATTGTGGCGATTCCTCAAGGATCTAGAACTAGAAATACCATTTGACCCAGTCATCCCATTACTGGGTATATACCCAAAGGATTATACATCATGCTGCTATAAAGACACATGCACACATGTTTACTGCGGCACTATTCACAATAGCAAAGACTTGGAACCAACCCAAATGTGCACCAATGACAGACTGGATTAAGAAAATGTTGCACACATACACCATGGAATACTATGCAGCCATAAAAAATGATGAGTTCATGTCCTTTGTAGGGACATGGATGCAGCTGGAAACCATCATTCTCAGCAAACTATCACAAGAACAGAAAACCAAACACCGCATGTTCTCACTCATAGGTGGGAACCGAACAATGAGAACACTTGGACACAGGAAGGGGAGCATCACACACCGGGGTCTGTTGCGGGGTAGGGGGATGGGGGAGGGATAGTATTAGGACATATACCTAATGTAAATGATGAGTTAATGGGTGCAGCACACCAACATGGCACATGTATACATATGTAACAAACCTGCACGTTGTGCACATGTACCCTAGAACTTAAAGTATACTAAATAAATAAATAAATAATTATGTCAGAAACTAAAACTTGATGTTTGAGAAAACACACCCCCACACTCACTAGAAAATCCAAGTTTCACAAGACAGTTATTCCAAAGAGAAAACTGGCAAATCAGCAGGTTGTGGATACCTGTGGAGAAAAGAAAATTAGCTATAGTTAGGCATGCATAAATACGGTTCCAAACTGTGAATTGAAAAATTCGAAGCATGATATTGCCAACAATCGCAAAGGAAAACGTTCTATTTCTGATATTTCCCTTGCTTCTCCTTATTTTCCTCAAACTCTTGAATGCTGACCTGGAAATATCAAATTTGATGAACCCATTATCCCAAAGGGAAGAGTTGAGGTGGGACATTATAGTAAGAATTGACATTATATATTGAGAACTTAATATGGCAGCCTGTGTTCCAAGTGCATTTATAATTTCACTTATTTGGAAAATGTACTTGTGTTAACTAAAAGATTGGAAAATACAGAAGAATATATCATAAGAATGATTATTGAGAGTATTGAAATGAGAATAAAATATAAATATATATATATTATACAAAAGTACATAAAAATCATATTTGAAAGTTTAAGTACATAATTCACCAATTAATAATAATTAATAATAAGCCTAATATAAAATTGAAGATAAGCTGTCAAAAATCATAATGTAGGGAATTGTGGAAGAAAAACTAAACATGCTCAGTATCTCCTTTTGCATAGTAGAATTCAGTTTACATTGTTTCATTTTTCCATTTTTATTTTATTTTTTAGTATGCTCACCATGGAAATTTAGATTGAAATGATTATAAGAACAAAGTTTAAAAGAAAAACCCTGAAAAGGTAGAAGATAAAGGTAAGACAAAGTAAACATAAAAGATGAAAATATAAATAAAACACAGAAATGAGGCGATTTTAATAAATCTGAAGGAAAAATTTATATTAAAATACAGAGGCTGTTAGACTGATTGAAAAAATTAAAGCACATTTTATTTACAAAAGAACTATATGAAATAAAAACATTACAAATGTAAAATTTTAAAAATTAAAAAAAATACCAATTATTCGTTTAAAAGAAAAGGAGGAAAAGCATAGGTTATAGGTGTAAAAACAGAAAAAAAAAAACATCAAGTTAAAAACTAAGTGAAATTAATGAGAGTCATTTTCAATTTTTCAAAATATATACTTCATAAAGAAAATATCATTATGATTATCTATATTAAAATAGTCATCTCTACATACACACACAAATAATATAAGATAGTTTTTAAATGCTAAAATAGTTTCAAAAACTATTTTAAAAAGTAAAATAGTTTTAAAGGCCATACAAATGGAAGGGAGAGCAATAGTTATAACTTCTCATACCTCTTAGTATGATGTTAATTTATAATGATTTCTAATTTACTAAAAAAATGGAACTGAACCTTTAAGTACCTAAGAAACATGAATAAGAATTCATCAAATCAGCCCATAGGGAAAAAAATCAATATGTTCCCCGAAGAACAATCTATGAAGGCTATATTCTCTGAACAACATTTATTGATATGTGAAATAAATAGCATTTTAATAGATAAACGAAAACACAATTTCATTGAAAAAGTAAAACCGGGAAGTCCGCATTTCTAAATTATTCTTTTGAAAAACTAGAAGCTGTAATTACAGACTGCTGAGACATGTAAAAATATTTATCAGACATATCAAAATTTATAGGGTGCTGGCAAAACTATATGAAGACAAATTGATGGCCACAGATATATTTATTGTTAAATAAGAGAAAAATTAAAATGTCTCACCCAAGGCCCTCCTATAATCCTATTTTACTTCCCTTGTCCACAGTTCATACGTATAATTGATTCTGTTATTCATGTTAATTATGTTTTATAAAGTTGCGGTAAACACTGAATTAGCAAATGCCAAACGATTGTCCCTAGGGCAAATACTGGGTTACCTTCTTGGGAGTTTCCGATCACAGTATTTTTGTAGGCTGATAAATACATAACCTTGTTTTATGTGTGTTTCTGTTTAAAGTCACCTTATTTAACACATAGTGTTGATTCATTAACATAGAACTTAATGCCAACGTCACTATAACTCATCCCTGAAGGAAGTTCATGCAACATGCATTTTCTCCATAAGGCACATCATAGCCTTCTGAGCTTAGCAACACTAGACAGTACTTTAGCACCACATTTCGGGGCCATTTTAAACAGCAAAATTACCAATGAAAATGCAGAAAAAAAATGTAGCACTAAATAAACTCCAAAAAGGTCAATGGTTTATAGTATCACAGCTGAAATAAAAAGGCAGAGCATCATTTTGTTCAACCTTAAGTGGGGAATGTATGCAGTAAGAATGAATTTTTTTGCTGCTCTGAGCATGTCCATGAATGACCATGAAAGAACCATGAATACGAATCTTAAAGTTACAAATAAATTTTAGCTTGCAAGCAGATTCACGAACATGGAATCCATGCACACCAAGGATAGACCATATTTGTATGTTATCTGAAGAAATGTATACGTATTTGAAATTGTATGCTCAATATGTTTCCAACTTTATAATAAAAGATATTTCTTGGAAGGATATACTGATGATTTAAGAAAAACAGTCAATATTAAAAATATGATTTCAGGAAAAGATAATCTGAGTGTTCTAATTGTAAATTTCTTCAAAAATGCCTTCTGTTAACTAGAGAGTACCCCAATGTAATTATTAATGGCCAATACTACCTATTAGGGACCGAATGTTTATGTTCCCAACAAAACTAATATGCTGAAATGTAATTCCCAATGTGATGGTATTTGGAGGTGGAGCCTTTTGGAGGTAATTAGGTAGGTCATGAGGGTAGAGCCCTCTTGAACCAGATTAATATTTTTGTAAGAAGAGACAGAGTTTTTTTCCTCTTTCTGTCATATGAGAATACAAGAAGTTGACGGCCTGCAACTGGGAAAAGGACCTGTACCAGAATCAGACATGCTGGCACCCTGATCTCAGATTTCCAGTCTCCAGAACTGTGAAAAGTAAATTTCTGTTCTTTCTAAGCTTCCCTGTCCACAGTGCCTTGTTCCAGCAGCCTGAAGTAAGGCACTGCCTCAAGTATTTAGAGGCCACCTGCGTCTGAGCACAATCAAAAAATGAAGTTAATGCCTCCCTAAAATTTCAAAGCAAATCAGGGTATCAGTATAATCTAATTAATAAAAGTTAATTCAGGCTCAAGTTTATGTAGATGTGACCTGTTTGACAAGAGTAAAATTTAATTATAAAAATTTCCCAAGATTATCTGTCAAAAAATCCATTCAAGTCTAGTACATGGAGTTTTTGGGGAAAAAATAGATGGTTAAATATTAGAATAAGCCCCTTTTCCAAACCGTAATAAAGTTCTGTCTTCAGGACGGCAGTATTATAAAGAGGAGCCAGTTTCATTGTCAATGCATCTCTCCTTCTAAGAAGGCTTTACTTTTGGAGAATAAACGCAAGCCAAGAAAATTCTCTTCTTCCTTAAATCCCTGTACTTGCTGACACCTCTCCCCTCAGTAGCCACAGATATACTATCCCTTTTCTCCCAACCCCACTTTAATGATAAACAGTGTTGTCTTTAATTTGCAAGTTAAACTTAATTCAGCACCTATACACATCCTAATTAAGTCAGGAAATGTAATGTGTCCTTACAACTGTGGGGCTGATAAACTGATTTGATAGCTTAAAGTATAACAGCATGGGTGTCTGCGAGAATGAACCAAGTCACTGCCTTCACCTCAGCCCTGATGACTATGCCTTGTTTTTATTTCTGGTTTACTTCCTCAGTTTCTGCCTATAACTACAGGTTCATTCCGGGACTAATCCTTTGCTCTGGATCTCAGATGTCTGACATCTACATTGCTCTTGCCAGGCACATCTTCCTGAGGAGTACTCTTTTTAGGTCTAGCCACTCTGTGGAATGCTGCCAGTCAGCTGACATCAACTATCATTGCTACTTGAAGGTACTGAATGCCCACTCTGTTGACCCATTTGAAATTACATAGGAAAACAAAGCTGGCCTGACACAAGTCTTTGAACAATAATAATCTCCCCTCTTCAGGGCCTAGGCCAACAGGTAATTCAGCTCTCTATTCACATGTCCCCTTCTATAATTCTACCATATTCTCTTTTCCCACTATTCCAGCGTTATAATCCAATTCAACTTCAATTGGCGTACCTATTTTAAGCAAGAAGTTATGGTAAGATGCTGCTTCAGAGACTGAGCAGAGATCAACTATAAGACAGTAGACCTGCCAAGAACATTGTCACCATAAACCTGTAGAGATATTTAATTCAAACTATCCCAAACCTATGAAATAACGGCAATTACATTTATCCTCTCACCTGGGATGCTTAAAGGCTTTACTTGCTGCTTTAAAAAAAAATGAGTTATTCCAATAAAAAGTGTTTAGTAAGTTCAAAGGATCAATCTTACTATAAGGAAATTCTCAAGCCAATTTGTAAATCCTTTTAAACTAAAAGTCAAGAATTATTTTACAATGAGTTCTTTATTGAAGCAAAATTCATCTTTTTATATTTTCTATGGTCTGCCAATTTCCTTCAATATTAATTTTATTCTTCTGAACAAAGAACTTATAACACATTCCCCCCCAATGACAAATCATTACATTTAGGAAAAGGAAATGTTGCCTTTCAATTTTACTATTGAATGTTTCTCTCTCCACTTTAAATATATGAGCATATTAGGAGAATTACATAAAAAATCCTCAATTTAATTCTATAAATAATTTACTTTAATTTAATTTAACTGATATATTTGGAGGATCTTTATTTTCTCTTTATTTTAAACTAAAAGGAATTGTTTCTAGTAAGTATGAAGTGGTAACAGGAGAATTCCAAATGTCAAATTTATTTGGTCTTTATTATGTGAATAGATTTTTCCAATGCTTACATTAAATTTAATTTAATAACATTTTCTCCTTCCACTTATAGCATTTTTCTATACTTCACATATATCAATTTTATTTAATCAGGCAAGATCTAAGCTGTCATTTCAAAGGCAAAATTTTCACAACCAAATATCTCTTTCTCTAGCATAGAAATATTTCTTTCCCAAAGATTTGCTGTTTCTGTTTGACAATTCTAAGCATTAACAATGTTCAGATTTATGTCACCCAGCAGACTTCTACAGGGAGAGCCTGAGTTTTGTTTTTGTTTTTTTTTTTAAGACAAAAACTGAAGTACAAAGAAGATTAACCACTCAGGAAAATGAGAGCTTTTTCAATAGTAGAACTGTTGGCTGAAACACTTTGGGTAGAAGTGTTTGGGTAGAAAATAACATTTTCCCAAGATGCTGTGATATTTTGTGCTAATATTTCACACCTAAGGTGTTGTTTTCGTCATGCAGAGGCAGCAATCGGTTGGAAAATAGACAAAACACAAACTAACACGCTTTTATTGTTTTTTTACTCTTAAGACTTAAGCTAATTTGCTACATGGTGATTGATGCTTTAATCAGGATTCTTGGGTTTGAAAATTAATCATTTCATCAACAGAATGTAGAATTTATTTGGATGGAAAAATGCTATAAATCACAAGAAGAAGCACTGGAACATTTAGACATTCTGAAATTATTAATTGTTTAAAGAAGCCTCTGTCCACCTTTCCTTTGGAGTCTTTCCTGCTAAAGCTCAAATCCATTAATTAGTAGCATTAATTAGTAGCTACATTGCTCTGAGTAAATTAGTTAACTTCTCTAGCCTTTTTGTCTTTATACCTTAAAATGCAATATTAAAATTCCTGAAGTGACTCCTCCTCTTGTTAGCAGGAGCAGAACAGTTCTTTGCAAAGGGTCATGAACACAGGGAGGCCTATTCATTGAGAGCCATTATTACAGCAGTCTGCCATGTAGCCCCAAAGAGTCCAGACCGTAGTGCCATCTTGGGATAAAGTTCGACCAGAAAGCAGAAGAAGGCAAAGGAAAGGGTAGGGAGGCAATAGATATACATTTTCTAATCTCCTCTATATGAATAGAATTCCCAGAGGAATTAAGTACCTAAGAAACATTAATTGGTTAAACCTATTCAATTAATAGATTGAATTGAATGTCAAGAGTGAGAATAGAGCTTAAGGTCAATATACTATCAGAATTTCTGGAAAGAGACTTCCTCACAGAGCATCTACACAGAGATATCCCACAATAGGGCAGCTGCAACAAAGTCAAACCAGCAGTGCAGCACAGGTTTATTTTGCCAGATCACCTTGATTTCCTATATAATCTTGAAGCTGTCCACTGGGTTATATGTGCCCTAGAGAAGGATGCAAGTAAGGTAACTGATTTTGCTTTGTAGTGAAAATATCCATGGAGAGTTGATGAAGTGTATGCGTGTGTCAGGAGGAAATGGGGTGCATTGAGGCCCTTTAACCAAAGATCAGACAGCTTCAGTCTGAGTCACACACAGCGTCAGCAAGACAAAAATGGGCTCCCATTCAATGGATTGTTATGACTCTGCTGAGAAATGCCAACTCTGGGTAAACTACCAGCAGGGCTACAAGAATCCAAATGAATCTTCAAGAACCTCATGAGCAGGTCCCAAGCCCCCTTCTTTCCAACTACTACTGAGCATATAATGTCCCTGGCTTGCCCCTACATATAGGCCACCAGAAGAGACTGAGAAAGAGAGAGAAGATCCAAAGTACTTCACATTTTCCCCAGAGACTGGGTTCCTAAATAAACTATTTAAATGTTAGGGTTAAACTGAGATAACTTTCCCAAATAGACATAATTTAGTTTCCTCTTGACTCCTTCCCATTTTCTAGTAATAAGGAAGTTTTATAAAGAAGGGCAGATCAGTTTTAAGAAAACTAAGTACATATTTTTGCACTTCTAAATGTAATATCAAAAATTAAGTTGGCCCCATTATAGTTCTCTTCCAGTGTGGTTATAACAATTACATGAAATTAATTAACAAGTAAATGAAACATGTGGTGTCTAGCACAGCATCCGTGAGGTACAGGTCATTCAATTCATGATGGTAGCTTCTGTAATTATAAGATGTCTAGAAAGGTAGGCTCTCAGGTCAGTCAGGGTGGCTCACACCTATAATCCCAGCACTTTGCGAGTCCAAGGTGGGCAGATCACTTGAGGTCAGGAGTTTAAGACCGGCCTGGCCAACATGGTGAAACCCTGTTTCTACTAAAGATACAAAAATTAGCCAGGCATGGTGACGCATGCCTATAGTCCCAGCTACTCAGGATGCTGAGACAGGAGAATCGCTTGAACCCAGGAGGCAGAGGTTGCAGTGAGCCAAGATTGTGCCACTATACTCCAGCCTGGACTATGGGAACCAGAAAGGTAGGCTGTCAGACCCCTTTGTTTAGACTTCCTTGTACTTTGTAAGCTCATCTCTCTGACCTGACTGTTACATAGTTGCAATGTGACTGCCCATATGGCATGCCTCATGCTTATGGTACTGCCTATGGACCACATCATGCAATGGCACTGTGCTGGTACAGGAAGAAATTACCTGTAGAACCTTGATAAAAGAGTCTGGTGGCTATTAAATGGATTACTAAATGTTGTTTTTAAATCTGTATATGTTTTTCATGTTGAACTATGAGGGCGATATGAATGGGCATATAAGAAAATTGGTAAACTCTCAGAAATTCTCGGGACCCTGAAGAAGATGAACCCCCATCACCACCACCTCAAGCATGTCTTCTGTGAGACACAGAAGAAACTTGAGAAGCCACAACAAGCAAATATACTGAGTACTGATACTGATGCACTTGGTATGCATCACAGGCAACTGTAATTTTTGGTAGATTGATGTGACAGTGTTCATGTTAAACAATCCGGTTATACTTCACATTAGTCCCAGGAGGTAGGTATGGCCCATCAGTATTCTCTATGGCAAAAATAAACTGTACCTCTAACCTGTCTCACAACTGCTTCCTGATTCTTCCGTGTTCCACCATGATTCATGAAGGAATGCTGGTGGACCCACCGCCTTGAGGGCCCATGAGTGCATAAGAGATGACTGTAATACATCTCTGGGGAATGGTGTGGGAGGCTTATTAGGCAAACCCATTGTGTAAAAGTAGAGACAATAATTGTTTTTATATTGCAATATAAAGAGTATAACGGAGCATAACAGATTTTGTATCCTTGATTTGTTTTGGAAACTGAATAACCGCTGCTAGATTTTGTTATTTTAAGTATGCTTTTTGGAAGAATAATTTAAAAGTATAAAGGATTTCGACTGTAAAAATGATTGCTTCTTCCTGTAATCTGCTTCCTACAACACTCAAAGAGTCAGCAAGAAGAGTCACTGTGACCACAACAAAGCAGGAAAGCCCCCTTAAGCAGATTATAAGTACTTTTCATAATTAAGTTATTCTGAAACAAAGCACCATACTATCTTACCCCTATTCACTGGAGCTCAGTAACCACACGAATCTGGCCTGGTGGCTGCAAATGTGGCATGCCAAACCTCCCACTAAAGTTTTAAAGTACACCCTATGTGCTAATAGTCCTATGATTATTAAGTTGGGTTCTCAAATATCTGAACCTAGAAAGAAGCTGTCTTGGGAAGAGAGAATCAAGTACCTAATTTATGCAAAGGACATCTTCCCTTCTAAATTAGTTAATTAATTAATGTGATACACATTTTGTAGCAGATCTACTGGTGCTAATGTAACCCTGATTAGTTTGAGCCAATCAATGCATGGCATTTCCCTGACAACTGTTATGGGTCTAGGAATGGGCAAAAAATTTAAGTAGTCTCAGTCTAGCTGAATAGAAGGATTTGCTTGGAGAAGAGAACTTGCTAGAAATGCAAATTTTTAGGTCCTGCTTCAGACCTACTATGATGGGTAGTTTTATGTGTCAACTTGACTAGGCCATGGTACCCAGACATTTGGTCAAACTCCAGTCTAGATATTGCTGTGAAGGTATTTTTTTTAATGATTAACATTTAAACACAAGACTTTGATTAAAACAGATTGCCCTCGTAATGTAGGTAGGCCTGATCCAATCAGTTGATGGCCTTAAGAGAAAAACACTGAGCTCTCCCAAGGAAGAAAAAGTTATGCCACAAATTGCCATCAGATGTCAGCTGACATATCAGCAATTCCCTGGACCTTCAGCATGCCAGTCTTCCCTACACACTTCAGACTTGCTAGCTTCCACAATCTCATAAGTGAATTCCTTAAAAATAATATCTCTCTCTATATTTACATATATATGGTAACTATCATGCACATATACATCGTATTTGCTCTGTTTCTCTAGGGAAACAACTAATAGCACAGTTACTAAATTGGAAACTCTGGAGGTGGGGCCCAGAAATCAGTGTTTTAACAAATCAAGCCTTCTAGGAAATTCAGATGTACCTAAAGTTTCAGGTCTACTACATTACTTCATCTTTATTGCATCTCATTGAGAATTCAATGGGACAAGTTTGAAATTATACCATGGTAGGTTTGCATAGTATCAGTTTAGCTATGATGAAATTGTTTCCCAGAATTCTCTGCATAGCTTCAGGTTAGTGTAGGCTGCAGAGGCAATTTTCATGTAATTTGGAGGGTGGAAGGGGGACAGCAGAATCCTGTTTCACATGCTTTTACGTTTAGAGCAGGGCACGAGGTATTGTTGCAGCTTACCCACGTTGTGGCCTATCTGTTGAACCACCTGCTTGGCATGAGCAATAACCAGGCTCATAGAAATTGCATTATCAGATCCTCCTTATGGTTTTCCAACATCTGGCCCATGTAGAGAGTGGTCAACGTCTCCTGCAGAGCACTCCTGTGATTGAAACTAGAGGCATGTAGGTGTTGAGAAATGGAAGCAGGTTCCAGACAGTGTCATGGGTTCTTGCCCATTCCCATAGGTTCCAGTTTGTCCTTGTTTCTTCAACTTCATATCCTTCTTTCTTTTGCATGTGCAAGCACAACAGTTCCACAAAAACTGTTTAACCTGCTCCCATAATTTAAGCCAAACATCTTTAATACATCCCTTAGCTTCTATTATATCTCTTTCGAATGATCTGTTTCTCTGATCAAATCCGACAGATACCTAAACAGAACCAGTTACCATTATAGAGACTGTTTTATGTCAAATAAAATCAGAAAGACTTACGTATTTTACTTGTAATAAATTCGCACCCTACATTACCTCAGCTTATGTAGTATATGTTCTGCCTTTAAATGTTTACAGTACAGCATCTTTTGTCTTCCTTAGTCTCTGTTCTGCCCATTACCTTTTACATTCAGATTTTTTTTTCCTATAGTGCACTGCTTTTCTTTTCCCATGCTTTTGTCCATTGTTCTTTGTCCTGTTATCTTCAGAGACTGTGAATACTTCTTTCCCTTTCCCTTTATTATAGTGTTTGTTATCCCAAAGATACAGAACTTCCAGTGACCATGACTCCCCTGAGCACTCTCTTTCCTAATAGCATCAATTTATTTTCCCAAGTTTCTTCTACTCTTATCATCTGATCCTCACTTATTTTTATGCCTTCTCTTCTCAATTATGCCACACTTCTATTCTTGTTAAAAAAAAAAATACATTGAGACCACAGAAAAGACCTCAAATATATACAAAGGGACTTAAACATCAATGATTTTATAATTGGTTTATAGTCATTTTAAATGACTTCAAATGTTAGTGGAACTTTTGCATTTCACTTAAAGAAATTTTAACTTGTGTGTGTATGTATGTGTACATGTGTGTGTCTGTGTGTGACAGAGTGAGACTTGATAGAGTGCAGTGGCATGATCTTGGCCCACTGCAATCTCTGCCTCATGGTCTCAAGTGATTCTCCGCCTCAGCCTTCTGAGTAGCTGGGACTACAGGCGTCCACCACCACACATCGCTAATTTTTTGTATTTTTTGTAGAGATGGGGTTTTGCCATATTTCTGAGGCTGGTCTGAAACTCCAGGGCTCAAGTGATCCACCGACCTAAGCCTCTGAAACTGCTGGGATTACGGACGTGAGCCACTGTGCCCAGCCTAACTTTTTATTTCTAATGCATTATCTGGCTTATAATCTAAAATTATTAGTGAATGTCTTTATATTATTTTTAAAAGTACCTACAGTGTACCTTCTACAATTAGAAATCACAATAATACAAGGAGGTTTGCCTATTTAACATGAGTAAGTCAACTGTGGTACAGTTCATTTATAATATTTAGCCATTATCAGGTGTCTGTAAATTAAGTTCCCAGAATTGCGTTTGTCTCATTTTCATAAGCTCTAGTTTTTTCTACATTTTGTAGCCAGTTTTTACTGGTATTGGTGGATGATCTCTTTTATTACATATTGTTCTGAAATACTATTATTCTATAAATTATAGTATAGTATGCTCTAGCAAGATGTATTACGCTATATATACTATATTATACTATTGTACATTATACTACAAAATTACTTATGTTATAATATAATACTATATTATGCTATCATACACTGTACTGAAAATCAAAGTCAATTTTTTGGCCGAATGACTTAAGGTAATTCATTCTAGTCATTCAGGAAAGCATTAAACTACATAAATAAGAACTGTCCAATTTTTAATAGTTAGTGTAACCCAATCAGATCACATGCTCAATTATATCACATTCGTGGCTTTAATTTTAAATATCTTGATAGACTTTTTTAAAACCCAGGTTTGAGGGGGAAAAAAAATGCTCATCTTCAAATGATAAGGAAAATGAGAGATTTCAGTTACACTAGTGACTGAGTCACTATGTTTGTATGAAAATTAGTCACAGAGATGCTCAAATAACCTTGGTAAATAGTAGATTCAGTACTGATTCATAGACATGAATTACAATTTCGACTTTATTAATAAGAATGTGGTTGATTTACAAAAGATCAATGTAAATTGCCTTAAAAATAATTTCTTTAAATCTAAGAATCCATGATATTGTCCACCCTCCACTACACTTGTCATTTCCATAGTGGAGATACACCTCATATTGTATGTGCACACACACAGACACACAGTAAGTAGTCCTGCTAGGAAATACCTTCCATCATCATTAGAATTCTTTTCACTCTGCCGCTTGATTTATTTCAGACCTAACTTAATATCTTGCAGAACCCAGATTTGTAGGTTCAGATGAATGAATTACAGATTCTGATTAGTTTACTTTTATCTCCAAAAAGCCTATCTATGTCATTTCCAAAAGACTCTTTTTCACATTGTACACAGTCATATAGAAATGGTATACGTGGTAAGCCATCCTTAAATCCCCAGTCAAATAAGGAGGAAAGAAATGGTGCCTCAAGGTCTTGGAATGTCATTATGCAGTGCTCAATAATTCCAAGGACATGTGCTTTTCAATGAATACAAATTACTATGGATAAGAAAAGGCTTATGTAGACTAATTGCTTAAACAAACAGCAGTTCTGTATGGTTACAGTAGAAAATTTTAATTACAGTGAGAGAAGAATTTGCAAAAAATATGTTATTTATATTTTGCCTGGAAGGTGCTATTTTATTTAAAAATAAATAAGCTTATTGAGCCTTCTTCTATTTCTATGTGGCTACTTAGGTGTCTGAAACTGTGCCGTGGGTTAGAAGAATTCAGAAAAGTAAAAGAAATAATTACGTGATACAACCAAATTCAAAACGAAGCTTTCACTATTGCCTTGGAATTTCACCCTAACTCATCAAACGTCAGGACAATGAGTGACTGACTCCTTCACCTTTTAAGAGAAGCACTAAACATACTCCCAAAAGACTTACTAAGGTGTGGCCACTCTACTCTATCAACAAAACTCCTTCTTCATTCAAAATAAGACAAGGCTAGAGATTCATTGAGGGAATTTTCTTTGATGACATTAGGAACATTTAAGACTGTCTGAGTTTCTCCCTTTCTTCCTCAAGTGAGCCACAGATAGAATACAGAGTTCTCTGAAGCAGGCAGACTGGAATCTTATGCCCCAGCAGGATATTTGTAGAGAAATTTGTCAACCTGTTCTTTGCTGCCACAAGAGCACAGTGAAATAATATTTCTGAAAAAAGCTTTCAATATGTCCTTTGGAATTTGTGGAGCATTGAGACTGGTGCTAATGTTTTCCTTTCTCCTGGAGAAGTCAGAGAGCAAAAGGCAGGCTGAAGCAGCCTGAAAAGGCAGGATGAGGAGAGAGGAAAGGAGTAAGGACAGAGTTTAAGGGGCAGGTAACTGAGTTTTCCTTTAGACTAAAGAAGCCAGACTGGTAGTACTAAAAGCACTCTACTACAAAGGCTACATTGGTGGGTACGGTGTCACCATACTTGTGCCTTCAAAGAGAAGCAGTGGAGGGAGAAATGAAGGAGATTAACCAGAAAATATGACACAGTCATCAGAAAATAAATTGTGGTGAGTCACGGTGGCTCACACCTATAATCCTAGCACTTAAGGAGGCCAAAGTCGGTGGTGGGGTAGATCCCTGCAGCCCAGGAGATCGAGACCACTGTGGGCAACATAATGAAACTCTTTTTCTACAAAAAATACAAAAAGTAGCCAGGCCTGGTGGCATGCACCTGTAGTCCCAGCTACTCAGGAAGCTGAGGTGGGAGAATCACCTGTGCTCAGGAGGTTGAGGCTGCAGTGAGCCCAGACTGCCACTTTACTCCAGCTTGAGAGAAAGAGTGAGATCCCATCTCAAAAAAAAGGAAAAGAAAAAGAGAGAGAGAGAGAGAGAAAGAAGGAAAGAAAAGAGAAAAGAAAAGAAAAGGAATTGTTATCAGGGAAGGGAGTGGGGGAATGTTTGCCTAAGAAACCAATAAATGGCATGAAAGAGTAGAGTCAGCTTGTTGTTTCTGCTACAAGGAGGGAAGAGAAGGTCGAATTACCATAACATCCATCACATACCATTTCCTCTAATCACGTGGTCCCTAGACATAGAGCGTGATGCTTGATAGACTAGAACCCACCAAGGAATGGGAGATGAGGAAGAACACAGAGATGACATCAACAACAAAATCAGACCCAGCCTCCCTTCCCATCCCTGCCTACCTATCTCACACCAGGCCTGCTCTGTGGGAAGGAGGAAGGGAGAGATGTGAATTGCATCTGAGATGGAAGTGTGATTAAGTTGGTCCTGGAACTAGATTGAGAAACAGAAGTAGCCAGAAAAGCTGTGGGGTGTGCCTGAAATGCCACCAATTGGAATAGAAGAAGGATCACTGCTCCTGGAAAAAAAGAATAAACAAGGAGGTTGTCTGATGCTGCCCCATCAAGTTCAGTTAACATATTGTCAATTATACCTAAGTATAACAAAAGTTCCCCAGTGCTCATGACGATGCTGTATAAAAGAAAACAATTGGCCTTTCATATCTCATTAGGTATCTACAAATACACAAGGCAATTTTGAGCATTTTCCTTCACCATATTTAAGTAATGTATACATGAAAACACACATACACACACATACGCACTCACAAACTTTTGACAAGGAATACAAAATTGTGTAGTTTCGAAATTCTTCCAATTATGTACGTTAATTATGTGGAGGGTTTTGTTGTTGTTTTTTTTTTTGTATACTACTTATACCTCAACAAAGCTGGAAAAATTGTGGAGAAATCAGCATTCACCCTTCCTGTTATTGTGGTTCATGATCACCTCTAATTTTCCTGAGAGTACAGACAATTAGATTGATCTGAAAGACGAAAGGAAAAAAAGAAATTGAGGAGGCTAGTACAGACCTTAGACTTTCTTTATTTAAAAATATAGTAAGAGGTTGTAAGTTCCAGGTTTTAGAGAAAACATAAGTTACAGAATTAACACTATTGGCTCGAGAAAAATGCATTTATTCATTCATTCAAAAACAACTGAGTTCTTAATGTGTGCAAGTACTATATTTTACATTTGCACAAAAGAAAGACAACACTCATTACCTTAATAATTGTATAATTTTGAGAAAAAAATGTAGTGTAAATAAATAAACAGCCACCACCAAGAAACACACCCACACACACACACCCCCCACACACACACTTTGAGAACAGTTAGGTTTATTTAAAAAAATATATGTGTGGTAGTCTAATGATGCAGAGAATCATTACACTAAATGATGCAGAGTAAATACATGACTATGATATAGATAAGTTCATTTTTAAATCGAGTCCTGAAAGATTAGTAGAAGTCACCCAAGCATAAAGGCAGCAGAGGGGTTTAGGAATGTGGAGCCATTTTGAGGTGAGTGAAGAGCATATTTAAAAACAAATATCCCAGTAACAATGGAAATGTGAGTAGCTTGCCCAGTTCACTGAAACATGGGGTATGTTCAAAGAAGGAACAGCAAACTTAAATGGGAGGAATCATCAAGAAGCATGCTTTTTCAAACTCTCAGGGTATGCTTTGAGGCAGTGAAAGAGAGGAGCTCAGAGATCCCTACACTTCAAGCAGAGAACTCTGCTTTTATGTTTTACATGTAATGACACCTTCTACATTAAGTTTTAATTGAAGTGATCTGCAACTTAAAGAAAAAATCAGGATCTATGAATCTTGAACAATAAGAGAACATAAATGAATAGACAAAACAAGTAATAATAGAAACAATATCACAAAAAAGAAGATAAAGTATGGTAAGTCGCAACCATAAAGGACTTTTAATACTCTTGATCTTCTATGAAACTCTCCTTCCTTGGTGTTTTCTGATTCCTCTTATCCCCAAATTGTCTCTTGATACTCTCTTTCTCTGACTATTTTTCTCTAATCCACAACTTAAATATTTGCTCAGAAATTTGTTCTTTTATGAGAAAAAATGTTTTGCTCTATGGTAAATTATCTGGTCTCCATATTTGTCCTCTTCATTAGAGTGGAGGTTCTTTATGAGCAGAAATGTTCTGGTTCACTTTTTTTCCCATTTTCAGGTTACCCTACCCAAGCTGTCTTTGAGAAATGGCATCCACCACTACTATGGCTTAGACTCTTGTCTAGGTTAAATGCCTCCTAGAATGACAAAATGAGATTTAATATTTCTTTCATGTTCCTTTCTATATTGAACCTGTGTGTGTGTGTGTGTGTGTGTGTGTATTTTTTTTTTTTTTTTTTTGAGATGGAGTCTTGCTCCATTGCCCAGGCTGGAGTGCAGTGGTGTTATCTGGGCTCACTGCAACCTCTGCTTCCTGGGTTCAAGCGATTCTACTGCCTCAGCCTCCCAAGTAACTGGGATTACAGGCGTGGGCCACCACACCTGGCTAATTTATTTGTATTTTTAGTAGAAATGGGGTTTCACCATGTTGGCCAGGCTGGTCTCGAACTGCTGACCTCAAATGATCCGCCCACCTCGACCTCCCAAAGTGCTGGTGTTATAGGCATGAGTGAACCTGTCTGTCTTAATGTCTTATGGCAACCACCAGCTCAAACCCTTT
The DNA here is from genome assembly GCF_003255815.1 of Theropithecus gelada. Lineage (NCBI taxonomy): Eukaryota > Metazoa > Chordata > Mammalia > Primates > Cercopithecidae > Theropithecus > Theropithecus gelada. The sequence continues at coordinate 69,039,859 of NC_037683.1, read as the reverse complement.
AATAGTAAACTCATAATCTTTCTTTGTCTTTGTATTGTTTCTTCTCTTTTTATATTTTCTTAGAGAATACAGACATTTCAGAGTCATCATAGACTCCTCTACCTTTGCGCTCTGCCTTCTTCATTTAAATCAACAGAACAAAGTCTGTTGATGCTTCCTCAAATTTATCTTCCAATTTGGTTCCACTTCTCCTAATTCATTCATCTCTTGCTTGAACTTCTGAAATAGTGTCCCAAGCTCTTCTACAACCAGATTCCTTTTATGCAGCAATTGACTAATTATGTTTATTTATTCATTCCACAAAGATTAATTGGGCAACTACAGGATTCTAGGAATTCTTTCATGTGCTGGGAAATCAATAATGAATACCTCCAAGCTACTGAAGCATGTCTTTATATTGTCACAGTGTAATCTTTGCAAAGCTAATCATGTCAACTCTATTAAGAACCTCAATCAACTCTGCATTGCAAACAGGCTATGGTTTCGCATGTTATAGAAACCTATTTATGTTAAGGATCCAGTCTATTTTTTAAAAAGCCTCTTCTCCAAATTACTAAATTTCCAGCTAACAAAACTTCTGTCCAATCTCCAAGCAAATCCTTTTTTGTTCTGGCCTTTTGTACATGGTCATTTTTACTTCTGCTCTTTCCTTCAACTCTGTCTAGGGAATGGCCCAAATTACAATAACCAGTTTACCATCTTCTCCATAAAAGTGAAATCGGTCAGTTAACCATTTTCTCTGGATCTTCTTTTGCGTCAGTGCCATCACCAATCATCAAACTCTCTAGATTTTATTTTCTGACTGCATCTCTCAATGCTATCTTACTGCTAGTAGAAAACAATTCTCTATGTACTCCCAAAAAACTTGCTTTTTTTTTTTGTCTTTCCCATAACTTTTCCTACCCTGCTAATATTCAAATACTACATGCTTATAAGAGAATCAAAACATATAAAGACCTAATTTGAATCTCACATTTGGGAAGATATCTAGAACTACAGAATAATTTATCTTCCTGTTTTTTTCAGCACATAATTTCTGAAAGCAATACCATATGTTGAACCTATTCAAATTTTAAGTTGAAAGTTGAATCAGTATTAAATATAAAATAAATAATCATTTAGCTGACTGTGTGACTATTCAGCTCTGTTGCTAAACACATTCTCCTAATTTCTTTAAATAAAGAAAATTTAATGACTGAAATTAAATTGTCCCCATGTAGTGTATGCCGGTATTGAATTCATTTGGTCATTCCATTTCTTTGGATGATTACTATGTGTTAAGCACATTGCTAAGTCAAGGTTATACAGGACTAAATAATAAAAACTCTTTGCTCCTAATGTATTCACAGTCTGGTAGAAAATTTAGAGAAGAAAATCAGCAAACATAAGTTCTATAGAAGTCTATATGGCAAACTGTGTAGTCCAGAAACTGAGCTTATAAGGAGGAGGTAGACATGTAGATGGAGAAAAGAAAGTTCCACTGAGTAAGGATGGGTATCTAATATGTGAAACTACAGAAAACAATATAAGTGTCCAAACAGCCCAAGCCAGGTGTGCATGTGGACTTAAATCTGGAGTCCCTCATGAATCGTATGTCTTGAGCTCGTAGAGGTCATTTTATTGTTGTTTCTCCCACATTGAGTAGTAGGTACTCAGCAAATATTTCTTCAGTGGATTAATAAGTCGTTACAAGAACTAATAAGAAATGATAGTTCTTAAATTATTTGGAAATTCTAATATGTGATATGGACCTACTGTCTGGGACTAAAAATAATAGTGTTTATAAAAATATGTAGTTTTAAATTTGATATATAAGGTTTGCTTGGACACCACAGATTATCACACAAATTTCACGAAGGAAGTTGCAACAGAGAATATCAAGGTTACATAACAATCATTGTGAACCAGGAGTTGTTTTTGGGTTGTTGTTGTTGTTTTTTTTTTTTTCCATACAGAATTAGTTAGACAGGACTGGCACGGCACAGATGTACACCAGTACAGAAAAAAATAATTAGTTGGATAAATAAATATATATGTTTAGGTAGTGCGGTGTGTGTATGTGTGTGTGTGGATAGATAGATAGATAGATAGATATCTGTACGTGTGTACATATACAGATATCTTTAAGTGTAACAATAATATTGTCATTCATTATAAACCTGATAGAGCAGTAGGGTGATGATGTGGAAGAGCTTGCCACCTCTACAGTTTAGTCTGGGAGGGGTCTTATAATACCAGGCAAAGCTAGCTATGCTCCATATTTTTGTGGATGACTGTGCTACTTTCATTGCTCCACGTTCCTTTAAAACCAAGAAATTCTAAAGAAGCCCACAGGAAAACAGGAAAATGCTTACTAGCCCTCGATTGGTTGCTAAGGACCAAGAATAGAATAGGGTAGAAAGAACACGGATGTTGGGAATCTGTCAGACCCAAGTTAAAACTCTAAATCTAGACTGAGTGACTTTGGCCAAAGTAAAACCCCATTCCTGCATTTCTCCTCAGAAGCCTGAAGAACACTTACACATCCTTCAGATTCAACTCACGGGATCGCCCTGAAAATCTTAGTGGTTCCAAAATGGAACTCTTGGCATTTGTCCCACCCTCCATTGCCTACTGCCTCAAAACTGGCTTTCCCAATCAGCAAAAGAACCTACCTTTCACCCAGTTACTCAGGCAACAATGCTGTACATGGGTGCTGCTTTTTCTCTTTAGTTCAGATATCACATCCAATACACCAAGAAATCCTGCCAGCAATATCTTTGAAACAAATCCTGAATCTGACTACTCACAACCTACAGTACTACTACATTAATTCAAATCTCCATCATCGCCTGGACTTCTGTAATAACCTCCCATCTCATCTCTCTGCTTCCACTCTGGTCATCTTGCATTTTGTTCTTCATAGGACAGTTAGAGTTAGCTTTTAAAGTACAAACCAGTGTCTCACCTGTAATCCCAGTACACTGGGAGGCAGAGGCAGAAGGATTGCTTGAGGACAGGAGTTGAAATCCAGCCTGGCAACATAGCAAAACCCCTTTTCTACAAAAAACTAGAAAAATTATCTGGATATGGTGGTGCACACCTGTAGTCCCAGCTACTTAGGAGGCTGAGGCAGGAAGATCACTTGAGCCCAGAAGTTCAAGGCTTCAGTGAGCCATGACTGCATCACTGTATTCCAGAATGGACAACAGAGTGAGACCCTGTCTCAACAAAAAAAAAACAAAACAAAAAAAACACAGAAACAGACATACAGACATATATACACACACACACACACCCCAGATTATGTCACTTGCTTACTCAAAATTCTCCAGAGATTTTTCATCCCAATCAGAAAAAATAATAATAATAATAATTGCCTACTAGATCTTTCATGTCCTGTCCTCTGTGAAACTCTCAAAGTTTCCCAAGGATCACATCCTTACTCTATCCTCACTGGCTTTTCTGCTGTAACTTGAGCAATGCCAACCACACCCTAACTGCAGGACTTTTCCACCACTGTTTCCTCAGATCTCTCCTCAGATCTCCATATGCATAACACTGAGGTCACAGTTCACAATCTCTTTCTCAGAAAGTCCTTCCTAGACTACCCCCTCCAAGGCAGTCCTCAGGGTAGTCCTCCTTCCTCAATCCTACTTCCTGTTACACTATTAACTCTTCTTATTCCTGCCTAATATTACAATGTATTTTTTTTTTATCGTATGTCTCACCAAATGAACAATAAAATCTATGATAGCAGAATTTGTCTCTTGTTTACTATCGCCAATGCTACTCATAGTGCTTTGTACATGGTAGGTGTTTTATAAATGTTTATTGAATGAATAAAGTATCCTCTGAGTTGTTACCTCATACCCTCTCCAGACACCCATTTTGGTGCTGTCTGTGATATGTGTCGATTGCACCCAGCACATCTTCTTTTTTCGAGGACTTACAATGAACTTGTTTACTTTTCTATATCCATCACTAGGTTATGTGCTTTTTGGATTCGAAGACCACATCTTTCTTATTTATCACTGTATGCCCGGTGTCGATGCTCAAATCTATTGTTTAACAAATGCTCAGTAATATTGTTGAATCAACTAGTGGTTGATCATAGTGTCTGTGGCCCATTCAGTAGTGAATAAATGGGAGCTACGATAATAATAACAGGTATTCTTATTTTATGCAACTGGAAACTTCTTAACCAGTGCCCACCTAAGGAGATGAAGAAACTAATTAAGAAATAAATATAGGTGCGAAAAACAAGCCATTTGTCATTTCTATTTTAATTGTCGAAGGTACAATCAACTTAATTTAGATTTATCATCCATAGGGTAGTCACTCAGAGGTGAGGAAGATGCCTGCAGTTTATTTCTAGCATGCTGGGAAGTACTTTCCCAGTCAAGGAAAATAACAGGCATTAGCAGCATTGTATTCATTTCTCTTCTCATACCACAGGGCACCAAAAAGAAACATTCATTTAGTCTAGGGCTATTACAACACACTTACATTCAACACAGGTTTGAATTTAAGCATATGTTTATAGAATGCTCTTAACTAAATAGAAAAAAAAAGACAGGTGAATTTCCTTGTGATTGAAAAGCAGTTGCTAAGCCTTTGGGAAAGCTGTCAAGAGATTATACATGATTTTCAAGAGTAGAGATAAGGGATTATCTTAATCCCTAAAAAAGAGCAGAGTCAAATGACTGTCAAAGCAATGAAGTAAAATCTGACCCATTGGTGCCTCCAACACAGTCTCACTTTGAATTGCTGTTTTAGGTATTTATTGAAAACAATATGCTCCTTAGTAAACTATCTGAATTTTGCATTAGGGTATGAAGAATTTGGGGATTTAATTCTTGTACTCTCATGGAAATTCCGAGTAACATAATTTACTAGAATCCCAGATTCTTGTGTCCGCCCATGCCTCCTGAACAATGTAGATATTCATTATTAAAATTTGAGATGCACAAACATTTGGCAGCCTGTCATGTCATTAGAATACATGTTCAAAAACCCTTTAAGGGTCAAAACCACTTCAATCCAAACCAGGGTAACAGGCACTATTGTGTGTTTATGATAACAATGAACAGGTGAATGATTTCAGGTCCAGCACCCTCCATTTGCAATTATGATATTTTCTTTCTTATGTGAACACCATCAGAAAACTTTGATTTGTGGCCTCAGACTTTTGAGAATTCTTAGTCACTATCCAGTTTTAGTCATTCAAAAAATTTTCAGTGTTTTTCATTTTTAATACATTGGCACACACTCGAAGACTACATAAAAAAAACAGTGTCTTCATGCTAACACCAAAGGATAATTCCTATGAGACCAGCAAGTAGAATGCAAGTCTTGAATTTGAGACAGTTTCTCTAGATCATTTGATCTTTAACATTTCAACTAGAAAATTTGTTTTCAATCTTATTTAAATGTCATGAATTTTGGTAGAATATTGAAAATATTTCAGTGTTCGATAATGCATTATTTCTAGGCAGGTAACACTTTCCAAATAAAGCATTAACTATACCATATGGCAACAGAAATCCTGTGGAAACCACAAAATGTGTGGTTTAGAAATTCATTGATTTCACTGTTTTATTTCTTTTTATCACATCTCCTTTTCCTCTCCCCCCTTTTTCCCAAAGTCTTCCCAATTCGCCACATAATCACATGGTTAATAACTTCAAATGGTAATCCACTTGACAGTAATGTGACAAATGATTTCAAAATAGAATTTGTTTATGTGCCTTTCCAAAATGGGTTATTTTGCACATATTTCCATGAAACAAGTCCAGAATATAGTGGGAAACATTTGATATCTTCAGTATCTATTACTTGATTATCCATAGGCCTTCCTAAAGAATATACGTAAATCTTAAGAAACACATATACGGAATATTTGATGAAACTGTAGTGCACAAGGAATTTGTTAATTACTTCAGCTATTCAAGGGTTCCTTTGTTTCCTAAATTTTTAGCTATCTGCAGTGTTCCAGGTAAAGATATTCAGATCTTTTATGTGTCAATTCATATTCTTGGGCACAGACATCCTTGCGTATAAAAACAAATATCAAACCTAATTTAAAAAGAAGAAAAGAAGTCTTTTGAATGGTACAATGATAAAATAATAAGATGTGGAAAGTCAGCATTTGTCAGCGTTGTCACACAATGTTATTGTAAATCATATAAATAAATACAAAATATTTGTTTTGTTGTTGTTTGCCTGTTTTTATTTTCCGGTTCCTGATATAATTAGAAGAAGCTTATTGAAAAAAACATTCTTGAAAACCCTAAAGAGGATAAGAAGGTTGTAACCTGAACATATCAAATCCACTTTTCCCTAAGTTACTACTTTGGAAAGATATTTCCCAGACTGTTATTTTCTGAAAGATAATTCCTAAACCTGTCATTCCTACCTTGGTTTTCCTTTCTCTCTCTCTCTCTCTGTTTCTCTCTCTCTCTCATTGCTAATGGTACTTGGAAGCTAGTTAAAATTCTCAGGGAATAGAAACAATTATTATATAACTTTAGATACCTGATACGCCTGGCATGACCAAATATGCCCTAAATTTATACTTTCTGGGCTCAGATCGAAGTTCAGATCTCAGCTCAAAGCTCTAAACTAGCAGCTGTAGTATTTTTATGGATTGCAAGGGCAAGGCTATGAATTTTTTACTTTTAGATGTACTTTTTTACTGTTTATAAAAGTCGGATATCGGCCGGGCGCGGTGGCTCACGCCTGTAATCCCAGCACTTTGGGAGGCCGAGGCGGCCGGATCACAAGGTCAGGAGATCGAGACCACGGTGAAACCCCGTCTCTACTAAAAATACAAAAAATTAGCCGGGCGCGGTTGTGGGCGCCTGTAGTCCCAGCTACTCGGGAGGCTGAGGCAGGAGAATGGC